>NC_133064.1:33123750-33435625 GCF_048771995.1 Taeniopygia guttata
GATTGAGCCTACCATTATCAAATTCCTGGATGACACTAGATTGGGTGAGAGTGTCAATCTGCTGGAGGGTAGGAAGGCTCTGCAAAGGGACCTAAATAGGCTGTATCAATGGGCCAAGGCCAATTGTATGAAGTTTAATAAGGCCAAGTGCCAGGTCCTGCACTTGGGTCACAACAACATGCAACACTACAGGCTTGAAAAAGAATGACTACAAAGCTGCCTGGCAGAAAAGGACCTGGAGGTGTTGGTCAACTGTCAGCTGAACATGAGCCATCAGTGTGCCCAGATGGCCAACAAGGTCAATGGCATCCTAGCCTGTATCAGAAATAGTGTGGCCAACAGGATCAGGGAAGTGATTGCCCCTCTGTACTTGGCACTGGAAGGCTACACCTCAAATACTGTGTCCAGTTTTGGGCACCTCACTACTAGAAAGACATTGAGGTGCTGGAGTGTGTCCAAAGAAGGGTAACAAAGCTGGTGAAGGGTCTGGAGCACAAGTCTTTATGAAGAATGGCTGAGGGAGCTGGGGTTGTTTAGTCTGGAGAAAGGAGGCTCAGGGAACACCTTATCAATCTCTATAACTATCTTAAAGGAGGTTGTGATGAGGTGGGGGTCAGTCCCTTCTCCCAGGTAACAAGTGACAGGATGAGAGGAAAAGGCCTCAAGTTGCGCCAGGGCAGGTTTAGATTGGATATTAGGAAAAATTTCTTCACTGAAAGCATTGTCAAGCACTGGAACTGGCTGCCCAGGGAAATTATTGAGTCATCATCCCTGGAGGTATTTAAAACGTGTAGATGTAGAGGTCAGAGACATGGTTTAGTGATGGACTTGGTAGTGCTGGATTTAATGATCTTAAAGGTCCTTTCCAACCTAAATTATTCTTTGATTCTGATTCTATGATCTACAAGAGCTCTTTAAAAACATTTTAGATAGGACACATTCATCATCCTCACTATATTCTCTAAAATTCCTATACCTCCTTTTCCACCATTAACTTATATACTTCAAAACAAGATTCTAAACTTCATTGTTAAGTACTGGGAGTAGTCTGGAGGTGCTCAAGAAGTTAAGAGGGAGCACAGATGGAACACCTGACCCCAACTTACAAAAGGGATATTCCATACCATATGATGTCATGATCAGCAATAAAACTAGGGGGAAGGTTAGCTGGGGGACTGTTGGGCATTGGTTGGTTGGTGGTGAGCAGTTGTTTTCATTTGCAACACTCACCTTTCTTGGATTTTATTTTTCTCTCTCTTTGGGTCATTTTTCCCCCTTTTTTTCCTCACAATTTATTATAATTGCTTTTAAATTATTAAACTTTTTTATCTCAACACATGAGCTTTCTCATTTTTACCCTTCCAATTCTCACCCACTGGGAGGAGGGGAGGAGTGAGCAAATGGCTGTGGTGCTTGGTTGCCATCTGAAGTTAAATCATGACACTGAAGGAAAAATTTATATAAAACCCCTTAATTTTGAAAAAAAAATTTATTACTTTGAAAAAGACTGTTCAAGTGTGACAGAAAAACAGAGTTTCTGTCAATCAGTAATAATGATATGTACTCTTTTTGATGATTAAATGGAAAATTCAGCAGGTTGTTGATTTCATATGTTAACTGTTACATAAATTGACATTGGCCTGCCATCCCTTAACAGTGTTCTCGAACCATGATTTTCCGAATTCAAAAAATACATCTTTTATTATTAAGCAAGATAAAATTGTACAGAATTTTGATTTTAGATTCAAGTGTTTGCATTAAAAGTACTAATAAGTTTAAGAGAATAATACCAGAGTAAAATATGTGAGGATTTATAAACACCATTTCAATTTAAAAAAAAAAAAAACAACAATAGATCTGTATACACAAAGATTTCTGCTCTCAGAGAAAAAAAAAATCATCTTAACAAATTCATTAGCCTGTAATACTTTTGGAAAGCAATTCATGTTATAATGTTGATATTTAGATAAATGACCAATATAAGTTCATGACTAGTTTTTATGTTTAAAATGATTTTTCATTAAGCTTCAATTTTCATTAGCAGAAGTTTGTATGTCCATTTGAATGACACATTTATTTCTGAATGCTATGGTTATAGTCTATGATGAATAGGAAGATTTGTTTTGTGTAATCTTTGATGCATGGATACACCTTCTAAAATAGGTTAGACACTAGTTTTTAATTTTACTCTTTGAATACTTCTGTACTGCATGAAATAAACCATAAGGTCAGGGAAATTATTTGAAAATCTTTTTAAGCTTGCTACCTCATGCTTAAGAATGCATGTTAAAACAGGAATTATACATGAGTGGAAAATCATATGTAAGGAAAAATGAGATTAAGAAAAATTGCACAAGATGTTAAATGGCATTTAATTATGCTTCTCACTTTTTCACCTTACTTTTGCTATGTTTTACTTGCACATATATAGGTTTCTGCTTTCACCAATTCAAGGTTCCAAAAATTACAATTGCTGTGTCATTTGAAAACATCTGGGAAACCACTGCCACTACACTCAGAAGGGGATCTTAGTTTTTCCTTAAGAACATTTCTTTTTTCTTAATTTGAAGCACCATATCAAACTTTCATGAAAGTTATAGTTATATTGTCAGTGTGCAAATAAAAAATTTATTTTAGCAGAAAATAATTTAGACATCTGTCCTAGGTTGACTGTATGATGCCTTTATCCCCAATCGTCTGCTCTGTCTATATTGAATAATAAGTTCTACACCTTTAAGACTTGTTCCAGGAGTGAAAGGGAGGGGGGAAGAAGCGCGGAGTTTGTTTTCAAGAACTGCACTCCCTCCTCCACATTCCTCCTCCTGGACTGTGTCGTCTGCGGATGGACAGACAGCGAGAGAGAGCTCTCCTTTTTTTCTTTTCCTAGTTAGTTTTTAGCTAGCTGAGGCAAAGAAGTTCCCTGGACTGTGTTTTTTCCCTTTCTCTGGACCTGCTCTGGACTAAACACCAGAAGAGCAGCAGCAGCAGCACCTGTGGCCCAGCGGGCCGGGCCTGGGCCGCAGCATTTCCAGCGCCGGAGGGACTGATCAGAGACTGAGTGAGCCCAGCGGCAACCCAGGGGATTTTTTTTCCTGAGTTTGTCTCTCTCTTGGAGTGGCAAGAAGTTTTATTGTTTAATATTGTTTAAAATTGCTTGTTTATTAAACAGGTTTTTTCCACTTTCCTCCAAAGAAGTATCCTTCCCGAACTGGTTGGTGGGGGGGGAGGGGCCGATTGAGTCTGCTTTCCTAAAGGAAACCCTTTTAGGGTTCTTTTCCCCAAATTTGACCTGAACCAGGACAACATCGAAAAATTATTCCCGTCATAACGACAAGAAAAAATCTTAAAAAATAAAATATTTCTTCTTAATTTTTCTTTTTTACCCAAAGTAGTCTGCTCCTAAAGTATGAGTACATAAATTCAAGTTTTTTTTAAGCAAATATATAATATATACATTAATTTTTTTCAGAGCAAAGCCACCCTTCTTCCTCAAAGACCTTGTTTTCATGCCTGATAGCCTTTTCTTTTCCTAAAGTGGAAAAGCATGTATCTTACCCACATTCTTCATCACATTTCCTAGTGTTATACTATATTCACATCTTCTTCCCAGAATCACAGAATAGTTATGGTTAGAAGGGACCTCTGGAGATTATCCAGTCCAACGCCCCTGCCAAGAAAGGGTCACCTAGAGCAGGTGACACAAAAACGCATTCAGGTGGGTTTTGAATGTCTCCAGATAGGGAGACTCCATCACCTCCTGGGGCAGCTATTACAGTGCTCTGCCACCCTCAATAGAAAGAAGTTCTTCCTCATGTTGAGGTGGAACTTCTTGCATCTTAGTTTGTAGCCATTGCTCCTTGTCCTGTCGCTGGCCACCAATGAAAAGAGTCTGGGACCATCTTCTTGGCACCTGCCTTTGAGACATTTATATGCATTAATAAAGATCCCTTGTCTTTTCTTCTCTAGACTAACCAGGCCCAGTTCCTGCAGTGTCTCCTCGTAAAGAGAGATGCTTCAGAGCCCTAATCATATTTGTGGCCTCCACTGGACTGTCTCCAGTAGTTCTTTGTCCTTCTTGTTCTGAGGAGCCCAGAACTGAACACAGTACTCCAGATATGGCCTCACTAGGGCTGAGTAGGGGGAGGATCACCTGCCTTGACCTGCTGGCCACACTCTTCCTGATGCATCCCAAGATCCCATTGCCCCCCCTAGCCACAAGGGCACAGATTTGTCACTTAGTGACAAATAGTCACTCATAGTGTCATGGTTTGATGCTGGCACAATGCCAGTGTCCCCATGAAAATACACCTTTCCAAATAAGTGCCGTGAGATGCGATCAGGCACAGAGCAGAGCAGGCCCAGCTTAGAAATAAAGGAAAAAGAATGTTATTAAACTACTACTATGATAAAATACACACACTAAATCCAGAATGAAAACCTTCCAAAACATTCCTCCTCCCCCCACCCAAACTCCAACAAACCACAGTGAGACATAACTTGGACCCTCAATCAAGCCATCACCTTTTAGATAATCAGTACTCAGTCCATCAAGGGAGAGAGGAGTCTCTCTTGCACCATAGACCCCCAGGAAACACAATTGCAACCTCTTGTGTTTCCATGTCACACATGGCACTGTTATGAACAAAACTGCCTGGCTGGGACACTTGGCTTGGGCTAAGTACTGACATTGAAATGTTAATTAGCTAATTGTTCCTGGGAATCACCTACCTCCCCCCACCCTCACTACCATTCTAGGACTGGGATGCAAAATAATCCAGTGGAATCATGGGAGGGGGTTTTGGGGGATGAAAAACACCCCTAAATGGAAAAGATGGGCACAGTGGAGGGGGCTGGATGGGTGTGCTCGTTGGGGAAAAGGGAACCCCATCCCTAGTCTGTGTTTGACCTGTCACCATAACCTAGAGGACCAGACTGGACTGGGCTGTGGGAAGCAGGAGCAAAGCACACACACACTTCCTGGTGATACCAGGAGGGAAGGAGAGGGATAGCTGCTGCTGGACTTCGGCAGCAGGCTCTGCACATCCCCTCACCCTGCGGCTACCAGTGTGCCAGGAGGAAAGGAGAGAGGACGGTCTGCTGGGACTACAGATACGGACTGCACACCTCTTCACCTCCAGCTACCAGCGTGCCACGGAGACTCCAGGGACAGACTCTGCATGCCTGCTCACCCTTCAGCGACCGGAGAAGCTACAACAGCGGGGGCGAGCTCCTTGTTGAGCCCCCTGCCAAGCTGACTTTTTAATAAAGAGCTGACTATTAATAAAGGCATAGACTCTGTTCATTTCAGCACTGCCCGGAGGAAATCTGCCAGTGTGACACTCTCCATGTTACAGTGCTCTCACCACCGTGCATGGACAGACTGCTCATAGGGCTCCTTTAAGGATTCTTTAACAAGGACCAACAGGAACAACAGTCCACTGTCTCATTTTGAGACCACAGTCCCCCCCATTTTTCTCCTCCCCTGGGGCTGAGGGTGAAAACAGAGATCTTCTTCTCTGAAGACAGAGGGCATCATCACACCCTCCTCAGCTTTCTCTGTTCACTTTATTCTTGTACTGGTAGTTGCTGAAGCAGGTCTCTTGGCTCACCATTGCATCCCCCTAAAAATGCATTCTCCCTTGCAAGAGAAATTGGTTCAGTCTATGGCTAACAAGAAAAGTCCAGCCAAAAGCCACTCCATCATCTCCCCCCAACTTTCTTTCCCTAACATCTCAGGTCCCAGACTGTCTCTCTTCTCTTTTAAATCGAGAAGGAGTAATATTTCATAAAGCTTTCATTTCCCAGGAAAGGGTTAAAAGTCTCGGACTCCCTGGATGGCTGAAATCTTGGCCCAGGACTCCATCTCCCATGTTGGGCACCTTCCCCTCCTCTTCTCCTTCTCCTCTGCTGGCAAATTTCCAGGTGTCTTCAGGCCCTCTGTCTCTTTCCCTCTGGATGGGGAGGGGGGGGAGGGAACAAAGACATCTCAGATTTCCTCCACCCTTCAGTCCACAAAAGCTGGCCCAGTTCCAGGCCCTTCACCCCCTGGCCTACCTCTCCCAGGCCACATGGCTTCTCCTCCCCCACCCAACCCATGGCTGGGCAGGGGAGAGTCTGCACTCTCCTGTGACTGGAACCAAAGAGACAGTTCTCCTCGGAGTTCTTGCTTTTAACCCCCTATGTTCTCAGAAGCATGTCCATGCCTTCAGTGGTCACTCCAGGTGTCAATATCCAAATGTGACCACTGATTGGTTTGACCCTCGTCTTCCTGAGAAAATTCTCTTCTGTGTCAAACCACGACACATAGTCAACTTGTCATCCACCAAGACTCCCCGGTCCTTCTCTGCAGAGCTGGTCTCTTGTAGGTCAGCCCCCAACTGATACTGGTACTTGGGCTTATTCCTCCCCAGGTGCAGGACCATACACTTTCTCTTGTTGAACCAAGTGGGCCTTGGCCTTCCTCATCACATCCCTGCATATTCTGATGATATCCCTATAGTCCTCCCATGTGGCCAGTCCCTTTTTCCACATCCTGTTTTTTTTTCTTCTATTTGAGATATGCTAGAAGCTTCCTGCTCATCCATGCAGGTCTCATGCCCCCTTTGCTTGATTTCTTGTTTATGGGGATACATTGGTCTTGAGCTTGGTGGAAGTGATGCTTGAATACTGACCAGCTCTCTTGGACCCCCTTCTCTTCTAGGGCCCTAACCCATGGGATACCTCTAGGTAGGTCTTTGAAGAGGTCAAAAATAGCTTTCCAGAAGTTCAGAGTTCTAGTCCTGCTTACTGATTTGCTTCCTGCATGCAAGATCCTGAGTTCCACCCTCATGGTCACTACACAGCTGTCTGAGATTGAAAGACAAGATGTTTTCTAGTACCATCTGTGTAGCAGTTGCCCTCTGGGCAGTTTTCCTTATCTCCTGTTAATGGGCCCATCAAAGTCTTGCCACATGACTCAGAGATAACACTCTCCAGGAGCCAGTTCTGTGATCAAAGACACAACTCACGACTCAGAATGACATCAGCCCATTGTGAGATGCTCCGCCCAGGGGGGAGGAGCTAAGCATCCCCACCTAGCTATATCCTGGGATTTCTAGACAGAGAAACAGACTTCCCACAGGTTTCCAAGAGGACACAGCTGGGGTTTTTCCACTGGACCAACTACACCTCTTCTACAGGACCACTGCACAAACAGAAACCACATCTGCCACTCCAAGAGGACTGCAGCCACTCCAATTTGGACTGCTACCAACACGCTGGCCAAAAGGGTGTAGGTTGTATTCTGAATTTGTCGGTGGTCTTCCTTTTGTATCACTGCATGTATTTTGTCTCTTTTCCCAATAAATTTTATTTCTGACTTGGAGTCTCTCACTGGTTTTGCTTTCAAACCAGAATAACAGCCATGGCTGCCCCCAACCTTCACATCTTCAACCAGTCCCTCCTGGTTTGTTAGCACAAGGTCCAGCAACACATCTCTCCTCATTGGCTCTTCCACCACTTGCCTCAAAAAGTTTTCATCAATAATTTGCAGGAACTTCCTGGACTGTGTGTGCCAAACTGTGTTGCCTCTCCAACAAACATCAGGGTGGTTGAGGACACCCAGGAGAACTGGAGCCTGTGACCATGAGGCTATTTCCAGCTGTCCATAGAAAGCCTCATCAACTTCTTCCTCCTGATCAGGTGGCCTGTAGCAAACAGCCACAACAGTGTCACCTATATCAGCCTTTCCCTTAATTCTCACCCATAAACTCTCAACTCGTTAGTCTGCCACTGGTACATCTGTCCCTGGATCAATACATTCCAGTTACTTTCTCACATAAAGAGCAACTCCACCACCTTGCCTCACTGACCTGTCTTTTCTAAACGGTACATAGCCATCCATAACAACATTCCAGTCATGTGAGCTATCCCACCATGTCTCAGTAATTGCAATGAGATCATGGCCCTGGGACCACACAGAGATTTCCAGTTCTTCATGTTTATTCCCCATGCTGCGTGTGTTTGTATGCAGGCACTTCAGAGAGGTAATCAAGCATGCAGGTTCCCTAGAAGGGGTGGAAGAGGGCTCACCACAGCCATACACACCCTCAGTGTGGTTAGCCCTGTGATTTTCATCCTGAGAGGCAGTCAAGGAACATCTGTCGCTGCACTGGTTGGCATAGCCTACTCCCTGTGAGGAAGCAATGGCATGAGCGTTGCCACTTTGGACCCCATTCCGTGAGTCCTTCAGTTTAAAGCCTGTCTCACCAAATTGGCCAGCCTGCAGCAAAAAATTATCTTGCCCTTTTTAGGCAGGTGGATCCCATCCCTCCCTAACAGGCTACAATCATTGTCATAAAAACCAAAACCTTCTCAATGGCACCAACCACAAAGCCAGACATTTATGTGCACTATGTGTCTGCTTCTGGCTGTTCCCAATTCTCTAACCAGTAGGATAGATGAGAAGATGACTTAGGCACTGATATTTTGCTACTTTTAGGTTTTTCACCTGCCTCGCCAGGGCTTTATAGTCTTCCTTGACCCTATCTATTTTTTGGCTTGCGGCGTCATTTGTACCCACATGAAAAAGTAGTAGTGGGTACTAGTCCATGCTCTTGACGAGTTGGGGTACCCTCTCAGTAACATCATAGATCCTACCCCCTGGTAGGCAGCATACCTCTCGTGACTGTTTATCGGACCGGCAGATGAGGGCCTCAGTGCCCCTTAATAGAGTCACACACTATGAGCACTAAAGTTTCTTTTTATGGTAACTGCTGTGTGCTGCTGGTGTGGATTTTCTTTGTTGACCTTGCTCATGGACATCTAAAGCCTTTAAATCGCCAAATCTGTTTTTGGTCTGGATGTTGGAGGGTAGAGGTTGAATTGGAATCCTGCTTTTGTGGGTCATCAGGTTCTAAGGTGCCTCATGCCAAAGCCACATTATCTATCTCCATTTCAGCCCCTCTAATACTGTGTAGCCTATTAACTGTCATGTAATTCAGCCACCTGCTGCAACAGGTCATCAACCTGTGCATGCTTTGTGCAGGTACCAGCCTTTTCTCCAGGAGAAGCATCTGGGCATCCATTGCAGGCTACCACCTGTACTGACATCTTCCTTACCAGTTCCAGCTGGGTGGAAGCATCAGACTTCTTAGGGGCTATCTCACTAGACACACTGGTTTTGGCTCTGAGACAAGTGCTCACCATTATGGCAGAGATCTAGAGCACTTAGTTAGCACTTACCTGAGCTGTGGACCTACTTTCAGATTGCAGCACCCTCCCCATATGCCCTGCCCACGTGAACTGCAGTGTCACATCCTTCTAATGCGCCACATCCTGTTTGCTCACCCTCTTTGACACTTTCTGGGTTGCTCATGCTTTCTGGAGTTGTTTAAATCTCCCACAGTGCTCCTGGCTATGACCCCTCCTTGTCAGATTGGCTCACAAGAGCTTCTAAGCTCTGACATGGCTCTGGGCTGCTGATCAGGCTGGACTACTGATTCTTCCTTTTCCTTACCCTACAGAATCACAGAACCACTAGGTTGGAAGAGACCTTTCAAGATCTTTGAGTCCAACCCATGCCCTAACACCTCAACTAAATCATGGCACTGAGTGCCACATAGAATCTTTTTTTAAACACATCCAGGAATGGTGACTCCACCACCTCCTCAGGCAGACAATTCCAGTACTTTATCACTCTTTCAGTAAAAAACTTTTCCCTAACATCTAACCTAAATTTCCTTTGGTGCAGCTTAAGACTGTATCATCTCGTTCTGTCAGTTGCTGCCTGACACCTTCAATTCCTTTAGAATTCCTGACCTTTTCTCAACACTTTTATCATCTATCCTTTTGTCTCTAAACCAGTATTTCCTTCATATTCCATCCTAATCACTGTAGAATCATCTGCATTGGCTTTCACTAAATATGCATCACCTTTTCAGTGTATACAAATTATTGCAGCAAATTATACTTCCTTCGCCAGGCTGATCCCCCAACATTCCTTTCTGAAACCTTAAATAACTTATACTTTCAAAATAAGACTCAACTGAAAAACTCAGTCCAACAGAATCAGAAAATGCTCCAAAGTACAGTTGAAATAGTGAAACAGAAATATTTTAAATAATAACAATACAACATAACTAATACCTTATTGAAAATATATTCTTATAGAAACTATATCTAGTTTTCAAAAGTTTGAAGCAAAGATTAAAAAGAGTTAACCACAGTAAGCTTCATAGAAATCTTTACTAAGCCAAAGCAGCATAGTAGCTTAATTTAAAAAGTTAGCACCATAATAGAAAGACCTAATAGTTTTCACACAGGCAGATAGTAATAGGACAAGAGGGAATCATTTTAAACTAAAAGAGGAGAAAGTACACAAAGATAAGCTTTTAAATTCATGTTAAGTGCCCAATATTTGAATGTTTTGCTGAAACACTGCATTTTGGGGGTTTTGGGGGAGAGGGCATGTTTAAAAAAAAAAGCAAATGTATTCCAAGATACATTATAAGTAGAAGCGATATTAATGGAATTATTATGCATTATAAATTGAGTCTGTATACCAGGAAATATTATTAGTTAAATGTATGAGACAGTTAAACAGTATTGCAAAGAACATGCTGTATTGGGTTTGCATAGCCTGTTTTTTTTGGGGGGGTGGGGGGGGGGGCACAGAGGTGGCTTCTGTGAGAAGCTGCCAGAAGCTTCCACAATGTCTGCCGGAGCCAATCCCTGGGGGCTCCAAAGATGGACATGCCACTGGTCAAGGCTAGGCTAATTAGAAATTGTGGTAATGCCTCTGTGATAACATATTTAAGAAGAAATCAAAACAAAGGTTGTGGCGCAGTTGCAATTTTCAGCCAGAGAAGAGCAGAGTGAGAACATGTGAGAAGAACAACTATGCAGACACCAAGGTCAGTGAAGAAGGAGGGGGAGGAGGTGGTCCAGGCACCACAGCTAAGATTCCTCTGCAGCCTATATTGAAGACCATGGTGAAGCAGGCTGTCCCCCTGCAGCCCATGGAAAACCACGGTGATGCAGAGATCCACCCGCAACCCATGGAAGAGCCCCACACCACCTGGGAGGAAACTGTGATCCTGTGGGAGACCTGTGAAGGGAGGGGCCCTGCTCCCAGGATGGGGTTGCCTGTCCTTAAAGGACTGCACCCCATGGAAGAGTGACCTGCTTTGCAGCAGTTTGAGGGGTACTGTTGCCTGTGGGCTGGACTCACGTTGCAGCAGTTCGCAGGGAACTGTTGCTTGTGAGATGAACTCACATCAGAGAAGTTCACAGAGAACTGTCTCCTGTGGGAGGGACCCCACGGTGCAGCAGGGGAATGACTCATGACTCCTCTCCCTGAGCAGCAGAAGCCACAGGTGATGAACTGACCATAACCACCATTCCCTGTCTCCTTATGCCGCTGGGGTAGGCAGTAGAGCTGGGAAGGAGGGAGGGGTGGGGGGAATGTGTTTTTAAAGGTTAATTTTATTTCTCATTATCCCGCCCTGATTTTGTTAGTAGCAAATTCATTTTGTATCTCTAAGTTAAGCCTGTTTTGACCATGACGGTATTTGATGAGTGATCTCTCCCAGTCCTTATCTCAGTCCATGAACCCTTTGTTAAATTTTATCTCCTCTGTCCAGCTGCAGAGAGTGAGTGAGCGGCTTTCGTGGGTGCCTGGCATTTGGCCAGCATTAACCCACAACACATGCAGAAAAAAAAATCACCTTAAATTTTAAGGCTAAACATAATGCTAGAAATTTTAGTTTAGACAACAGTGATTTACTAGCACAGAAACAGACTTACATAATTTAACAAGCTATCCTCAGTTTTACTATTGTTAATTTTGAAACTGTAAAACCAAGTTATATGAAAAAAAGAACATCAGATTTCACCCAAAGAACCTGAAACAGTGACAGCTGAATGGAGGGAAAGTGGAGAGGGAGATTATGATCTCTTCTCCTTGGTATCCTGTGACAGGATGAGTAGGAATAGTTTAAAGCTGCATCAGAAAAGGTTCAGACTAGATATTAGAAAACATTTCTTTGCTGAGCGGGTGGTCAAACACTGGAACAGGTTTCCTAGAAACATGGTTGGTGCCCCAAGACTGTCAGTGTTTAAGAGGTATTTGGACAATGCCCTTAATATTATGCTTTTGGTTAGCCCTGAAGTGGTCAGGTAGTTGAAGTAGACAGTCATTGTAGATCCCTTCCAACTGGAACAAATAATTTTTTTTAAAAAAAGAAAAAAGCTAAATTATACATACTAAAGGAGTCTTGGACAAAATTCATGGCTTTTAACATTCAGTTCCTGTTTTCCAACTCCTGTTTCCCTCCTCGATCTCCCCATGCAGCACATCCTCCAATGTTGGTGGGGCTGCATAGGTAATTAATCATGTCACAGAAGTGTGTGCTGAGCTGGCTGCTTCAGAAACCCCTTTAATTCCCTGACAAATCCAAATTATGCATTACTTACAGTTTTACTTCACATGTCTTTCTGCATTTGCTCAAGAACCTGCAGGGAGATCATCTTAGAAGTACAAAATTGCATTGCTTTTATATTTTACATCTATATTGAATTTATTTCAAAAATCCATATTCCTTTCAAAAGAATAAATGTGAATATTCAGTTACTCAATGTATTTTTTATGAGATATTGCACACATTTCATAGTAATCTACTTATAGAATAATATATATATATATTTCTGGAGTTTGACAAATATTCTAGTTCAAGAAATAAACTCTGAAAACTGCATGTCTGCTTATGTAGATATGTTAGTTCCATCAAAATAAAATTGAATAAAACAGTGAAAAGGAATTGGTTTTGCAGCCTTCTACAAAATCAGTTCTTCACTACACCTATTGAAATGCATCATTCTGTCTTGCCAGGGTGTTTTGTTTTCCCAAAATTAACAGACACCTACCTGTTGCTGAACTGGTACCTGCTGTACAACCTGTGTGGGCACTACTGCCTGGCCAGCCACAGATGCTTGTAAAGTCACAGTCGAACCTGTGTCTGACCCAGACTCTGATGTCTGCATCCTGGTCTCTGAATAAAATTAAAATGTAAAATTAAAAGTTCAGCACACACTTCTTTGCTTTTTTTCACTTATTCAGATCTTAAAAGAAGCATATTCACCCCAAATCAAATCTGGGGATTAGCTAAAGATTGTTTCATGTACTATTACATGAGTACACTGATATATTTCTTTTTCATTTTTTAAAATGTTGCTTTGGCCTAAAATATTAGAAAATTCATATAATATATAATATATAATATATAATATATAATATATAATATATAATATATAATATATAATATATAATATATAATATATAATATATAATATATAATATATAATATATAATATATAATATATAACATATAACATATAATATATAACATATAATATATAACATATAATATATAACATATAATATATATTATTACTTTGTCTAATCTAAGGCCTGCTTAGAGCTTGCAGCACATCAAGAAGAGAATATGCTTTGGACTTCACGATTTTTTTTCTAACAGTTTACAGTCTGCTTTGTAATAGCAAATACATTTATCAAGTCAGAAGCAAGGTGCACACAAACCTATTTGCTGCTTTAAAGTAAAGAATTTTAGAAAAACATCTGTTCACAGGCCTGATTCTTCTCTAACTACACTTGTATGCATAAGCTGTAACTATTATTAAATTTTGAGAGGAGACTCAAAACCTTTTACCATATTAAGACAACACACTTTAAGCTACCTATATGCACAAACATAATTAGTTCTAGAAGCTGCACATATAAATGATTACTTCTTAATTAAGTATGCCTTCACAAAAAGACTTGCTATCCTCAATGCAAAAAACTGAATTATGGAAATATTTCAAACTTAGTAATCACAATTCTAAAGAACAAAAAGAGTAATTTATGTAGTAATCACAGTACAAGTAAATTATAGTACCTTCAATATCATCAGTTTTCAGAAAGAACTAATATGCACCGAATAAAATATACTGCAAGAACACAATGGGTAAAATATGCAATACCAGAAAGAAATTTCTCTTTCCATTTTCTTCCTTGAATCAGTTAAAATCCTTATGTACTAAAATATTAAAAGTTTTCTCTTACCTTACTTGCCCTCAAGATATTTAATAATGCAAATCAACAGAAACTTTTCTCACTTATTTATGTGACTTCAGGAACAACTCATTAAAATCAGAAATAAGTCAAAGTCATTCCATCAGCTTGTAAATGACTACACATTCTTCAAAGCTGTCCTTCCTCTGGTTTACTGAGTTGCACTATAAATTTTTCATATTCAAATGCTGAGTTAAAGCTCTGGTAGGTGATAGAATGAGGGGCTTCAACCTGAGAAGAAGAACCTGGAAAGCATTTTAAAGGTGAAAAAGTGACTCAAGTAAGCTTTTTAGCAGATAGTGTCAATGTAATCGCTAGAGTTATAAACAGGGATTTTACCCCTACATGAGGTTGTGGCACTGACATTTTTAAGTGGAATATTCAAAATTTGGATACAGCACAGAAATGGTCCAACAGTTAAGGAAAATGCCTTACAAAGAAAACCTATTTAGAGTATCATAAAGAAGACTAAAGCTGACTTACTCTGTTGGGTTTGTGTGGCCAGGTTTTGCAAACTGGGGGAGGGGGCTACAGGGGTAGCTTCTGAGGGAAGCTGCAAGAAGCTTCCTCCATGTCTGACAGAGCCAAACCCAGACAGCTCCAAGATGGACCCACTACTGGCCAAGGCTGAGACAGACACTGATGGTAATAACACATTTGTTATAATATATTTAAGAAGGAAAAAAAAAAGGTATTGCATAGAAGTAATTGCAGTTCAGAAAAGAGTGGAGTGAGAACATGTGAGACAAGCAACTCTGCAGGCACCAAGGACAGTGAAGAAGGAGGGGGAGGTGCTCCAGCTGAGATTCCTCTGCAGCCTGTGGTGAAGACCATGGTGAAGCAGCTGTGCCCCTCCAGCCCATGGAAGAGCCCCACATTATGTCTGAGAGGAGGCTGTTACCCTGTGGGAGGCCCACGCTGGAGCAGGGTCCTGGTAGGGACCTGCGGACCCATGGAGAGAGGAGCCCACACTGGACCAGGTTTGCCGGTAGTACTTGTGACCCTGTGGGGGACCCACAGTGGAGCAGGTTGTGCCTGAAGAACTGCACTCCATGGAAAGGGATCCACACTGGGGAAGTACCTGAAGAACTGTAGCCTGTGGGAAGGACTTATGTTGGAGAAGTTTGTGGAGGACTGTCTCTTGTGGGAAGGACTCCATGCTGGAGCAGGGGAAGGACTCCGATTCCTCTCCCTGAGCAGCAGCAGGAACAACGCATGATGAACTGACTCTAATTCCCTTTCTCTGTCTCCCTGTGCTGCTGCGGGGGGGGGGAGAAGGTAGAGCCCAGAAAGGAGGGAGAGGTGGAGGGAAGGTGCTTTTAAGATTTGTTTTGCTTCCCATTGACCTGGTCTGATTTCGATTGGTAATAAATTCAATTAATTTCCCCAAGTTGAGTCTGTTTTCCCTGTCATAGTAATCAACAAGTGATCTCTTCTGGTCCTTAATTCATGAACCTTTCATTATATTTTCTCTCCCCTGTCTAGTTGAAGAAGGGAGTGATAGGGCGGCTCTGGTGGGTACCTGGAATCCAGCTAGGGTCAAATGACCACACTTATACATAACAGGAATTTGAGTAATCTTCAGTTTTGCACAGAATTACAGAATTGTTTAGGTTGGAAGGAACCTTTGGAGACCATCTAGTCCAACCCTCCTGATCAAAACAGGGTCACCTAGAACAAGTTGCCATGTTCAGTTGGGTTCTTAATACCTCCCAGGATAGACACTCCACAACATCTTCGTAAAACCTGCTATAATTCTTGACTAACCTCACAGTAAAAAAGTATATTTGAGTATTCAGATGGAATTTCTGGGTTTTTTTTCCATGCATGCCCATTGCCTCCTGTCCTGTCAATGAGCACTACTGAGAAGGGTCTTGCTCCCTCATCTTCACTCCCACCCATCAGGTATTTATGCACAGTGATAAGGTCCACCCTGAGCCTTCTCTTTCGAAGTTGAATAGTCTCAGATCTCTCACCCTCTCCTCATATGGCATATGCTCCAGTACCTTAAGCATCATTGTAGTCCTTAGCTGCCATTGCCCTTTCTTGTACTGAGGAGCCCAGAACTGAACATGTGACCTCACTAGCACTGAGTAGAGAGGAAGGATCTACCTCAAATACTAGCAATGCTCTTCCTAACGCAGCCAGGGATACTACTGGCCTCTTTTGTCATTAGGGTGCATTGCTGGCTCATGTTCAGCTTCTTCTCCATCAGGACACATTTTCTTCTCCCCAAAGCTACTTTCTAGCTAGTCATCCTGCAGCCTGTACTGGTGCCTGGGGTAAATCCTCCCCAGATGCAGGACTCTTAATTTCCACCTGTTGAATATCATGAGATCCTTCTCTGCCAGTTCTTTAGAGTGTAAAGATCTCTCTGAATGGCACAAGAGACATCTGGTCTATCAATGGCTCCTCTAAATTTCATATCAGTTGCTGGGGTTGTTCAGCCTGAAAAAAAGAAGACTCCAGGGAGATCTTAGAATGGCCATTTAACACTTAAAGAGGGCTTCTAAAAAATATGGAAGGAGACTTTTTGCCAGGGTTGGTAGTGACAGGAAAAGTGGCAATGGTTTTCAACTAATTTAGATGAGAAAGTGATTTAGATGATCTAGTGAAAGGTGCCCTTGTCCATGACAACAGTTTGCTGATGATACCAAACTGGGAGGACCTGCTGAATCTCTTGAGGGACAAGAGGCCATGAAGAGGGATCTGAATAGCCTGGAGCAATCACCAATGGCATGAAAATTAAAAAGTCCAAATGCCAGATTCTGCACCTGTGACAGAGCGATGCCAGGCACAATTATAGATTGGGAGAATAGTGGCTGGAGATCAGCCTTGCAGAAAGGGATCTGGGGGTGCTGGTTGACAGGAAGCTCAATATGAGTCAGCAGTGAGCCCTGGCAACCAAGAAGACAAACCTCATCTTGGGGGGCATTAGGAACAACCTGACTGTAAAGGGATTCCCTGCTCATGACAGCGGGGTTGGACCTTTAAAGGTCCCTTCCAACTCAAACCATATGATGATGATTCAGAGAGCTATAGCCTGTCCAACTACTGATGGTAGAACCCTCATTCACGCCTGTAGTTGACACCACAGGCCCCAGGGTGCCTATACCGCCCAGTCTGACTCCAGTAGCTGTGCACCAAATTTCACTCACACAAACACGGGTCTCACCAGCAGCTGGCACCTGTTCCTTTCAGCACGCATACTGTCCTAGTTTCAGCTGGGATAGAATTCATTTTCTTCTCAGTAGCTGGTACAGCACTGTCTTTCAGATTCAGTATGAGAATAATGCCGATTACACAGATGTTTTGGTTATTGCTGAGCAGTGCTTACCCTGAGTCAAGGGCTTTTCAGTGTCTCATGCTCTGCCAGGGAGGAGCTGCACAAGAAGCTGGGAGGAGCATACTCCAGACAGCTGACCTGAACTGCTCAAAGGGATAGTCCTTACTATAGAACATCATGCTCAGTGAATAAACTGGAGAGAGTTACCCAGAAGGGGCCAATTGCTGCTCAGTCAGCGGGTGGTGAGCATTTGTATTGTGCATCATTTCTTTTTCTTGGGTTTTACCTTCCTCTCTCTCTAATATTAAAACTGTTAGCAGTAGTATTAGTATTACCATATTGCCATCATTATTATCATATTTTACTTTGTTTCAATTATTATACTGTTCTTATCTCAACCCATGAGTCGAATTTTCTTTCCTGATTCTCCTTCCCATCACAATGGGGATGGGGGCAAAGGGAAGTGAGCGAGCAGCTGTGTGTGGTATTTAGTTGTCAGTTGGGCAACACATACACAGAGGACAGAGAGTGAGATTAAGCAGGGCGATAGTTAAGAAAACATTTTAAAAGAAAATGTAAGAAAATAGGACATTCTGCAGTGATCAGGCACAGGGCTCAGCCAGAGAAGCATACTGACTGGCTCCATTTTATCTGTGACTGGAAACTTTTATCCCCCTTTCTTTCTATCCCCCCCTCATTGTCTCTCCCTGCTTCCTCTTTCCCCTGTCATTCCCTTAATCAGTTTGTATAATTCTATTAAATTCCTGCCTCCATCGCAGTTTGATGTCTGGGATCCCCCTTGGTTTAACATCTTATCAGTTGCAAAGTCCATGTTGATCTTCCTGAAAGTTGTTGCCTGCAGTTTCTTGACAGTCCATTAATTAGTGTGACTGGTGAGGTTTTTTTCTTGTCATTGTCTCCCATTGTAGTGGAGAGCCAGGTGAACCCATGTAGTGGTTTAGGAATGGTACTCCCTGCTTTAGTGTTCCCACTGAGACTCTCCAAAGCACACTGCTGCTCACTCACTCTCCCTCCTCCTCCTCCCCATGGCAGGCTGGAGAGGAGAATTGGAGGCACAAAAGGTAAAGATCACGAGTTGGGAGATGAACAATTTACTGGAAACAGCAATGAGATAAGAAAATTAACAGTAACAGCAATGATATTAATAACAAAGGTATGCAGAAAGAGAAAATTATTCACATGCAAAAAATGCTCACCATGGAGACAGCAACAATAAACAACACAAATCATCTTTCCCTCACCACATTTTCTCCACCAGAAGTAGCCCCTTCTACCTGGAAGAAAGAGTCCCTTCCCCCTGCCCCCCAGCAGTGAGGTGGTATTGAATAACTCCCATGTCCTAGCTGCACCCCACCCCAGCTACTGCAAAAAATTAACCCTGTCCTGGTTGGAACCAGAACAAGAAAACATGGAAACCCCCTGACAATAGACAATATCCAATCACTCTCTCTGCCAAACTATGCTGACCCTGGAAGAGACTCCCTTCCTTCCACCCCGATAATGACATGAAGTGGTATAGAATAACCTCCAGGTCCTAGCCATGCCACTCCTGGACAGAACCAGGACAGCCTGGAACCCTGTGAAGTAGCTAGTCAATGGTCTGTTGAACAGGAAGGCTGGAAGCTGGTCACTGTCCACACTCGAAGGAAGGCTCCTCTGCCTGAAAACTTGACAGTGACAAGTAGGACTGGCACTTTTTACAACAGGTATGAAGCCCTGGAACCAGGACAGTCAAGTGATGAGGTGAAGGAAGGTCCTTCTGGGATAGAGGGGCCACCTAGGGCAACACAATATACCCCCTGCATCATGACCACCTCTGTTAAGAGAAGAAAGGTAGTTGTCATACATAACTCCCTTCTAAGGCGAGCAGAGGGCCCAATATGCAAACCAGATACAACCCACAGGGAAGTCTGCTGCCTCTCAGGGGCTTGGGTAAGGGACATTACTGGAAAACTTTCCAGTCTAATAATGTCCTCTGATTATTATCTGTTATAGGTTCTTCAAGTCAGTAGTGATGAGATAACAAAGAGAAGTCCAAGGTCAATCAAAAGGGATTTCAGGGACTAGGGACAACTGGTTGAAAGATTGAGAGCAAAGGTAGTCTTTTCCTTGATCCTTCCAGTAGCAAGGTATAATATAGAAAGGAACAGGCAGATCCATCCGATCAACACATGGCTCCCAGGCTGGTGTCATCGAAAAAATTTTGGGTTTTATGACCATGGGGTGATTACTCAACACCTGATCTACTGACACCTGATGAGATGCACCTATCTCAGAGGGGAAAAATGGTTCTAGCACAGGAACTAGTGAGGCTTTAAACTAGATTGGAAGGGGAAAGGGATGAAACCAGGCGTGACAGTGACAGTGGGACGGTGTACCAAAACATGACGAGGTGAGCACTAGTGAGATCCCTCAATCGGCCAATCGGCTCCATAAGGTGTCAGCTACAATAAACCACACCTGAAGTGTTTCTATACCAACACATGAAGCATGAGGAACAAACAAGACGGGCTCAAAGCTTTGGCCCTGTGTTGATTTGGCACAGCCTAGTTTTTGGTAGTGGAGAGGGCACAGAAGTGGCTTCTGTGAGAAGCTGCTAGAAGGTTCCACCATGTCTGACAGAGCCAATCTTTGATGGCTCTAAAGATAGACATGCTGCTGGCCCAATTAGAGAGGTTGGTAACACCTCTGTGATTACATATTTAAGAAGAAAATCAAAACAGAGCGTGCATGTTTTTTTTTCCAGGGGTGGTGAGGCACTGCCACCTGGGCCATCCCAGCACAGCCTGCAGTGCAGTGATGGGCTGCTGCAGCCGCCAGCATCCTGGTGTGGCCTGTGGTGAGCCTTGTCTGCCTGGCTGCCCCTAGCCAGCCATGCCACGGGCAGAAGGGCAGGGGCGGCAGGGACATCTTCTCCTTCCCATCACCCCACATGAAGAGAGGTGTTAAATAGTGCCAGTGCCGTGGCAGTCACCACTACCCACTTGGTGGCAGTGGGACTGCATGGTTGGCAGCACAAACATGGCAAGTGACTCTCTGGTGTGAAACCTAGACAAAATCAACCTCTTGGTGCTGCGGGATGCTGTAGGAATTTTTGAAGTAGTAGAACTTGTTGGCAATGATACCTATGAGCAGAATTTTTTTCTTCTCGTCAGAGAAGAAGAGAAAGTGAAGACATGAGGAAAAACAGCATGACAGTACCAAGGTCAGTGGAAAAGAAAGAGGGGGAAGAAATGCTCCAAGTGTCAGAGCCAAGATTCCTCTGCAAGCCATAATGAAGACCATAGTGAAATAAACTATCCCCCTATAATCCATTAAGTCCATGGGGGATGCAGAAATCCACTCACAGCCCGTGAGAGAAGTGCTCATGCCGGAGCGTGTAGATGCTAGAGAAAGCTGTGATCCAGTAGGAAATCCAAATAGAGAGAGAGGGCCCCTGCTTCCAGAGATAGGGAAAGAAAGCCCTTGCTCCCAAACTAGAGCAGCCTATCCTTAAAAGACTGCACCCCGTGGATAAGTGACCACGCCACAACAGTTTTGAAAAAACTGTTTGCCCATGGGAGGGAACCCACAGCATACCAGAGAAAAGACTCCCCTCCCTGAGTGAACAAAAAGAAAATCTCGAGTGACAAACTAACCAAAAACCCCATGCACTGTCTCCCCGCACTGTCGGTGAGAAAGAGACAGGGGCTAGGAGGGAAAAAAAAGTGTTTTAAAAGCTTATTTTACTTCTCATTATCCTCCTCTGACTCTGTTAATAATAAATTTACCTTATACCCTTAAATTTGAACCTCTTTTGCCCTTAAAGTGTTTTTCTCACAGTCCTTATCTCAACTCATGAGCCCTTTGTTAACTTTTTTTCCCTCTCTCCTGCCCAACTATAACAGAAGAGAATGAACAAATTACTTTTGTAGGTGCCTAGCGTTTGGCCAATAACAAACCATGACAGCCCAGACCCAGAGATTTTATATCACTGGCATAAGTGAAGCTTGGTGTGATGAGTCCTGTGACTGGAATGCCATGTTGGACAGTTACAGGCTCTTCAGGAGGGATGGGCAGGGCAGGCAAGGTGGGGGGAAGAGGGTGGAGTTGTGTGTATTGTAGGGGCTGGAACATATGGAGCTTACAGATGGCAATAGTGCAGTTGAGAGCATCTGGGTAAGGATTAAGGGACAACCAAATAATGCAGATGTCATTGTGGGAGTCTAGTATAGATCTCCTAGCCAGGACAATGATAGCAATGAATTATCCTTTGAGGAACTAAGAAACCTCTAAATGTTCAACTGCCCTTGTCTTTATGGGGGAATTCAAAATGCTTGATGTTAACTGGGAACACCACATAGATGGTACAAACAATTCCAGAAGATTCCTAAGAAACCTGGATGACAACTTTATGGAACAAGTACTAAGAAACCTAACTAGGAAAGATGCCTTCCTTGATTTGTTGCTTGTAAACAAAGAGGGTCTTGTGAGAGAAGTAGAGATTGGCAGTTGTCTTGGCCACAGTAACCACAAAGTGATCGATTTTAAAATCTCTGTTGAGAGAAGGAAAAGTGCCAGCAAAACCTCAACTCTGGACATGACGAGAGCAGACTTCAGGCTGCTCAGGGAATTAGTGAGTAAGGTCCCCATGGAAAATGCTTTTGAAGGTGCTGGGTCCATCAGTGCTGGTCACTTATAAACACCACCTGTTAAGGGCACAGAAGCAGGCAATTCCCAAATGTCAGAAGACAAGCAGGTGAGGCAGAATGCTGGTTTGGCTAAACAGAGAACTTCCTCTGGAGCTAAGGCCAAAAAGGAAGGTGTATGCCAAGTGGAAGCAAGGTCAGGTAACATGGGAAGAATAAAAGGGTGCTGTTCACCACTGTAGGGAGATTTGAGCAACCAAAGCTCAGTTGGAGTTGAAGCTGCCAGAACTGGGGGGGACAATAAAGTGGTTTTTTTAAAATACATTAGTGGAAATACGCAGTGCAGAAAGTACATCAGCCCATTACAGGATGAGGATGCTGTCCTGAATTAAGGAAAATTTGGGAAAAAACCTCCAAATGGGGTCCCCTCAGAAAGCCAATGCACACGGACTCTCCCTCCAACTGGTTCGGGAAAATTTCCTCTGAGAGATGTGGAAAGAAACCTGTTTATTTTTAAAGGAAAAGCACTCCCCAGCACACAAAATGAACAATACCAGGTGACAAAACTCATTCGTTGCTCTGAAGAGATGACAAATTCAGAAAATTTCTCTGGTGGTGGTCGCTCTGTTATCAGTCCCTCCGGCACTGGGAAAGGCTGCTGCCCAGAGTAAGCCCCGGTAGGCCACAAGGTGCAAGCTCTCGGTGATTCCCCAGATCCCAGTCCGGAACAGGTTCGAATGGTTCCAAGAAAAGGGAAAGAAAACCAGTCCAGGGAACACTTGGACTGCCTCAGCTAGCTAAACTAACTAAAAAGCAAAGGAGCACAGTGTTCTGCCCCATCTGTGCCCAGACAATACAGTGGAGTTCTGTGTTCCAGCAGACTGTGGAGGAGTGAGTGAGGCTGATAACAAAACTCCATGCTTCTTCTCCCCGTCTTTACTCAGAGCCCGTCTTGAAGGCACAGAATATAATATCCAGCATAAAAAGAACAGATGATTGGGGATACATGCATCATAATGTCATCCTAGGACAGATGGTCACCTCAGAAACAGGGACATGGACAAGGCAGATATGTTTAATGCTTTCTTTGCCTCTGTCTTCAACACCAATGATTGACTAAACGGGTCCCAGTTCTCTGACCTGGAGGACCATGGCCATGAGAATTATCAACTCCCAGTTGACCCTGAAGTTTTGAAGGACCTGATGGGCCAGCTGGATCCTAATGAATTTATGAAGCCTGATGGGATTAATACAAGAATGTAGGAATGCGCCCCCCATTCATGGAGTGACCAAATTATTCTTTGTCTGCTTAAAGAGGAAAAACACCCAGAAGTTTCTCTCCTCAATTTGGTAAAAAGACACCTCATAAGACCTTTGGGACTTCACCTCAAACCTGGGGCTACCCAATTGGACAGAGGCCAAAAGGTCCCACCTGTTATGAACAAAACAGCCTGGCTGGTACACTTGGCTTGGGCTAAGTACTGACATTGAAATGTTAATTAGCTAATTGTTCCTGGGAATCACCTACCTCCCCCCACCCTTGTTACGGTGAGCTCCTGGACACCCTTTTGCCCCCCTTTCCTAGGGCCTCTGTGGCTCTGATCATGATAACCCCTGGATCCTCCTTCCTGCCCCAACGGGGTTGGCGGAGAGCCAGGAAAGCCCACCCTGTCCAAAACCTATATAGACCCCTGAAACTTCCTGCTCTTTCTCTTTTGCCCTGCTCTCCATGGACACCACAGAATAAAGAGAGCTGTTCCAACTTCCCTGGGGTAAGAGCCTCTTTTGAATACTTTTCCCTCTCCATGGTTTTCCTCCCCTCACAGCCCCATATCTCTGAGCTGGTCGGATTCATTCGGGGGGCTGCGTGGAGGGGGGAAACTATAGAAATTACAGTTGGCGCCCAAACGTGTGCTGCTCTGAGCCCACGAAGAAGCTGGACCCCCTATTTCGGTGGAAGTCAAAAGCTTTTGGGACAGTCAACTGCCCTGGTACTCTAGCTGCCTTTAAAAGCTTTGAGTGACAGGGACAGTCGGGGACCTCTGCCTGAGTACCCCAGGAAGAGCCGACTGGAGAGGGAACCCCCAGAGGGTTTCACAGACGAACCCTGCAGTTCACAGGCTTGGTGAGCTCTCCGTTCGCGGCACCCGGGACCACGCCTGGCTGGGAGAAGTTACAATAGTGACTGCGGGAGGCTGCTTGCGAGAGGGGGTGCCAGGGGCTCTCTGCAAGTCAGCGGGGAACCGGTGGGCTGCGCATACCCACGTTCCAGGGGAAAAAGACACGGGAGGAGCGGGCTGGAGCCGTCCCGGCAAGCGGCGGGACGAGCGCCCCTCCCCCTGTGCCCCCCCCCGCTCGTATTCCCACGGAGGGAAATTTGAATAATTCGTGCTGTGTTATTAGCTCTGGTGGAGAGTAGACCAGTGATAGGATTAAGATCATGGGTACAAACCTTTCAGTGGAACAAAAGAGTATACTAACACATCTTAGGAATAATTTAAATGATGTATCATTCTCTAACAAGCTTCTCCTGCGTTTTGTGTGCTGGCTAAAAGCAGAAATACAAAATTTTACTGTGCAAGAACTGAATTCGCTTTCTTTTTGGAATCAAATTGGACAGATATTAACTTTAAAAGTCGAAAATGGTGAACATAAGTTTTCTCGATTTATTCCGATATTTTTACAAGCACGCAAAAAGATTTTAGAAGCAGAAAAAAGCACACAAACGCAGACCCACAGTTCTAATACTCCCTTTTCCCCCTCCTGCCCACCTCCTTAATATCCCAGCCCTGAAAACCCCTCACCCACCCCTTATCCCCCTATAACACCTTGCTTTTCCGAGAAATATAGTCCGGAGTTCATGTTAGGGAGCACTGCAGTGTCTCTGGAGCACACGCGGCCGGATAATGGCGGCGGCCATGTGCTCGGACCGGCGGCTCCACCACCCCCCACTCCCCCTCCCACTCGCATTCCTTTGCTTCCCCCGCCCTCCACCTCCCCCTCCGCCCCCACCCCCTCCTCCCTCCCCTCCTCCGAGGCTTCCTTATCTTCCACAGCAACACCCCACCCTCCTTATCAGTGCCAGCCCCCGTGTTGCCCCGGGAACAGGGGCGGGGCCGGCCCCTGCACAGCTCCACGCCCCAGCGCTGACGACAGCAGGGCGGGGGCAGGGGACAGCAGCCCAGCGGCTCAGAGCCGGGGCGGGGCCCAAGTTTGCACTGCGGGGCAGGCAGCCTGGGACGAGTGCGAGCTGCCTCTCACCGGGGTGGGGGGAGGGCGGGGGGGACACAACCCTGCCTCTACCGAGGACTCTATACCATCTGTAGCTCCAGTGGTTTATTTAGGGAGAAGAAATGGTACCAGAACATACCAACCTCTCCCATACAGAGACAAAACAGAAATCTGTAAAGTTCAGAGAGAATTTGGGAGGTCTAGTGAGATTTTTAAAGGTATGATTAGAGCAACCTTCAATTCAAATGAAATGGTACCAAAAGATATAACTGATTTGTTTAAATGTTTACTAACATCCTTTGAATATGAAATATGGGAAAAGGGGTGGAAATTGGCTTTGGAAACAGTTTTGCAAGAAATACAGCATACACCCAGTGCGGCCATTGACAGTGATGGTCAGCCCATTACAATACATAATTTATGTGGTACAGGAGACATACAATGTCCAGAAAAACAAACCAGACTGTTATCTAGATCGGTCTTGGAAAAAATCTGTATTGCTGCAGAAAAGACTCTGTATCAATTACCAGGCTCTGAGGTTGAATGCAGTTATATTAACATCAAACAGTTTCCTTCTGAGAGTTTTTTACAGTTTGTGGATCGTTTGAGAAGCCAAGTCGAAAAACAGGTGCAAGACGCCAAAGTACAATCAGAGTTGATTAAAGAAATGGCTCAGAGGAATGCCAATGAGACCTGTCGTAGGATTCTTCTCAGCCTTCCTCTTGATCAAGCACCGAGTCTTGCCCAAATGATTGAAGCATGCGCCAAGAGAGCAGAGCTGCTTGATAATCCTGTCAGTCATAGAGCACCAGCAGAATTACAGCCTCTTGCCACTGCTGCATCAAGCCCAAGGAAGCCACCCAGATCATCACAACAGCTGCAGCACA
Organism: Taeniopygia guttata; assembly: GCF_048771995.1. Lineage (NCBI taxonomy): Eukaryota > Metazoa > Chordata > Aves > Passeriformes > Estrildidae > Taeniopygia > Taeniopygia guttata. Next base: position 33,149,914 of record NC_133064.1, read on the forward strand.
TCATCTGCCTGTGTTGCAAGAAACCAGGACACTTTGCCAGAAACTGTCCTCAAAACCAGAACCAGAGACAGATCAACAAACAAAAAACCTAAATGCACAGGGCGTGCCCACCGCTACGCGCAAAGATATAAATGTAGTCGGACCAAAATGTGACAATGCCTCTCTCTTAACAAATAAGGGGGAGGGTGGGAACCATGGTGGGGGGGGAGAGAAAAACAAAAATGTAAAATGTATTACTAACAAGGTTTGGCAGCCACTAGGCCGACCTCGTCTAGTGACTGACAAAGGATTTCATTTCAGAACCACTGATTGGAAAGTCATTGTAGTGGACCTATCAAAGAACCCACAAGACCTGAAGGCGTACGATATGGAACTGGACAGTGAGTATTTTGTTATTGGGGACACAGCATACACACCTCCAGAGATTGAAATAGTTCCCATGACTACTAAGGGAAAAATATCCAGCCTTATGCTGTTGGCACGTTGCTTGCACCCTCCATTCTATCTAGAAAAGGGGCAAATCCTGGCACAAGCCATTCCCATCCCAGTAGGAATCACAGTAGAAGGAAAATCTCCAGAAGTCTACTGGGCAGAAGTAGTAGGAGAGGATAAACCCTCCATGGCATGCAACCTAGCACATGGGTCAGAGCACCTTCAGGTGGAAGGTGTTCTGGACACAGGTGCAGACATCACGGTGATACCCAAAACTATGTGGCCATCACACTGGGAATTGCAACCTGTGGCAGGAAAACTTCAGGGTATAGGAGGAACTACATTGGCAAAAATTTCTAAAAATGTAGTGCAAATTGAGGGACCTGACGGGAAATCGGCAAGTGTTAACCCATTTGTGGCAGACTATAAAGCTCCTCTGTGGGGGAAAGACACCATGTCCCAGTGGGGAGTCCAGTTAATCATTCCTAAGACACCCCAGGATTTTCGGAAGTAGCCACTGTGGAGCGCTGCACCCACAAGTTAAAGTGGTTGGATAACACCCCAAAGTGGGTAGCACAGTGGCCTTTGAGTAGAGAAAAACTCAAGGCGCTTGAAAAACTTGTGGAGGAGCAGGTAGCTCAAGAACACCTGCAAGAGATAGACAGCCCTTGGAATTTCCCAGTCTTTGTAATAAAAAAGCCTGGGAAGGACAAAATTGTGGAGGACATGGGAACTCTCCAGCCAGGGATGCCGAGTCCAGCTATGCTTCCCCAGGACTGGAAATTGGCTGTGTTAGATATAAAGGACTGTTTCTTCCAAATTCCATTGCACCCTGAAGATGCCCCGAGGTTTGCATTCTCAGTTCCTACTGTCAATAGAGAAGCCCCGATGAAATGCTACCACTGGAAAGTTTTGCCCCAAGGTTAACAATCCAGCCCTTTCATATGCCAACAGTATGTGGCAGCGCTACTGTCTCCAGTACGTGCAGAGAGAAAGGATGCCATCATCCTGCACTACATGGATGATGCGCTTGTGTGAGCCCCCAATGACTCTATACTCCAATACACACTTGACCTAGTGGTTAAAGTTTTAACCTCTGCTGGATTCCAATTGCAGGAAAACAAGGTTCAAAGAATGCCACCTTGGAGATACCTGGACCTGGAAATTTCTGCAAGGACTATTGTCCCACAGAAATTGGAGATAAATTGCAACCCCAGAACATTAGCAGACCTCCACTCATTGTGTGGGTCTTTAAATTGGGTAAAGCTCTGGCTAGGCCTCACAAATGAAGATCTGGAACCTCTTTTCAATTTATTGAAGGGGGAGAGGGAGCTGGCCTCCCCCAGGGAACTGACTCCGGAGGCAAAGACAGCAATCAAAAAGGTACAGAAGGCCTTGTCAGAGAGGCAGGCACATCGGTGTGACACAAACGTGCCTTTCCAGTTCATTGTTCTAGGAAAGCTGCCACACCTGCATGGGTTGATTTTCCAATGGATCAAGGGGCAGAAGGACCCACTCTTAATCATAGAATGGGTTTTCCTATCGCTCCAAAGATCCAGAACCATCACTAGGCCACAAGAGCTGATAGCAAAGCTGATTCAGAAGGCCAGGGTGAGGTTGTGTGAATTAGCAGGGTGTGACTTTGCATGTATTCACCTTCCAGTCAGGCTTTCTGAGGAGGGAAGGAACTCTCCTGAGAGACTGACCAAAGGGATGTTTGAGCATTTGCTCCAGAGCAGTGCCAGTCTCCAGCTATCTCTGGACAGCTATAGGGGACAAATATCAGCCCATGCCCCGTCTCACAAGTTGTTCAATGAGGAATTCCACCTTATTCCTCAAGAGAAAAGGAGCCGGAGGGCACTCAGGGCTCTCACAGTGTTCACTGATGCCTCTGGGGCTTCCCACAAGTCGGTGATGACTTGGAGAAATCCACAGACTCAGCTTTGGGAAGCTGATGTTGAGCTTGTGGAGGGATCCCCCCAGGTGGCTGAACTGGCTGCAGTGGTGAGAGCTTTTGAGAAGTTTTCCGAGCCGTTCAACTTGGTGACAGACTCTGCCTATATGGCAGGTATAGTGTCCAGGGCGGAGCAGGCTGTGCTCAGAGAAATAGAAAATGAACATCTCTTCAGGTTACTCTCAAGGCTAATTTATTTAATCTCGCACCGAGAGCATCCATTCTTTGTGATGCATGTGAGGTCACACACTGATTTGCCAGGTGAGATTGCAGAGGGGAACCGAAAAGCAGACTCCTTCGCTGCACCAGTTGAAAAGGCAAGTCTCCCTGATGTTTTCCAACAGGCAAAGCTGAGTCATGAGCATTACCACCAGAATGTACCAGGTTTGATTCGACAGTTCCAGCTAACACGGAGTCAGGCCCGAGCCATTGTGCCCAACTGTCCTAATTGTCAGCTCCTGGCTGTGCCATCGTTGGGCATGGGGGTAAACCCCAGAGGCCTTAGCAGCTGTGAGGTATGGCAGACAGACATCACACGCATTCAGAGTTTTGGTCGCCTTGAATGCATTCATGTAAGCGTGGACACATTCTCAGGTGCAGTGTATGCCTCTGCCCATATAGGACAAAAGGCTGCACATGTCAAACAACACCTAGTGCAAGCATTTTCAGTATTGGGGGTGCCAAAAACGATCAAAACAGGTAATGGCCCAGCGTATGTATCCAAGGAGTTCTTGGAATTTCTCCAACAGTGGGGAGTGGAACATAAAACTGGCATTGCCCACTCCCCCACAGGTCAAGCTGTAGTCGAGCGTGCACACCAGATGCTCAAACAGGTATTGAAAAAACAAAACAGATCAGCTCCGTGGATGTCTCCACGAGAAAAGTTCTGTAAAGCCATGTTTACCATCAATTTTCTGAATTGTTCATTCGAAAATATGAGTCCACTGGTTGTGCATCACTTTAACAGTGGCAAGCAGTTCAAATTGTCTCAGCACCCACCGGTCTTGATTAGGGATCCAGAAACTTGGGAGACCAAGGGTCCCTATGAACTTGTAACCTGGGGTCGTGGCTATGCGTGTATAGCTACTCCCTCAGGCCCTCGGTGGATTCCCCAGAAGTGGGTGAAACCTTTTGTCCCCAAGAATCCAGGTCGAACAGAAGGGGACAAGAAGCAAGTATCTGATGCTTCAAAGAGAAGACGCCGCCAGATGGGAGAAGAAGAAAGTTCCTAGGCATGAATTCCTTCCGGCAGAAACAGAAGCTTTAACATGTTCTTAAAATGTTTGTTTTTCCTTTTTAGAAAAAACCTACCTCCCACTCAACCCTATGATGAACCCCATGCGAGTTGTCATCCTGCAAATGCTGAAGAGAATGTTCAAGGGATGGGGATTCACGGGGTGGTGGATATCTGTTGTTAGATTAATTTTGTTAGTCTTTGTTATTCTGTTCTTTGTAACCCTGGTGTTCGGGACCCATACTCAGAGTTGAATTGAGCCCAGTGAATTCCTGTAACCTTGTTTAACAAATAAGGGGGAGGTGTTACAGTGAGCTCCTGGACACCCTTTTGCCTCCCTTTCCTAGGGCCTCTGTGGCTCTGATCATGATAACCCCTGGATCCTCCTTCCTGCCCCAACGGGGTTGGCGGAGAGCCAGGAAAGCCCACCCTGTCCAAAACCTATATAGACCCCTGAAACTTCCTGCTCTTTCTCTTTTGCCCCGCTCTCCATGGACACCACAGAATAAAGAGAGCTGTTCCAACTTCCCTGGGGTAAGAGTCTCTTTTGAATACTTTTCCCTCTCCTGGTATCCCTCCCCTCACAGCCCCATATCTCTGAGCTGGTCGGATTCATTCGGGGGGCTGCGTGGAGGGGGGGAAAACTATAGAAATTACACACCCTCACTACCATTCTAGGACTGGGATGCAAAATAATCCAGTGGAATCATGGGAGGGGGTTTTGGGGGATGAAAATCACCCCTAAATGGAAAAGATGGGCACAGTGGAGGGGGCTGGATGGGTGTGCTCGTTGGGGAAAAGAGAACCCCATCCCTAGTCTGTGTCTGATCTGTCACCATAACCTACAGAGGACCAGACTGGACTGGGCTGTGGGAAGCAGGAGCAAAGGAGACACACACTTCCTGGTGTTACCAGGAGGGAAAGAGAGGGATAGCTGCAGCTGGTCTTCAGCAGCAGGCTCTGCACATCCCCCCCACCCTGCGGCTACCAGAGTGCCAGGAGGAAAGGAGAGGAGAGAGGACGGTCTGCTGAGACTTCACCTCCAGCTACCAGCGTGCCACGGAGACTCCAGGGACAGACTCTGCATGCCTGCTCACCCTTCGGCTACTGGAGAAGCTACAACAGCGGGGGCGAGCTCCTTGTTGAGCCCCCTGCCGAGCTGGCTTTTTAATAAAGAGCTGACTATTAATAAAGGCATAGACCCTGTTCATTTCAAGATGAGTTTTCACAGAATTCCTGAGCTTAAATATGTCTGAGATGCTTACTCTAAAGTTCTGGGATGCTGTGGGACTAAGATTATACAGTTTGGAAAAGAATAAGAAATCCAGCCTAAAACTATGTCCAATATTTCAGATGGTGTTACAATTTGTAACATTGGAAAGTAAGAAGTGAAGCGATATGCGGAATAAATAAATAGACTCCACAACTCGAGGTAGTTATGAAGTGGGTATGTATTGTCGGCGCCCGGCACAAGTGAGATAACTCTCCGAAATCTTGTGCCCCGAGCTGAAGTTTGCCCCCCCACTTTATTCACAAAGGTGTTCCATATGCAATACATTACACAACTTTTCTATGCATATTCAACCCCTGGCCCCGCCTGTCTTCGCTTCTCATGCTAAATAGGTCCACGCCCTTCTGGGCATGCGTAGTTTTTTTGTGGGGGCTTTTATGAGGGTCCCTGGTGGTCTTTGAACTATAATCATCATCTTCCTCCGCATTGAACTTTTGAACTCTTCTCCTTTGCGTTTGCGCTTTTGGTCCTTTGCTCTCCTATCTGGATAAGTTCATCATCCTTGACATGTTGGAGACAGAGGGCTTCCTTGTCTGAAATCTTGGCATTCCTGGTCCTTTCCGGTATTTGTCTTTTTGCAAGAAGCTTTAGAGATCTTTGTTTTTCTTTCCTATGCCTTTTTGTGCAGAGGTTTCTTAAGATTCTACAAACATGATACATTCATTTTTGATACATTCATTTTTGATACATTCATTTTGTTAGTTCAAGTGATCTCTGGAAAATCTTTCGTTTCAGAAGCAAGCTAGAGACAGCCACAAAATACCTCAGAGCATAGAGAGAGCCAACCGCAGGCTGCAGCAGAAAGAAAGGAGGTTGGGCAGACATTCTGAGACCCCAACCCTGTCCTCAACTCACCCTGAATCACACCGACCCCAGGAGGGTGGGCAGAAGATGGCATGGACAGCTGCTCCCCATCCAGCTCCCTCTCCCCCTCTGCCGCAAGGGAAACAGACTGCCCCTGGCCAGACCAGTCTGCACCCCATCTCTCCTAACCTCTCCCCTCGGTTTCCTCTCAAAAGTAACCTCAGACACACTAAATTGGTGAACTTTGGCAGCACAATTGAAAAAAACCGAGCCGAATCCATGCTCTGTGAGGACAATAGCCCACATGGCCTCCGCCATGTTTCGGAGCTGCCGAGGTCTGCCCTTCGTGGGTTTGTTCCATCCTCCTCTGACTCACAGAACTCCCTTTAAAATCCGTGATTAAGCTCCTGTCCATCAGACGTGGGACACTCCCCTTTTGTGGGCCGAGCCTGGTCTGCATCCCTGCCCCTACTCCCCACCCACATCCCTGGATGGCATGCCCTCACCTTGCCTACTGTGTGTACCGGATGTGACTTCCTGGAAGTCACCTCCCCCCAAAATGGCGGTGCCCATATCGGAGAAGCCCTGATCCCCAACAGGAGAGATTCACACTTCCCCCAGGGCAGCCCCCCTAAATTTGAGGACAGGTTTTATCTATCAGGAGGCACAGATACCTGGCAGAGGATAAGAAGGGACGCAGTCCAGGACAGAGAATGGGACATTACCTCTAAGATATCAGTGTTTCCAGTCTGATATAATGTCGAGGGTGGGGTGAAACGGGGGATTTAAGGGTTAATAAGGAATTTAGAATTATTTAGGAAATAAATATATGAACATATGGTATACATTATTCTACACGTACGGGGACCCTCTGAAGAAAACCTGTTACCTATTAAAATTATGCTGAGCCAGCAAAAAGAAGGGGGCCTCTGATGGAAATTGTTGAGCTTGCTAAAAATGCAAAGCAAAAGGGCAACTGCGCGTGCGAAGACATCTGAGTTTGAAAGTTCAATAATCGGGAAGATTATGGAAGCTTCGTCCCACCGGACCCCAGCCTCATTTTTGAGACCAGTGACTCAATAAAAGAATTAACTACCCAGTCGCAGCTAATTTCCATACTATGCGGAGAATGGGCGGAGATAGGTACTGAATATGTATAGGCGCTATAGAATATGCATAACTTTTGTGAATAAATAAGGGGATTGAGGAGGCTGGGGTACACAGGATTTGGGAAGGATATACCCCCCTGTGTCCAGCGCTGAATAAAATATGTACCTACTTTACAACCCTTGGTTGTGGAGTTATTACCGCAAATCATTTTGGTGGAGCCAGCCAGGAGGTTTCTGTCTGTCTGCAAGAATGGTGCTAAGGAACAGAGGAATCCAGGCGTGCACTGGGAGTTTCCCAGATGAGGAATCTGACTTTGGCTCGCTTACTGCAGCTGCAGATAAGAGCTACTAGCACGCGGGTAAAATGGTATGTATCAACTTTAAGGGGGTTGTAAGACGTACATACGCAAGGTTGAAGGGGGTTGATAAATCGCAGGAGATGTCCTGCGTGCAACATAGTCCCTAGAAAGGTGAAAGCTTGCAAGCTTGTGGCTGATAAGTGCAGCCGGGGAAAGGATTTGGTACTAGCAGGACCCACTCTGCTCCTCCAACCCCACTGGTCTAGGGGAAGAGGAGGGAGGAGGGGGAGGCCGGTGAATGAAATCGCTGATTGATAGTGCAGCCGCAAAGCGATCCTATAACATGGATTGAGTGGATTCCGGCTCTTGTGCAATCAGAGCTAAAAGGTAGTGTGTGTGCTTAAATTTGGATATTCGGAGAGTGGTGGAAGCGGGGGTGAGCAAGGCGTGTCTGGGGAACAGAGTGAGAGGGGAGTTATCTACCCCGATTTAATCCTTGGGTAATTGTGTAGAGTGTGGTGCAAGTGAGTATAGTGGTTTTTAATAATAGAACCGTAAATAAAAAGTGTGGTATGCTTTGCATTTGAGCGTGTTAAGTTTGTGTTTGCATAGTGAGAACAGCCAGTGGAGGAGATCTGCTTTGTTGTTGTTTCATTGTAGTTTCTGTTGCTTGTTGTTGTCTAATTGCTGCCTTGTGGTTGAGTTCTGTCTTATTGCTGTCTTATTGCTGCATTTTATTGTTTTATTGTAGTTTCTGTTGGTTTTCTGTTGTGCATAACTTCTTAGTTCATTTGTGGTACCACACTGCCATCTTGTGTCAAAAATTATAATCGCGGCAGAGTGAGAATTTTGATTTGCATTTGAGAAACAATTGAGGGTGTCTGTAAGGTTTTGAGGGGAAAATTTGGACAGGAGCAAAGTAGGACGCGAAGAAGGAGATAATGGGATCTGGGCAGAGTATAGAGGTTCCTAAAGCTAGCCCATTAGGTTGTATTATAGCACACTGGAAAGAAGTTGCAGGGACGGGAAGTACTGAAAATAAGTCGACCTTTATTAAATACTGTAATCAGTGGTGGCTTTATACAGGCTAGATGAAGATGTAAAGTGGCCACCCACAGGGACATTAGATTATGATACTTTGCTGCAATTAATGTTATTTTTGAGGAGGAAGGGTAAGTGGAGTGAAGTCTCGTATTGCGATATGTTCTTCTCCCTCCGAGATCATCCCGAATGGCGGAGAGATTGCGGGATTAGAGCATCCCGTGACCCCCTGGTGCTAGCGCTAGAGAAAGAAAATAAAGGAAAGAAGGAGAAATTAAAGAGATGCTGCTCAGCCTGTAGCATTGGGAAGAGGTGTATAAAATTGGACAAGGTATATTGAGCTGAGGCCCAGGACCAAGACCTATTAGACTTATGGACACCCCCTCCTAAGAGACAGGAGGAGGAAGAGGAAGAAAGGGATGCAGATCCAGAGGCCCGCTCATCACCTAGCAGAGCATCCTTTAGCAGGTCATCTCCTAGTAGGTCAGCCCTTAGTAGCTCAACACTTAGCAGAGCATCCCATAGCAGATCAGCTCCCAGCAGGGCACCCTCTAGCAGTCCAGTGGCATCTCGGACTAGACAACAACAGATAGTAATAGCACCTCTGAGGGAGGCAGTAGGGCCAAATGGGGAGCCAGTGATAGTTAAAGCACCCTTTTCAAGTATCGATTTAGAATCATGGCAAAAAGTTGCTAAAAACTATCATGATGACTCAGAAGCTACAGCACAGCGTTTGCAATACATGATTAAACAACATAACCCAGACTGGTCTGATATGCAATTATTGTTGGAGTCACTAACTGAGACAGAATAGTGGTTAATTTTGAATGCTGCAGGAAGTCTAGCAGAGGAATATTGTAAGAACCAGAAAACAGAGGTAAAGGACTATTTCCCCCTCCAGAAGCCATAATGGAAACCAAACAGACCAGAAGACATGAAGAAATTAGAATGATACCAAGAATGGATAGTGAAAGGGCTGGAACAAGCAATTCCTTAAACCATAAATTGGTCAGAGTTATATAATGTTAAACAGGGTCCCTCTGAATCACCATCTGAATTTTTGGAATGGTTAAGAGATGCGATACATTGCTATACAACCTTAGATCCTAGAGAAGAGGTGGGCATTCAACAATTAGTACACTTACTTTTGGGTCACTTGACAGCAGATATTAGGCGCAAACTTCAGAAGTTAAAAGGGCCTGATTTGAGAAACTTAGAAAAATTAGTCGATGAGGTGTGGAGGGTGTATAGTAGTAGAGATGAAGCATATAAGCAGAATATGAACAAATTTATGGCAGTGGTAAAAGCAGAGAAAGGAGAAGGAGGACAAAGTCAGCGAAACCAGGGTGGTCCATCTCGACTGGGTAAAGACCAATGTGCATTTTATAGAGAGTTTGGACATTGGAAAAATGAATGTCCCAAACGGAGAGGGGACAAGGGAAGAGGAGTGGCTGCTGGTGTCAAAGAGGACTAAAGAAGACTGGGAGATCCTACCGCAAAGGATCCCCTGGTTATAACCATGAGGCTGGGGGAAGAAGGAAAAATAGTAGAATTTCTAGTCGATACAGGATCAACATACTCAGTATTAAATAAAACCCTTGTGCCCGTGGGAAAAGATTATATTAGGGTACAAGGAGCCACTGGCCAATCTGAAAAGGCCTATTTTTGCAAACCCCTAAAGTACAAGTTAGGGGAAAAATGGGGTACTCATAAATTTTTATATCTACCCAATTCCCCAAAGGCTCTTTTGGGAAGAGATCTATTGGAACAATTACAACGAACTATTAGCTTTAAGGATGAAGAGATTACTCTGGAGGTAAATGATCAAAAATATGTGGAGGCATTGAGTCTAATTCAAACAATCCCTGAGATAGAAGGGGAAATCAGTGAGGAAATTGTTAATAAGGTGTTCCCTGGGGTATGGGCCTCTAATGTGCCAAGAAGAGCAAAAAACGCACCCCCTATAGTAATTAACCTTAAGGAAGGAAAACAGCCAGTCAGGATTAAGCAGTATACTTTGAAAAGAGAGGACAGAGAAGGAATTAGGCCAGTGATTGAAAACTTTCTACAGCAAGGATTATTAAAGGAATGTCAATCTGACTTTAATACCCCCATTTTACCTATTCGGAAACCTGATGGATCATATCGGGTGGTGCAGGATTTACGAGCTGTTAATAAGATCACTGAAGATCTTTATCCAGTGGTAGCAAACCCATATACCCTATTAACATGTTTAACGCCTGAACTAACTTGGTTCACCGTTTTAGACTTGAATGATGCCTTCTTTTGCCTTCCTCTCCATGAAGCCAGTCAGAAAATCTTTGCATTTGAATGGGAAACTAAAAGTGGATGCAAAACCCAGCTCACATGGACACGACTTCCACAGGGGTTCAAAAACTCCCCTACCTTGTTTGGGGAACAACTTGCAAAGGATTTAGAGGCCTGGGAAGCCCCACCAGAAGAGGGGAAGCTGCTGCAATACATAGACGATCTCCTAATAGCCATTTGGACAGAAGAGGCATGTGTCGCTTGGATAGTGAATCTCTTAAACTTTTTGGGACTACAAGGGTACAGAGTATCAAAAAAAAAGGCTCAGGTGGCAAAGCAAAAGGTGATCTACCTGCGGTACGAGCTTAGTGCTGGACAAGGGACTCTGGGGCAAGACCGTAAAGAAGCAATTTTCCAGACCTCACAACCTCGGACTATAAAGGAACTGCGAACCTTTTTGGGAATTACAGGATGGTGTAGATTGTGGATCTACAACTATGGGTTACTTATTAGACCCTTATATGAACCTATAGCAAAGGGGAATAAAGACCTCCAGTGGATCAAGGAGGCCACTCAAGCCTTTTCCCAGCTGAAGGAAGCTCTTATGTCGGCCCCAGCCCTAGGACTTCCTGACATAAGTAAAACATTCTTTCTGTTTTCCCATGAGAAACAGGGGATCTCCCTGGGAATATTGGCTCAGAACTTAGGCCCATACCGAAGGGCAGTTGCTTACTTCTCCAAGCAGCTACATGCAGCGGCCAAGGGATGGCCAGGATGTCTCAGAGCCGTGACAGCGGTTGTAATAAATATCCAAGAAGCACATAAGTTTACCCTGGGCCAGAAAATGACTGTACTCATGTCTCACACAGTATCTGCAGTGCTAGAAGTGAAAGGGGGACACTGGCTTTCCCCACAGAGGTTTCTGAAATACCAAGCTATCATGGTAGAACAAGATGATGTAGAAATAGAGGTAACCAATATTGTCAATCCAGCTTCTTTCCCTAGTGGAAATCAAGGAGAGCCAGTACATCATGACTGTCTGGAGACTATTGAAGCCACCTACTCCAGCCGCCCAGATTTAAAGGACACTCCTTTCAATGACACGGAAACTTGGTTTACCGATGGGAGCAGCTACGTAGTCAGCGGAAAACGACATGCTGGGTATGCATTTACCACCAGAAAGAAGGTAATAAAATTGGGGCCTCTACCTACAAATACCTCTGCAGAGAAGGCCAAGCTAATCGCCTTGACCCGTGCCTTGGAAATGACAAAAGAAAGGAAAATAAACATATACACAGATTCATGATATGCATTTGGGGTTGTGCATGCACATTGGGCTGTTTGGAAGGAGAGAGGATTGTTAAATTCTCAAGGAAAGAATATTAAACATGCACAAGAGAGAGTGTGGAGTTGTGTTTTTTATGTTCTATTACATTTGTATTATGTATAGGTCTGTTCCATGTACCCCCGGTTCTGTAACGGTTTCTCCACGGGTTTTCCCGCCTTTCCCTCGCGTGTCCGTTATCCCCAAAAATACTAAGTCATCCCCCTGTTTACCCCAGATGCCTGTCTGTCACTCGGTGTCCCTTCCCATCCACCTAGAATCTTCCACCCAGGACGCCAGGTGATAGGTAGAGGACCTGGGACCCTTCCCCTGTCTATCCTTCATTGGATGTACCCCCATATCCCACCACCCTCGAACCCTCCGCGGTTTTACCCCATTGGCTGTTTGGTTTTCCCCCATTTCGTATTTTATTCGTTTGCACGGTTCGTTCTGTGCTTTCTTCTGGCTGGCTCCAGCGCGTTCCGCCCCACCCACGCCTTTCTGGCAAATGCCGGCGCGGCACACCTGGTCTCCTTCGAGTTATTGTATTCCCCGTTGGATTACAATAAACGGAATTCGCCCCCAGAGAAAGACTCTCCTCGTAATTCGCTGTGGGGTCGCTGACTGCTCTCTGGAACTCCGATAGCGCTTCCCAAAGCCCGCGAGGGTCCAGCGGGAAGCGCTAGAAACCTGCCCACCCCTCTCCCCAGAGCTGGCCGGGGCTGAGGAAGGGCGTCGGGGAGAGGAGCACCAGCAAGAGAGTGCGATTGCTGGAAGCAGTCCAGATGCCTGAGAAGATGGCAATTATGCACATAAAGGCACATGTCCTGGCTTGTTAGATAAGCATGTATTCTATTTGCCATCTGTTGGAGGTTGAGTAGTTTTCTTATCTCTTCCAAGAACAATGTCTCACTCCGGGGAGATATCTTCTGTTAATGGGCCATTGATGACTCACTGCATGACTGGTAAAGTTACATCATCCCATTGTCAGATGCTCCACCCAGAGGGAGGAGCCAAGCATTCCCTGCCTGCATAAAATCAGCATTTTTTGGGACATCAGAGCAGCCTCTTCGCTGGATTCCCAGAGGAGCAGCTTTCTTCTCTGCTGGATCCCCAGACCTTCAGAGAAAATTACACCCTTCTACAGATCACCGCTTCAGCAGCATTTCATCTGCCACTCCAGGAGGAACAGCCACCATTTAACTAGACTATTACCAACACCCTGACTCCTCAGGGTGTCAGGTTTCTGACTCTATCAGTAGTTTTGTTTGGACTAATTACATTTTTTTAAATTTAATTTATTTCCTAAAAAAGAACTGTTATTCCCATCCCCATATCTTTGACTGAAAGCCTTTTAATTTTTAAATTGTGGTGATTCGGAGGGAGGGGGTTTACCTTTTCCATCTCACAGGAGGCTCTTGCCTTCCTTCACAGACTCCTGTCTTTTCAAACCAAGACAGCACATTAAAAGGTGATCTCGGAATTGGAAGAAGGAAATGAACTGGCGGATAGAGAGACCAAAGAAGCAGCAAAAGTTGAGATAATAGTTGAAGCTGCCCTGATTCAAGATGGACAGGTAATCCCTGAAGGTAAGCCATCATACAAAAAGAAAGATAAGGAATTAGTTGAGGACCAAGGGGGAACATATAACCAAGAAGGATGGGCTGTAACTGCAGAAGGGAAACTGGTCATCCCCTCCCATATATTATGGTCCCTAGTAAGAGAAGAACATAAAAAGACACACTGGGGAGCAGATGCCCTGTATCACTATCTAGTTGAAAGGATTACTGCCAGAAATCTATATACCACTGTCACCCAAGTGATTCAGCAGTGTGATCTTTGTCTCCAGACTAATCCTAAGAATACACCTAAACCAAAACTTGGCCAGATCAGAAGAGGTCATGGACCTGGGCAGCAGTGGCAAATTGACTTTTCAGAACTCCCAAGAAAAGGGGGGTATAGGTATTTGTTGGTATTGACAGATACCTTTTCAGGATGGCCAGAAGCTTTCCCCACCAGGACTACGAAAGCTTGAGAGGTAACTAAAACACTATTGCAAGAGATAATACCATTCTTTGGAGTTCCAGCCACAATATCCTCAGACAGAGGACTCCACTTTATCTCAAAAATAGTACAGCAGGTTAGTTGCCACTTGGGCATAAACTGGGAGCTCTACACCCCATACCATCCTCAAGTCGAGTGACCAAGTAGAGAAAATTAATCATTTAATTAAACAGCAAATTGTGAGGCTAGGGCAAGAAGCTAATTTGCTCTGCCCCAATCTCTCCCATTGGCATTGCTGCGAATTTGGACTAAGCCAAGAACTAAAGAAAAATCAAGCCCATTTGAAATGCTTTATGGGAGACTGTATGGGATACCGAAGGGAATGTCTGCCCAGATCGGAGAAGAGACAATGACCCCTTATTTGATAGCTCTGAATAAACAGTTCAGAAAAATTGAAAAACATGTGGCTGGGACTCGGAGCATGGGGTTGGATGGACCAATGCATAACATACAGCCTGGAAATTATGTTTATGTTAAGTCTCTTGCAGAGAAAACCCTGGAACCACAGTGGGAAGTACCATTTCAGGTATTACTTACCACATTCACTGCAATTAAGATCAAAAAACAGAACCCTTGGATTCATCATTCGCAAGTGAAGAAGGCCCCAGGAGCCCCTTGGAAAGCAACACTAGGTGATAATGAACTGAAATTGAAACTTACTCGGGAAGGATGAATATTCTGGGTAAAAATGTTAGCTTGGAAAATTGTGTGTCTCATTAATGTAGCCATGACTTTAACTGGGATTAATGAAAAACTACACGTGTACCATATCACTGGGAGGTATGTCTGTCGAGGTAGAGCTTATGACGTGCATTCTCATAAAATGTTGAATCAAATGTTGAAGGTTACAAATGCTAAGGTCTGGGAAGGGAGAAACGTTTGGGGCTGTGAATATGCATTTGTTCAGATTGGACATCATGGGTCTCATCAAAAACCCATGGAGCTACTCCGAATTGGTTCGGAATGTTGTGAAACTTGCCTATCTAATTGTCCTGCATTTAAAATTGAAATACAAGGGTGTGGAGTTAAGGGTAATCAATTAAACTGTAACATTACTCAAGATTGTGTTGACCGTCAGGATAAGGATGAGGAAACAAATCTGCCAACCCAAAGACCAAAGGAGCCTACAGCTACTCGAGCTGGAACAGGGTCCCCAGGGATGTGGTCACAGCACCAAGCCTGACTGAGTTCAAGAAGCATTTGGACAACATTTTCAGGCACATGGTGGGATTCTTGGGGCTATCCTGTGTAGGGCAAGGAGCTGGACTTTGATGATCCTTGTGGGTCCCTTCCACCTTAGGTTGTTCTATGATTCTACGATGGGGGAGAGGGTTTCATGCGATAAGATATGAAAAAGGTGAGAGCAACTTGAGAGAGTAGAAACACAAGGGAGATGAGAGACAAGGAGGGGCAAAATAACTGCGTGTCAGGCTAGAAGTATGGGGAGGATGAGAGGTGGGACATGAGAAATGTGACAAGAGACAAAATATGAGACAAGCCATGAGAGACAAGAGGAAATAAGAGATGGGAGAAAGAAGAAAAGGGGAGGTGAGTGATGAGAAGGGAGACAGAGAGTCAAGAGGTTAGAGATGAGAGAGCTGCAACAGGAAACCAGGTGAGGGACAAGCCGACAGAGGCAGAAGAGAGAAGACATGAGGAGAGGGAGACCAGGTGTGGTAGATAGGGACAGGCGATCGGAAGATCTCGGGATGTGACGGAAAGAAAGACCCTTCCCCCTTTCTCCCTACTTCACGTTATCTATCACCCCCAGAGCATGTAACCACACCTAACCCAGTAGTTTTCCACTCTCGACTAACCTAGAAACCCTACCAACCCCCCTCTGACGTAGCAAAGTCCCCCAAGACTATTTAAACCCATAAGATAAGATAATAAAGGCTTTTCGACCGTCCACCACATTGGTGTTAGCGTGTTGTCGTTAGCCCGAGTAGCCCGGACGAGGCCGGGCTGCCGTGCTGTCTCCTTGAACCCAGGCCGCCGTTGCCTCCCCTGAAGGCAACATATCTGGTGCCGAAACCCGGGAAGAGAAATTCGCTTGGATAGCGGGAGTACACCTGGACAAGGGCAGCGGCCGGAGCGGTCAGACCGTATCTTGGCGGAGGGAGACGTCCCAGGACCCGCGAGTGTCATGGACAGCATCGCCAGGCTCGTAAGTGCGATTTATAAGCACAGGGGTATCAAGTGTAAGCTCAAAGACTTTTATCTTGCTATAGCAAGGCTGCTTGAGCTTGGGGCGATCGAATGCCCCGTGGATGTTCTGCATCCGGGAATATGGGGAAAATGCACAGCCTCGCTGGCCGAGGACACAAAAACCTCAGGCAGTGGCAAGAGCCTTAAGGCGTGGGGCAAAGTAGAGAAAGCCCTGCGCAGAGCAATAGAAGAGCAGGAGACATGGAGCACGGCGTGTATGTGTTTATTAGTTACTCCCAAGCTTGGGGTAGGAGCGGGAACGCAGACTGCCCCTGAGAACAATCCGCCCGGGAGCGGAGATCCGTGGGGGGCCCGGCGCGTCACCTCCCCTCCTCAGATCAGAGCCCAACCCCCGCCGCAGAAACCTCTCGGAAAACCGCGGCTTCCCCGTCCGTCCCGCCGCTGCCGGTCAGCGACCCGTTGCCGGAGGTGCAGCAGCGCGCGGAATGCTTTTGGCAGGGGCTGGCGAGGGAAGCCAGAGACGCAGAAACCGTGGCTCGGGAGGAGACGCTAATCACGCCGCCACCTTACCCCTTTGAAAATGGCACTGGCCACTAAGGAGAGGGGCGGGGCGCGGGCGGTCTCGGCACGAAAACCCGGGAGGCGCGCGATTTCAGGGACGCGCGGGAGAAAGAGGAGAGCGGCAGAGGGCACGGAGCCAATCGGAATCCGTGCCTGACGCCGCTACCATTTAAGGGAGAGACCTCCCCCTGCAAGAGGCAGGGCAAGCCGGGGGGGCGGGAGCGGTGCCACCCCCGCGGGAAGGAGCGAGCTCGGAGCCGGACAAAAAGGCACCGAGCCCTGGAAATGCGCTGGCATTCGACTTCCCACTCGGAGTCCGGCAGCAGCTCCGCCAGCCGAAGCTAGCCTGGCTGACATGATCAGACATGTAGTAAGGGAAGAGCACCTGACACCCATTCAGGCAGCCGTCCACACCCTGACCAGTGCCATGGCATGCTTCAAGTGTGGTGAGGCAGGTCACATGGCGGTGAGCTGCCCCCAGCCGGCATGGCAGCCCGCCGCGGCGCCTCCACCCCAAACACGCCCGAGGGGATCCTGCTGGGGCTGCGGGAGGAAAGGGCATCTCATTAAGGAATGCAGGTCCCGGCCCCAGGGAAACGGGAAAGGGAGGGGGCGTGCGGGCCGCATCAAGCCTCCTCCCGCCGCGACTACAAGGCGGCCCATCTATGCCAACCCCCAGTGGGGCGGGGAGCCCTTATACCCCATACCCCCACAGGAGGCAGCCATCTCTATACCCCCGCCAGCAACACAATTGCAGAGCTTCGCAACACAGCCTGCGGTACCTTCGTACCCACTACCACTGCAAGCAGCGCCTGTGCCACAGGGTCAGCAGAGGACGCCCCAGAACGGGACCCCTGGGTGGCCCTGGCCATGAAAATAGGGAAGGAGCCCCCGAGGGTGTGGGGGACATGCCGCCTCTATGGCAGTCAGGACCCCCACGTAATAGGGCTTCAGTTTTGGGCAGACACAGGAGCAGACTGCTCGATCTTTCCCCAAGCACTGTGGCCCCGACGCTGGCAATGCGAAGAGGTCCCCCCGGTGAACGGAGTGGGAGGGCCGTCCCGAGCTTGGAAAAGCACCCAATTAGTAGCTATAACACTTCATACAAAAAGGGGACCAGAACCAACAGTAGCAATCCACCCCTACATTTTGCAAAACTCTCCACCCCTGATAGGAAGGGACATCCTTGCTATATTAGGAGTCAGGATTACAAATTTATAATAAGGGCCACTGCCGTACACCCACTGCTGCCAATCAAACTGACTTGGAAATCACCAGACCCCATATGGGTCGAGCAGTGGCCCCTGTCCAAGTCTCGAATGGCAGCCTTGCTGGAACTGGTCGACCGCGAGCTACAAAAGGGTCACATAGAACCCTCCACCAGCCCGTGGAGCACCCCTGTATTTGTAATCCCCAAGAGATCCGGAGAAGGCTACCGTCTCATCCACGACCTGAGGGAGGTGAACAAGACAATCCAGCCCATGGGTCCAGTTCAGACACTGCTGCCCGCGAACTCAGCCATCCCCGAAGGGCAGCTATGCGCAGTGCTGGACATCAAAGACTGTTTCTTTTCAATACCCCTGCATGCTGAGGACAAAGAACGGTTCGCCTTTTCCGTCGTGTTCCCAAACGGCGAGCAACCTAACCTCCGCTTCCAATGGAAGGTGCTACCTCAAGGTCTTGTGGACAGCCCGACCATATGCCAGATCACCGTGGACAGGGCACTGATGCCAGTCCGACACTTCCACCCTGCTGCAACCATCATTCAGTACATGGACGACATCCTCGTCGCTGCACCATCAGCAAGCCAAGTGGATCACCTACTGTCCACGATCACGGAAACTCTCCAGGCCAACGGTTTTGAGATCGCGAACACGAAGATCAAGAGAGGACCATGCGTGACCTTCCTGGGAGTAGAGATCACAAATTCCTACGTGACCCCACCCAGGGTAAAGGTCTGCCGAGACATCAAGACCCTCCATGACATGCAGCACCTTGTGGGATCTCTGCAGTGGCTCCGCAACATCATCCTAGTTCCTCCAGAGGTCATGGACCCCTTGTATGACCTCCTGAAAGGAAAACACCCCTGGGACCTCAAGGAGCTGACGCCACAAGCAACGAAATCCCTCGACTTCATTGAACATCAGATGTTCACTGGCCTGCTTGCCAGGTGGAACCCAAGCGTACCACTAGATTTAAACGTCCACTTCACGCAGAAGGGAGGAGTGGGAGCACTGGCCCAAGGACCTTCCGAAAAATCCCAGCCGATCCAATGGGTGGTCCTTGGAAGACCAACTCGCGCATTTTCCCCAGGAGTTGAATGCGTTGCTAACCTCATCATGAAAGGCAGGAAACTCGCCCTGAGACACCTGGGGACCGAGCCAGCAAGGATCCACCTCCCCTTCCGCAAGCGACCGACCATGGAGTCAACTGCGATATCAGAGCACCTGGCCCTTGCTCTCACTGGCTTCGGAGGAGAAATCTCCTATGCCACCAAACCACCTTGGACCCAGCTACTGACCATTGTGGACATAGATGTGCCACCGAAGGTCATGGACCGACCACAACCAGGACCAACGGTCTTTACAGACCTCCACGACTTCTACTGCAGCAGCAGTGTGGCAGGCAGGAGAAACATGGCATTGCGTCAAAACATGTGACCCCACGCTGTCAGTGCAACAGCTGAAAGCAGCAGCAGTGGTCTTGGCGTGCGGACTCTTCCAAGACGAACACCTCAACATCGTAACAGACTCTATATTTGTGGCAAAGCTCTGCCTAGCCATGTCGAGACCAGGTGTGTCAACATCCATGACGGCCTCAATGCTTGAAGAGGCACTTGCCTCACGCCAGGGCACCGTGTCTGTTATTCATATCAACAGCCATAACCCAGTCAAGGGCTTCTTCCAGACTGGAAATGACAAAGCAGATGCCGCGGCGAAGGGAGTGTGGACGTTACAGGAAGCTCGTCAACTACACGAGTCACTCCACATCGGAGCCAAAGCACTGGCGAAGAGATGCGGGATCTCGACAGCGGACGTGAGACATGTAGTGGCCACCTGCCCTCACTGCCAGAAGTCACCCCTATGGACTGGTGGGGTAAACCCGAGAGGCCTCAAGGCCTCAGAAATCTGGCAGTCAGACTTCACTCTCTGCGAACTGCTGAAGCCCCAAGCATGGCTTGCAGTGACAGTGGACACTTACAGCGGAATGATCATAGCAACACAGCACCTCAAACCCAACTCCAAGGCCACAATCCAGCACTGGCTGACAGTTATGGCATGGCTTGGTATCCCTAAGCAAATTAAAACTGACAATGCTTCCAATTTTATCTCCAAATCAGTGCAGGAATTCGCCTCGGTGTGGGGCATCACCTTAGTACAGGGGATCCCATATAACAGCACCGGACAGGCCATTGTTGAGCGAGCAAATCAGACCCTAAAAGCCAAGTTAGAAGTATTGGCAAAGGCAGAGGGCTTTGCCAATTCCATTCCCTCAGGAGACCAAACGCGCATGCTAGCAACCGCATTACTAGCACTGAACCAATTCCCTAGGGGAGATGAAACAAACAGTCCCATTCGAAAGCACTGGGCCACCCAGACACTAGAGGAGGGCCCGCAGGTCATGATAAAAAACGAGCTAGGCGAGTGGGAACGGGGCTGGAGACTGGTGCTTACGGGACGAGGGTACGCGGCAGTTAAAAAAGAGGACAGAATCAGGTGGTGTCTACTCAGGTCAATCAAACCTGACCTTCAGAATGAAATTAATGGAAAACTGTGAGTTTTGGTTTGCAGGACATGCTCGTGGACCGTCCCCGTGACGCATACACCCCTGCTCCAGAGGGAGATGACAGAACACCAAGCCGTCAGACAAAACCCGAGAGTCCCACACCGGTGAGATCCAAACATGCACAGTGTCTTTGTGTGATTTTGCTGTTGGGGCTTGTGGCTGGGGGGCAAGCCGACCCAGGCCACTACCCTCATCAGCCATTTAGGTGGGTCATGCAACATCTTTCAAGTGACAAGGTGTTCAAAGAGATCACCACAGCAAACACCCCATCCTTCGTGTTCCACATAGCCGATCTGTTTCCAGGACAACCAAAACTACGGCCCACAAACCCACGTATCGTACTCATGTACATATCCTACTGGTGCCCAGCGTCCAACCCAGGGAAAAGGTACTGCGACTACCCAGGGTGGGGACATTGCGGATATTGGGGCTGCGAAACCATTGTTACAGATGCCAGACCATGGGGAGACGGGTGGCAACCGCAGGAGCCCGACAAGTTCTTACAGTTCACCTGGGCACCCTTTGGCTGCGGAGACCACAATGCACAGCCTAGATATCAGGGATGCGTAAGTTATAACATGACCGTTCTACAGCCAGATCACCCTAGTTGGGCCACGGGTAGAATGTGGACAGTGGTCCTCAGAGGACCGAGGAGGTGGGTGAATGTGTGAATTATCAGGCTCCAACCACCAGCGCCTCGACCAGTAGGACCCAATAAAGTTATCAAGAACGTGCTAAAAGGGAAAAACACAACCCACCCCAAAACCTTGCCCCCAAAAGTCACTGACACCCCGACCGGCCTTGCGGATGCCCTCCGGATAGGCCACACGGCTGAGTCAGATCCAAACCCAATCTTTCGTATGCTAGAAGCTACCTTTCTAACCCTAAACGAAACCAAACCGAACCTGACTAACTCCTGTTGGCTTTGCTATGATGTTAAACCCCCTTTCTACGAAGGCATTGCTTTAGACACCCCCTTCAGTTACTTCACAGCCAGTGCCCCCCACCAGTGCAGATGGGACACTCCCTGCAGAGGAATCACCCTGAGTCAAATCACAGGACAGGGCAGATGTTTTGGCAATGCAACTTTAGCAAAGCAGAAAGGCAACTTCTGCACTAAAGTTGTCAAGCCCGACAGAAAAACCAATAAGTGGGTGGTCCCATCTGCATCTGGGATGTGGGTTTGCCAGCGATCCGGAGTGAGTCCTTGTGTGTTCCTTGCCAAATTTAATGACTCTATCAACTTCTGTGTCCAAGTTCTGATTGTTCCTAGGGTCCTGTACCACTCAGACGAAGAGATATACCACCTTCTCGAGGAACCTGACAGACTCCACAAAAGAGAAATAATCACAGGTATAACTGTCGCAATGCTGCTCGGCCTGGGAGCAGCTGGCACAGCCACGGGTGTCTCAGCCATCGCAACCCAACAGCACGGACTCTCTCAGCTGCAAATGACCATCGACGAAGACCTGCAGAGGATCGAGAAATCCATCTCCTATCTAGAGAAATCAGTCTCTTCACTTTCAGAAGTAGTTTTACAAAATAGGCGAGGACTGGACCTCTTGTTCATGCAACAAGGAGGACTGTGTGCAGCCTTGAAAGAGGAATGCTGCTTTTATGCAGATCATACGGGAGTCGTTAAAGACTCCATGGCAGAACTCCGAGACAGACTGGCTCAGAGAAAGAGAGACAGGGAAACCCAACAGAGCTGGTTTGAATCCTGGTTCAATCAATCACCTTGGCTCACCACTTTAATTTCCGCCCTGGTAGGTCCACTGGCAATACTGCTTTTAGCTGTTACCATAGGACCATGCCTACTGAACAAACTAGTCTCGTTTGTTCAGGCCCGTCTAGAATGGGCGAACATTCTGTTCGTAGGCCAGCAACAAATGCTGTAAACCAAAAACTGCAAACACAGTCAGTCGCAAAAACCTTCGAGACTCGCCTTGCGAAAATTACTCAGGTTTACCAAACCACCTTTTCCTTACCAAGTTACAAGTTTGTACCTCACTCCAGTGCCTATATCTACGACTACCTCCTTTTAGTTATGATAAGGAGGGGGGAGATGTGGTAGATAGGGACAGGCGATTGGAAGATCTCGGGATGTGACGGAAAGAAAGACCCTTCCCCCTTTCTCCCTGCTTCACGTTATCTATCACCCCCAGAGCATGTAACCACACCTAACCCAGTAGTTTTCCACTCCCGACTAACCTAGAGACTCTACAACCCCCCCCTGACGTAGCAAAGTCCCCCAAGACTATTTAAACCCATAAGATAAGATAATAAAGGCTTTTCGACCGTCCACCACATTGGTGTTAGCGTGTTGTCGTTAGCCCGAGTAGCCCAGATGAGGCCGGGCTGCCGTGCTGTCTCCTTGCAACCAGGTCGCCGTTGCCTCCCCTGAAGGCAACACCAGGCAAGACAGGTAAGAGAGACCGGATGATATAGGAGCAGTGAGATGAGAAAAATGAGAGACCTGACAAGATGAGAGTGAGTGAGCAGCTGTGTGGTGTTAAGCTGCCTACTGCGGTTAAATCACAATTGCCCTTTTTGGTACCTGTATTGAGTTTACATGGCACGCGGGAGATCTGCAGGGTGGGAGGGCTGCGGGATGCGGACAAGGCTTCTGTGAGAAGAAATCAGGAGCTAGCCCCATGTTTAACAGAGTCAGTTTTAGGAAGTTTGTGGTGCTTCTGTAATAGCATCTGACATCTGCTGGAGGAACACTACCGCAAGGTAAAAACAATCCAGGAGGTTCTTGGAAAGCATTGACAATATCTTTCAGATACAAGTGATAGAAGACCCAATGAGGAATGGTGTGCTGTTGGACCTTATACTGACTAACAAGGAAGGTCTAGTTGGAGATGTGAAGGTTGGGAGCAGTTTTGGATACAGTGACCATGACATCAGGGAATTCAGTATCTTGTGAAGAGGAAGCAGGACAATGAGTAAGCTCACAACACTGGACTACAGGAGAGCTAACTTTGGCCCCTTCAGAGACCTTCTTGGAAGAATCCCATGGATCCCATGCCTTAGAGGAAAGAGGGGTACAAGAGAACTGGTCAATATTCAAGCACAACTTCCTCCAGGCTCAAGAATGATGCATTGCCATGGGCAAGAAATTGAGCAAAAGGGGCAGGAGACCTGCACAGATGAACAAGGAACTGTTAAAACTCAGACATAAGCAGGAGATATATGAGGTGGAAGCAGGGACAGGCCACCTGGGATGAATATAGGAATGTTGTCAGAGTATGCAGAAATGCAGCAAGGAAGGCCAAGGCCCATCTGGAATGAAATCTGGCTAAGGGTGGCATGGATAATAAGAAGGGCTTCTTCAAATGCATCAATAACAAAAGGAATACCAGGGGAAATGTGAGCCCACAACTGAATGGAACAGGGACTCTCTGCAACAGAAGTTCCAGAGAAGGCTGAGATACTGAACTCTTTTGCTTCAGTCTTCACTGCCAAGGTCAATCCTCAGGAATTCCTGACCCAGAAGTCTAGGGAGAAGGTCAGGAGAAATGAAAACTTTCCCTTGGTTGAGGAGGATTGGGTTAGAGACCATTTAGTCAAACTTGACATCCACAAGTCCATGGGCCCTGATAGAATGCACTCATGAGTGCTGAGGGAGCTGGTGGACATCATTGCTAGGCCACTCACAATGATCTTTGAAAGGTTGTGGATATCAGGAGAGGTACCTGAAGACTGGAAGAAAGAAAATGGTCACCCCAGTTTTCAAAAAAGGCAAGACGGAGGACACAGGGAACTACAGCCTGACCTCAATCTCTGGCAAGATGATGGAATAGCTCTTCCTGGAGGCCACCTCTAAGCACATGGAAGACAAGAAGGGGATCAGAAGTAGTCAACATGAATTTAACAAGGGGACATCCTGCTTAACCAACCTGATTGCTTTCTACGATGGGACAACCGGCTGGATAGATGTGAGGAAAGGGGTGGATATTGTCTACCTGGACTTCAGCAAGGCTTTTGACACTGTCTCTCATGATATCCTCATAGGCAATCTCGGGAAACCTGGTCTGGATGAGTACATGGTGAGGTGGATTGAAAACTGGCTGAATGGCAGGTCTCAGAGGGTTGTGATCAGTGGCCCAGAGTCTAGTTGGAGGCCTATAACTAGTGGTGTCCCCCAAGGGTCAATACTGGGTCTAGTATTGTTTAACTTATTCATCAATTACTTGTATGAGGGGATAGATGCTTCCTCAGCAAGTTTGTTGGTGATACAAAAGTTGGAGGAGTAGCCGAAACCCCAGAGCTATTCAGCCATTCAGAAGGATCTTGACAGGCTGGAGGGATGGGCAGAATGGAACTTTTGAAATTCAGCAAAGGCAAGTGTAGGGTCCTGCACCTGGGAAGGAATAACCCCATGCACATTTTGATAACAGCAATGATGATGAGCCTGGGTTTGAAACAGAGTAAAACGGGGTAGAAATCCATTTGGATTTAGGTGAAATGTGCTGTGTAGTAGCTTGCTAACATGGGTAAAATATGCTGTTTAGTCTGTTAACTATGCTGTACTTGTAAAACTGTCCCAGCCAGGGAGAAAAGAATGCAATCTCCAAGGTGAAGAGCTAAGAGGGGCCCCTTGAACTCTGAAATGAAGAAGAAAAAAAAACAAAGCTAAATCTGCAAGAAATGGACAAAGGGAATAGAGAGTTCTCCGTACAAAGGGCCAACTGCAAATTGCAAGGTGAAATCAGCAGAATGAATATGCATGAGATTCTATGTATATTGAAATTAGTATGGGGTAATAAAAAAAGGATCGGGAATCCTCAGGGGTGGGCATGTCCTTTGAAGGGAAATAACCCCCACTTGCGCCCAGGGCTGCAATAAACATATCGTTCCCTACAAATCTTTATTGGAATTGTGGGGTCTTGTTTATTTCACCACAATTCATTTGGCGAGCCAGCCAGGAGTATCTCTGTCCTCACAGGGGCAGAGGGGGGAGTGGACCTCCTTGGTGCACACCAGGAGAATTTCCCTGGAGGGGGATCCGCTCAGTCTCAGCTTGCCACCTGCAGAGACAGACAAGGACCTGCTGGTGTGTGGATAAACGGTATGTATTGAGAGGGCCCTGCAGGGGGAGAGAGAGAGACAGGACTGCTGGTAAGTCACTCAAGAGAAGTCTGAGTGCACAGCCTCGTTCCTCCTCGTTCCTGTGCCTGCAGGCAGCCCAGCTGATAGGGCGGCGGGAGCAGAGACAGGTTCATTGTTCGATGGAGCGGCTGCTAGCGATTCTGGGGGTGGATTGAATGAACCCCAAGTTTCTATGCTTGTTGTGTCCGGACACTGTGCAGTTAATGTGTTTTTAATTGTGTGAGTGCGTGTAGTGAACAAGCGAATAAGTGAGTGTACCCGTGGCATGCGGGAGGGAAGTTCTACTCATGTCTGAAGTGGCTGGGTGAAGCCCTGGGGGACGAGGGGGGGGGGAGGGGGAGGGGGAGGGGGTTGGGTTGCCACCAGCCGGGCTGCGGAGAAGTGGGACAAGTGGAGGACATTTATTGATTTACTATGTTGAGAGGTGGTGATTTGTGCATTTTAACTGTGGCTAGATGGACTTAGGGGGGTTCCTCTGCCCCAGTGGTTAGAACTTGATTCCTGGAATTTTACTGGGTTCTGTTATTCTGTGTCCAGAGTGTGTAAGGACCAGAGGAAGCTGATGGGGGTAGATGCTGAAGTGATGTATGCTGTGTAGTGTTGGAAAAGTGGGCACTTAAAGAGGTATCACCTTTCCCAGTGAGTTTGTGTAGTTCTTCCCCTCCCCCCCCCCCCCCCCCCGCATTGTGGTAACTTGATTCCCGGGATTGTAGGGTTGTGTTTGCAGAGATTTTAGGATTTTGTTTGCAACAAGTGTAGCATTTTATGCAGAAAAGCTACAGTATGGTGATTTATGTTTAACAGAACTAAAACAAATTAAAGGAATTCCGTGAATTCCTCTCTCACAGCAACTTAAGCCCTGACTCTTGAGAATTTGAGATTGGGGGGGGGGGGGGGGGTCTGTGTCTGTGGGCATATCAGAGTTTTTGCTGGAAGAGGCACAGCCTTTTGCAAGGCAGCAAAGTGAGTGTCAGTGGAAACAATGCTTTAATTAGATTGTGCGGGAAGAGAACTAGAAAAGACTGAGATTTTGTAAAACAGAGGAGACAAATGAGTTTATATAAAGAGGCTTTATCGAACTTCAGTTGGTAATATAGTAAGTCTGGACTGAAAACAACCCGCTGTAGAGGTTAAGCGATAAACGCTCAAGTGATAAAGGGAATAGCCTGCAGGCAATTCTCAGAAGTTTTTGGTGCATTGAGAGGCTGGCACCTTGCGGGATTACTATTGCAATGCAGAGTTTGTGAGAGGCGCTGGTATTGCTGTTCTGTGCCCCAAGTGTAAATTGAAGGTTCCTGATCAAGCCGATTCAGAACCTGAGATCACAAAGCTTATGTGTAAAGGATCACATCTGATACCTGCCACCTGGAGGACTGTGTGTGACAAAAACTGAGAAAAGACTGTGAGGCTTTGGTGGAAACAAAATAGCATAAGGAATGAAAACTAACCAGAACAAAGAGGTTCCCAAACTAGCCCCTTTTGGGGGGCTCACTGGGAGAGTAGTGAGCTCACTGGGCTCACACCAGTAGGGGTGGCTCAGAAAATAAAAATATTTTTAATACCTTATTGCAATTAATGCTGTTTTAAGATGTGAGAGCAACTAAGGTGAGGTCATGTATGCTGATATATTTTTCGCCATAAAGAATCACCCAGAATGGCAGAGTAACTGTGGGTTCAGAGTTCCCTCTGACCCACTGGTGTTAGCTCTTGAAAAAGGAAACAGAACAAAGAGAAGGCAAATCAAATGTGTTGTTCAGTGTGCAGTATAAGACAGCGATGTATAAAATCAGAAAAAGTTAATCATGCTGAAACGCAAAAACAAAATACATGATTTGTTAAAGGCTCCTCCTAAGGTAAGGGGGGATGAGGAGAACCTCGCCAAAAGGGAAGAAGACTCAGGCTCCAAAGGTATACCCACTCGAACCCATCCCCCTCCTGACAGTCCAATCTCATCCAGAACTAGGAGGTAACAGACCCCTCTGTGAGAGGCAGTGGGACCAGAAAAAAGGAAAAGGGTGGAATTTTGGTTGATACAGAGGCCATATATTCAGTTTTAAATAAAGCTTTAGCACCTGTGGAGAATGATTATGTTGTAGTGTGGGGAACAACTAGCCAGTCTGAGAAGGCATACTTTTGCAAACCTTTAAAGTAACAATGGGGTATTTACAAGTTTTTGTATATGCCCAACTCGCTAAACATTCTAAAATGGGGAGGTTACTCTGGAGGTAAATGATCAAAGGTACATAGAGGTGTTAAGTTTAACATTAACAGCCATTGAAAATAAGGAAGGAATTAGAGAAGAGATATTAGAACAAGTATTTTCAGGGGTATGGGCCTCTGATGTACCAGGAGGGCAAAGAATGCCCTCCCATAGTAATCAAGCTTAAGGAAGGGACACAAGCAGTAAGAATTAAGCAGTACCCCCTGGAAAAGAAGATAGGGAAGAAATCAGCCCAATAATTGACAGTACAAGATTGAGGGCTGTCAATAAGATAACAAAGTATTTATATCCTGTGGTAGCAAATCCATATACCTTACTAACTTGTTTACTGTTTTAGATCTGAAAGATGCTTTCTTTTGCCTCCCTATCCACGAAGTCAGAAAATTTTTGCATTTGAATGGAAAAGCCCTAAAAGCAGGCACAAAACCTAGCTCACATGGTCCATGTGCCTCAAGGTTTCAAAATTCCCCCACTCTGTTGGGAGAACAACTTGCAAAGATCCAGAGCCCTGGGTAACTCCACAGGAAGAAGGAAGAATCCTTTCAGATTTCCTAGGACCCCAAGGATACAGAGTATTAAAGAAAAAGGCACAGGCATAGCAGGGTGGCACCAGTTGTGGGTTTATAATTATGGACTGTTCGTCAGATAGAGATCTCCAATGGACAAAGGAAGCCACACAGGCCTTTCACCAGCTAAAGAGTGCCCTCATGTCAGCTTCAGCATTGGGACTACTAGATCTTTTTTTTCTCAGAGGAAATCAAGGAGAAGCAGTACACCACAGTTGCCTGGAGACTACTGAAGCTACTTACTCCAGCCACCCAGACTTGAAGGACACTCCTTTGGATGATGCAGAGACCTGGTTCACTGACAGGAGTAGCTACGTTGCCAGTGGAAAGTGACATGCTGGATATGCAGTCACTACCTGCAGAGAGGTAATAGAATTCGGACCCTTACCAACAGGCACCTCTGCGCAGAAGGCCGAGATTATCGCACTGCCCCGTGACTTGGAAATGGCAAAAGGACAAAGAATAAACATTTATACAGACTCAAGATACGCATTCGAAGTTGTGCACACACACGGAGCTGTCTGGAGAGAGAGGGGACTACTGACTTCACAAGGAAAGATCATTAAACATGCACAAGAGATAATCTGGCTCCTGGAAGTAGTTCAGCTGCCTGAAAAGGTAGCACTTATGTATATTAAAGCACACCAGAGAGTGAGCTCAAAATTGGAAAAATAAATTAACTGGTGGATGGAGAGGCAAAGAAAACCGCAAAAAGTGAAGTAATTATGGATAGATTTCCCTTATAGGTAAGCCAGAATATAATAATAATACTAATCAAAAGGGACATATATCTAAGAAGGGTGGGCTACCACTGAAAGCGAGCTGGTAATCCCTTCCCATACGTGTGGTCACTAGTAAGGGAGGAGCACCAGAAAACACACTGAGGCCTAACTACTTAAAAGCTTTTATAAAGTGTGTATCCTTTCCCAGAATGACCAAGGCTGCCAGTGTTACAGAGTACATTGAAATGAAGTGTTGACTTTTAAGTGGTAGTTTCCACAGGCTTTTTAGAACATGTATCTAATTAAAAGGATCATTGCCAAGAATTTATATGCCACTGTCACTCAGGTAAACTGACAGTGTAATCCTTGCCTCCAGACTAACCTCAAGAATACCCCCAGACCAAAACTTGGCCAGATTGGGAGGGACCATGGACCCAGACAGCAGTGGTAAATTGGCTTTTCAAAACTCCCTTGGAAAGGGGGGTGTCAGTATTTATGAGTATTGACAAATACATTTTCAGGGTGGCCAGAAGCATTCCCCATAAGAACTGTCAAGGTGACCAGAGTAAATAATACCGCTTTCGGAGTTCCAGGCAGAATATTCCCAGACAAAGGATCACATTTTATTTCCAGAATAGTGCAAGAAATCTATATGGTGGCTTTAAGTAGACAGGTCAAAGAAAATGAAAAGACATGTGGCTGGAACTCAGAGCAGGGAGCTAAGTGAACCAGTACATAACATACAACCAGGGAATTATGTATACATTAAGTCTCTTACAGAAAAGACTTTGGAACCACAGTGAGATGGACCATCCAGATGCTTCTCACCACCTTCACCACAATCAAGATTAAGAACCAGAATGCCTGGATCCACCACGCTCGAATGAAGCAGGCCCCAGAAGCCCCTTGGAAATTGACACCAAGAGATAATGAACTGAGAGTAAAACTTACTCAGGCAAAATGAGTGTATTGTGGCGGGGAGTAGTTTGTAATTTTATTTATAGAATTGTTTTGTGTATAACTGTAATTGAAGTCCTGGAGTACCTCTATCCAAAACAATGCTGAATGGCCTTGGTCCCAGGTTCTAATCAGTATACTGGAGCTATGAGAGAGCTGGCCACTGCAGCAGGTGGACTGGCAAACTTAAAACAACCCCTTCAGTTATCCCTAAAAGGCCAAGATCACAAGTTAATAGTAAAAGCGTTTAGTATGGTTCAAAATAACGTGCCTTTAGCTTTCCGTTTTATACAAGAACAGTTATGAATGCAGGCAACAGCAGCTTTGATCATACGGGAGGAGGTGAAAGTAATTTTCCAGCTGAAATTCAAAGGATTGTCTGGGATAATGCGATTGATTCTGAGAGAAAGTTCCAATCCTGGTGGACTATGGTAAATTTTCTGATTATATAAAGAAATCTCAGAAGCATCTGTGACCTATGATCCTGCTTCTAATGAGGCCTCTGCCTTTGTACTTACTGTACGCAATGCAACTGTTTATGTTATCCACCCCATCATCGCACTAGGATTAAATAATGAAAAATAGTGCTCTACCCCCCAGAACATAGGGTGTGGGCACGAAAGGTGCACGAAAAGTGGCAAACAGTAAGCAATACTATTGATGCTCAAGATGTGTGTCTTGACAATGACAAAGTATTTGCTACTTCGAGATTCATCCAGTCACTGCTCAGAAAACTGTTTGTATATACTAGTAAAGATTGTACATGCCTGAGAACTCCTTGTGCTATTGTAAAAAATCAATAACAACGATTTTGTTGTGCCTAGTAGATGAAATGTACATGGTAAAGCATTAAGGGACACTTAGCATGGTAAGTATTTGCATTAAGTAAAAGAATTTACTTTTTTTTTTTTTTTTTGAAAGGGGGAAATGAAACAGTGAAAATTTAACAGGGTAGACATCCATTTGGATTTAGGTGAAATGTGCCACTTTGGGCTTGCTAGCATAAGTTAAATATGCTGTTTAGTCTGGTAACTCTGCAGCACTAGTAAAACTGCCCCAGCTGAGGAGAAAGAATGCAAATTTCCAAGCTGAAGAGATAAGAGAGGCTCCTCGAACCTTGAAACAGACAGGGCAAGGTGACCCAGGAGTTCCTTCTGTACTTTCTGATAAAAAACTGGCTACAAATGTAACTAGCTGTAAGTGTAGCAAAATCAGTATAACGAATATGCATGAACCTATTGTGAAACACTATGCATATGTAAACTAGTAAAGAGGAATAAAAAGGGATCAGGAGTTCTCAGGGGCAAGCATGTCCTTTGAAGGGGAAGGATAATAAACATACTGTCTCTACAATTCTATATAGGAATTGTGAGGTTTTGATTTTTCGTGTGCATTTCAATGGCCACAATAAAAACTTACCTTTCTTCAAAAAAACCAAAACCATGTGGCTGGTACAGATTCCTTTGGTTTTTTGGGTTTTTTTAAGAAATGATAGGGAGACTGAAAGCATGCTACCTAATGCCTCCTGATACACATGCTTTTCCCCCTTTCTATGCAACTTTTGCTAATATCAAGTCAGAATTTCCCCTGTTCCAACTTGTGTCCATTGCCACTTGTCCTTTCACTGTGCACCTCCCAGAAGAGTCTGGCTCCATCTTCTCTACACCTTCCCATTAGGTAGTTGAAAGGCAGCAATAGGGTCTCTCCATGCTTTCTCTTTCCTAAGTGTCTTAGAGTGACTATGGTGTTTGTATCTCCAATCATGTGTTCTGTTTACGGTTGATATTATGTTCTGTGCTTTCAGAACTGACTCTGAAAGTGAAGGTTTGTTTTGCCTTGTTATCATCTAGTTCACCTCCCCCCATGGTCTGCTGTCTAGAAAAGGCTAGTGCTGGCTGGCTGGCTTGCTTGCTTTGCCTGCTTGCTTGCTTTGCTTGCTTGGCTTGCTTGCTTTGCCTGCTTGCTTGCTTTGCTTGCTTCTGCTTTTGCCTTTGCTTCCTAGTTAAGTTAGCTAAGCAGTCCAATTCTTTCCCTGAACTGTTGCTTTTTCCTTTCCTCTTGCTGAATACCATCCAACCTGCTCTAGACTGAGATCTGGGAAACACCAAAAAACACCAGGAGCCTGCATTTTATGATCTGCAGCAGCCATCCCCAGTGCTGGAGGGAAATCCCCAGCATCCAGACCCGGGCGACCACTCCCAGGAAAGACTTTCTGGATTTGTTCATCTCTTCAGAGTAGTGAAAGAGTTTTGTTGTCATCTAGTGTTATTAATTGTTTTAGTGCTAGAGAGTGCTTTGTTCATTAAATAAACAGGTTCTTTTCCACTTCCCTCTCAGAAGAAATTTTTCCCTGAACCAAGTAGATAAAGAGGGGCCGTAGGAATTTATTTCCTGAGGGCTCCTTTCAAAAAGTTTTCCCCAAATTTGCCCTAAACTAAGACACTAGGCCAAACAAATCCAGTTCTCTCAGCCTCTCCTCATGTCATATGCTTCAGATGCA
Source organism: Taeniopygia guttata (assembly GCF_048771995.1). Lineage (NCBI taxonomy): Eukaryota > Metazoa > Chordata > Aves > Passeriformes > Estrildidae > Taeniopygia > Taeniopygia guttata. Next base: position 33,182,331 of record NC_133064.1, read on the forward strand.
GACTTGCTCCAATCTCCCTCTGACTGTCATATACCGGGAGCTCAAGACTGGACACGGGATTCCAGGTGAGATTTCATCAGCATGGAATAGAGGGGAAGGATCATTTCCCTGTGACGCCTCAGGTTTTAGCTTTTATATTTTTCAGATGCTGTACTGCTTTTGTGTGTAGTTCATATTAGGGGATAATAAGTTCTTTTCACAAAGTAGGTAGACAAAACAATTCCTTCTCTAGCTGGGGACCAAGAACAAATGATCCAAATTTCAGGCCCAAGAGCATAAACAACGGTGGACTGAAGAGAGAAAAACAAGATGGATAGGACTTCATAAGCTAAAGCTGTAATTGGACAATTAACTCAAATATGCTAATGGACCAGAACTTATAAAAGTGTGAGACCCCATGACCGGTTGTCCATTTTGTGACCATTTTGGGTTCATCTTGGGTGTAGCCCTGGCTGGGCTCTTTTACTGCCCAAGGTGTATCCATTGAGGCCTTCTAATAAATACCTACTTTATTCTTTAACTCCATCTAGTCTCTGTTCTAGGTCAGTCTTCATAAGGCATCACCTAGACCTGCTGGCTACACTCTTACTAATACATCCAAGGATGCTTTTGGCTGCCTTTGTCTCAAGGGCATGTTTTTCTGGCTTGTGTACAACTTCTTGCCCACCAGCACCCCCAGATTGTTCTTTTTCTGCAAGGCTGCTTTCTAGCTAGTTGGCTCACAGATCGTACCAGTACATGGGGCTATTTCAACCCAAACGTGGGACTAGGCATTTCCCTTTGTTGAACTCTATGACATTCTGATCAGCCTATTTCTCCAGCCTGTTGGGGTCCCTCTGAACAACAGCCCTGCCCTCCAGAATACTGACCACTCACACCAATTGACTGTTACCCACAAACTTGTTAAGGGTGCACTCCATCCTACTGTCCAGGTTACTAGAAAAAGGCATTAAACACTATCAACCCCAGTATCAATCCCTGAGGGACAACACTGCTATCCAGTTCCCAGCTAGACTTTGTATCACTACTCAACACCTTTTGAGCCAGGCAGGCCATGCCAGTTTTTCCAACCACCTTATTGTCCACTTATCCAATCAATACCTCACCAATTTGGCCATAAGGTTACCATGAGATGCCATGTCAAAGGCTAAAGTAAAAGGTGCGACATCCACTGTTCTCCCCTTTGAGACACACACAGTCAGCTCATCACAGAAAGCTATTAGGTTGGTCAGGCACTAGTTTGCCTTGGTAAATCCATGCTGGCTGTTCCCAAACACCTTCTTGTCCTTTATGTGTCTGGAAACAGTTAACAAGAGGATTTCCTTTATAACCTATCTATGGACTGAGGTGAGACTGACAAACCTGTAGATCTCCAGATCCTCACCCTCATTCTCCTTGAAGATGAGCGTACCATTTGCCTTTTTCCATACTTTTTTTTTTTTTTTTTTTTTTTTTACTATTCACACTTCTAATTACTTTGATATTGAAATACAAATAGATCTCAGGAGCTCTCAATAAGCCTTGATAAAACCAGTTAGGTAGTGAAGCATCCCTTGACCAGGAGCTCTTGCATGGTAAAGGTGGGAACAACACTGATCATATCAGGAACATCAGTTGCCTGACCAAGGTGGGGAACAAGGGATAATCAGTTGTCCCCTGACAGCCTTGGAAAACTATTTACCTGAATAAGTGAAATAGTACCATTGTTACATTGTTATATGTTTGAAAAAATGTCCAGTAGTTACCAAGTTAGGTTATGGCCAGGATGAAAACTTACTGATGACTAATGACTAAAGCAAATAATCTTGTGACCTTATAAAGGCCCTTTGAGCTCTCCTGGACTGCAGTGGGCTGTGCCAGCACCTCCCTCTGAGTGGGATGCCTCTCAGAGATCACGAACCCTCAAGTTTACAGTAGTTGAAAGACCATTGCTGATAATGAGGCTTATGCTGACCCCCCCCCCCCTTGAGGTACAACCCTTGCTCATTGAGAACACAAAGGGATTTGGCATATTTCACTGAACTCAAGGTGAGTTTTTAACAGGTACCTTTGCACATATAGATGCATACATCTGTCTGAATGCATGTGAATTGATTATGGTATGAATGTTGCTATCTCAAATCTATAATTAAGTCATTGTTGCAATTTTAGTGAACCCTACTGTGGAATTGTGTTATTATATGTTCTATTATGTATAAGGTCATTCCATGTATCCCCCCCGCACTCTGTAAGTGACCCCCCGGGTTCTCCCATTTTCCCCCGCGGTCTGCCTTCCCGAGGAAGTGCTTAGTCACTTTGTTTACGTCTCTCAGACCATCTGTCAGCCATGCGGCGGGGTCGAGAGACGACCGGGCACCCTTCCATCTGTCCATCTCCCATTGGACCCCTGCACCCCACTATCCCCAAGTCCCCCCGTGGCGTTATCTCATTGGCCGCCCCGGGTTTCCCCTCTAGAGTATTTATAGAACGGGTTTGGGGACGCCCCGGTGCTTTTTCTCCCGCCCGGCCCCCGACTGCTGCTGCTGCCCGACCCGCGGGCTTTTTCTCCCGCCTGGCCCCGACTGCCGCTGCTGCCCGGCCCGCCGCCTCCTCTCCCGCCGGATCCCTGCGTGCTGCCGCGGCTCTCTCTCTCTCCCGGCCCCTGACTGCCGCAACCACCGCTGCCTCGGGCGACCGCGGCAGCCTCGGACTGCACCGCGATCGCTGCCTCAGCCGAATCGCTGCCGCCGCCGCTTCCGGGATCGCCGCGGCTCCCGCACGTGCCGGCAGCAGCGCCGCGGCTCTGCACACAGCGTCTCTTGGATCGCGGCCAGCGCCGGAGCGCGCCGCCCCGCCCCTGAATCGGCCAGGCGGCACGGACAAACTCGAACTTAGCACGCAGCAGCTTCTCGGTTTTTTCCTCCCCAACCAAGCCATAATAAACCGAGATTTCGCCCGCGGGGGAAAAAGTCTCTCTCCTTTATTCGCCTCGGGACTCGCCTAAGCTCCCAGACCCACGCAGCACCGGCAGTTACCCGCGAGGGTTCGCCGGAAAACACGGAAGTTGCCAGCGCTCCCCCCCCCCTCACAGAGCTAGCTGGGACGAAAAGGGGGACAAGAGAGAGCGCTAAGGCACCCTACTAAATCACTTCATAAATGTTAAATTAGTCCATGATTAAGTACTGCTAAACCCTTTTGCATTGTCCTGGTTTCAGCTGGGAGCGAGTTAATTTTTTCTCAGTAGCTGTTACAGTGCTGTGTTTTGGATTCAGAATGAGAATGGTGTTGTTAACACACTGATATTTTGGTTTTTGTTAAGTTGTGTTTATCCTAAGTCAAGGAGTTTTTTCTTGTCTCATGCTCTGCCAGTGAGGAGGTTTGCAAAAGAAACTGGGAGGGGGCACAGCCAGGACAGGTGACGCAAACTGACCCTGCTTCCTGAGCAATATCAGAAGTGCAGGCAGGATGTTGCCCACATTTTTCATGTAAAGTATGATTCTCTCAAATCACACTACCATTGGTGTGTAGAAGCCCAGAAGATAAGGAGCTAATGTGTATGTCTCAAACACTGATAGCCATGAAGCCAAACAAGAATTACTGCATAAGAGCACGCTGTGCAAATGGGCAAAAAAGAGCAGGATGTGGCTGGAAAAGGAGCCATGCAGAGGTAGGGCAGCACTTTTCTAGGACAAACATCCTTGTTCTAGCTCCTGGAGATAAGTACAACACAGTCCAGAGCAAGGGCAGGAATGAGGTCAAGTAATGGGCAAGACCAGTAGAGGGGGGGATAAGACCACCAAAGACCCCCCAAAACCCTCCAACCCATTTCCAGAAAGGTCCAGAACAACAAACTGTGTCTGATGACTAATTTGCATAGAAAGCAAGGGACTTATCTCTGGTGTGGGGAAAACTTATTTATAAAAAGGTACCCCCACAAAGCCTGTGTGGCTTCCCCCAGGACCCTGGACACCCTGTCAGCCAGATTAACACTGGACCCAGGACTAGTGATCTCCTTTCCTCTCCTATCTGACCTCTCTATTTCTCTTTCTCTCCATCTTCCCTCTTTTATTTTTTATTTTTCTTGCTACTAGAAGATAAGGGACTAACTTATACCAATTGACATGCCAAGTTTATAATTTACTAATAAAACTTGGTAAGTTTTTTTCAGACCTGCTGACATTTGTCATTCCTTTTCAACCATGGACATCTACAAATCTTGGGTGCTCCCTTCCTCTTAGGAGTTGAATGCAACATGGTGGAGTCAATGGAAGGCACAAATTTTACCCACACTCAAAAGGCAATTGCATGATTGGCAGTTGCTGTCAGATGACCCAGCCATCAAGTGTACCTAGCAGTCCACCAGAATTATGACATCACTTATGATCCTATGTTTGCTAATGGTGATTGTGCCTTATGGGCACATAATTGCTCATCTTTCTTACTGCTTCAATAAAGCTTTGTTTTATAACGTTGTCAGACTTCATTAGTGTTCAGACCACAAGGGGTTACACAGATGGCTTTTGTGAAGAAAGATCAGGGACTGTCCCTGTGCCTAACAAAGGTGGTTCCAGCAAGATCCAAAATGAACTCACCACTGGACAAAGTTGAGCCAATCAGCAAAGCTGGCAGCACCTCTGTGATAGCATATTTAAGAAAGGGCAAAATCACTGCACAGCAGAGTGAGAAAAGGGGGGGGGGGGGGAAGAATGTGAGAAACAACCCCACAGACACCAAGGTCAGTGAAAGTAGAGGGGGAGAAGGTGTAACAGAGCAGAGATACTCCTGCAGCCTGTGGCAAGGACGACAGAGGAACAGGTGGATATGTCCCAAAGAATGCTGGAGCTTATGGAAAACCCATGCTGGAGCACACTCTTGGCAGGAACTGTGGCCCATGGAGAGGAGCCCATGCAGAAGCATGTTGTATTTCTCTGTCTCATTCCATCTCCATACCACCTACATGCCCACATATATTCTACCTTTTTCATACCTTTAACACAAAGGATTTTAAAGGGTAAAAAATATACTGACAGACTGGTATGACAGAGTAAATTTGTCTGTCGGTAACTTTTATACAAATCTTCACAAGAATTTCACAAACCTTTTTGAAAAAGCTTAGAGTTTGATTTAAAATAGTCGATTTTATAGTGTTTAGCAAATAAAATTTTTAAAAATCAATATAGGATTTTACATCAACATTCATCGCAAAAAAAAGTTAGAAAAATTGCTCCAGAATATTTGTTAGCTGAACCAAGAGAAGACAACAGAAAAAAATAAAAACAATGAAACACTGACCATCTATATTTTGGAACATAAAAATTGTCTAAATGAGTTTTGCAAACTTCACATAGACACAAGAATCTCTACAGTAGGCAGTTATGGAATAACTTGTTCAGGGGAGATCTCTTTTTAACTCCATTAGTTTGACTTATATCTGGAAGTAAAAGAATTTTGATTCCTTCCAAAACATTTGTTTATTTGTTTAGCTGGTGACTTTTAAGAAATCCTACAATTAATTTACAAGAGAAGTTGAAATTTACAAATCTCCTTAATCATGCATTAAATTTCTTATGTAATGCTCCATTTATTGATTCTTTATTTTCTGTTTTATCTCATAGTATTATGCTAGAAAAAAGGAAATTAGAAAAAAAAATTCCTACCCTCACACCAAAACCTGACAGCCACTCTCATTCTAAACAGCTTTATTAGTTTTGGTGCCAGAAGTGGGGCATACAGTTTTTTTCTACTCAGAGAAGAGGAGGAGGTGAGAACATGAGGAAAGAACATGGAGACACCAAGGTCAGTGGAGAAGGAGACTTCCTATTTTGGAGGGACAAAAAGTTCCTTAAATTCAAAATAGTTTATTATGAAAAGAAAACCATTACAACTGTTTCTACTCTTGCTTTATTATTACATCTGACATGTCGCTCTTAAAAATTCAATCTGCTACTGTTGCTAGGAGTCTGTTGCTATGCAACCTAAAAGATATGTGGTGCCTTCAGGTTAAGAAGCACTAATAAATCTATAGCCCTCCTTATGCATTTCTGACAAATTTGCTTAAAGAGCTTAAAAGTCTTCTCAAATAGCCACCACACACTGACAGATCTCTTTTATTAAAAGCTTACACTAACAGATTTTACAATTGCACTGGGTTTTGGCTGGGATAGAATTAATTTTCTTCACAGTAGCTTGTATGGTTCTGTGTTTTGGATTTGTGATTTAAGAGTGTTGATAACACATCCATATTTCAGCTATTGATGAAAAGTGCTTATGCAGCACCAAGGTCTTTTCTGTTTCTCATACTGCCATGCGAACAAGTAGACTGGGAATGCTCAAGGAGTTGGGATGGGACACAACTGGGAAGGATGATCCCAACTGATCAAAATAATATTCTATACAATGACATCACACTCATCAATAAAAGCTTCATATTGACTCCAAGTTGTTTTTGTCGAAATGTGTTTTTTCTGGTTTTATTCATTATTTTTAATCTTGAAGATTCTGCAGGCCAAATTACATACCTAAAAATACCTCTACAGGATCAGTGTTTTCAATAATGTTTTTGCAAATCCACTGAAGAAGGGTGAAGAAATGGCTAAGAAGTTAACAATATGGCTTTTCTCCTACAAATTGTTCAAAAGTAGCATGATTGATGACATCTATAGGAAATAGGAAATCTGTCCTATGCCTTTTGCTCTTCATTTGTATCCATATTATAACAGAGTAAAAGGTGTGGATGTTTGCTGACTGGCCAGATGTTTATTGCCAAATGAAATATATAAAACCTGAAAACTGACTGCATTTTCTTCGATAGTAGCATAAATTTAGTCTTACCTTTCCCCAGATAATTATTCTGATGAAATATGTGTTTTTGAAACCTCTACCCCTTTCAAATAAGATGGAGGGCATTATCACAGAAATTATTTCTTTAGGAACACAAGAATAAAAGCATGTCTTGAAAGTTTTTAAAAAGGATGAGATAACTAGTCTATACAACACCCAGTTTGTGCATCTCAAAACATTTAATACTACTTGGTCAAGGTTTTCTACAGGGACCTCAAAAAAAAAAAAAAAACAAAATGAAGACTTTTTTGAAAGCAAGAAGTCAGGGGGAAGGGGGGGAGAAAATTTCTTCCTAAGAGAGCATTCATGAATGACAACTGCTTTTGTAACTGGTATTTTGTTTCTTCTCCATAATTCATAAGCTTGCAGTATTTTTTCTAAAGCAAATCACAGAATCACAGAATTAACTAGGTTGGAAAATACCTCTGAGATCATCAAGTCCAAACTATGACCTAACACCACCTTATCAACTAAACCATGGCACTGAGTACCACATTAAGTTGTTTTTTAAACACCTCCTCCAGGGATGGTGACTCCACCACCTCTCTGGGCAGCCCATTCCAGTGCCCAATCACTCTTTCAGTGAAGAAGTTTTTACTAATGTCCAGCCTAAACTTCCCCTGGAGCAGCTTAACACTGTGTCCTCTCGTTCTGTCAGTGGTTGCCTGGGAGAAGAGACAAACTCCCACCTGAATATGACCTTCTTTCAGGTAGTTGTAGAGAGTGATAAGGTTTCCCCTGAGCCTCCTTTTTTTCAGGCTAAACAACCCCAATTCCCTCAGCCGCTTTTCATAGGGATTGTGTTCCAGACCCTTCACCAGCCTTGTTGTCCTTCTCTGGATGCATTTGAGCATCCCAACATCCTTCCTAAATTGAGGGGCCCAAAAGTGGACACAGTACTCAAGGTATGGTCACACCAGTGTCAAGTACAGGGGAAGAATGACTTCTCTGGTCCTGCTGGCCACACTATTCCTGATACAGGTCAGGATGCCATTGGCCTTCTTGGCCACCAGGGCACACTGCTGGCTCATGTTAAGTCGGCTGTCGACCAGTACCCCCAGGTCCCTTTCTGCCTGGGCACTGTCCAGCCACTCTGTCCCCATTCTGTAGCAATGCAGGGGGTTGTTGTGGCCAAAGTGCAAGACACAGCACTTGGACTTGTTAAACCTCAAAGCCAAACATTTTTTTTCTTTTTTTTTTTTCTTTTTTTTTTTTTTTTTTGCCTAGTGGGCTTATAAAACAAACCATAAAGAAAAGTTACTTAATTGGGCTAGTGAGGCACTGGAACAGGTTGCCAAGAGAAACTGTGGACACCCCATATCCGGATGTGTTCAAGGCCAGGTTGGATGGAGCCCTGAGCTACCTGGTGTAGTGGATGGTGTCCCTGCCCATGGCAGGGGGGTTGGAACTGGATGATCTTTAAGGTCTGGTCCCTTCCAACCCAAACCATGATGATTCCATGATCTCCTGCACTTTTAGGATTTAGCCTTGTAAAGAACACAGAGGAAAGTCAGAATCCTGAATCAAGCACCTATTTTCCTCAACACAGACAAAAAGATTAATACAGATACATAAGTACAGTATTCACTACTTATAAATACTTTCAAGGACAGATCACTGCAAAATTGAAAGCTATCCTATTGATTGTGATCTCAAAAGTGAGGGAAAACAGCTTAGAAAACAGTCTAAAATATTTTATCTATACAGCTACAGTTAAACACATCTAGCTATTTATACTGTAAAAATAGCTGCACTTAAAAACTAGCAAATGATCATCTGAACTCCACTTTACAGTCTCGTTTTTTGTTAGATCTAGTTTCTACTAAGAGCAAGTGTTTCCTTCTGTGTTGCTCAAGGATATACTAGAGACAGGAGAGACTTAGCAAAGAGCAGTTGCAATGCTGCCCAACTTCAATTGTTCCATAAGTAATATTATATTAGTACCATAAGACAGTCTCTTGAATGCAACTAAACTTCTGCAGACATATATGCTTGTTTATATAAGAATAGGATAGAGCGTCAATCTGTTAAGTTTGGTGAGACAGCTTGGTTAAATAAGTATTCTTCACATGAAGAAATTCAACCAGAATCAGATCCTACCAAGACTAAACCAACATTTCCCCCTTCACTATTATGGAGTATCTCCCTCATCTGTGAGATGTTTCTACAGTACATACTAAGTTCAATGTTCCCTTTAGCCTTTTCCATTCGAATTTCTTTTCCCTCTCTCACTTCTCAGCATCAAACTTTTAAGTACTTGATGCAAGTACATAGACCAGGCTTTGACACACATGTAAATGTTCATATGCTCAATCTCTCTAAACAGCTATTTCATGTATACATGATAAATATCTGCCCAAAATGAAAAAAATATTGTCATCTACACTTAAGTCTCTTGAACATTTTTCAACATCAATATGCTTTCATTTTGTTGTATCTTTACTAAATTTATTATTTTTCCAGCTGGCATAGTGTCAAACACCCAGAACCTTCAAGAAAAATACCTTCTCTGCAATTCCAAGAACAGGTCATGTTTAAAATAAAAAAAAAAAAACAACACCTCAATCACCTGTATTTAAATGTATACATAGATACAAGTATATTATACATATATATATGTAAAGATAGATACTAAAACCCCCTGGAAAACAGCTACTCCAATACTAAGTTCCAGTAAATCCCTGATTTTAAAATGGCAAATTTAATGTGGTAAAAGGTTGTTACACCAAGAGATGTCAAGCCAGACACAGAAGCACTACTATATCACAAAGGAATGAGGCTTTAATATGTTCTGCAGAAACCTAAGCAGATATCAACCAAGCACACCTCTATATTATCAAAAGAAATAATTTTAAAAATTCCTCGGATTCTCCAACTTTACAAAAAGGCAAATTCCTCAATATGATTATTTTCACAATATGTTTGAAGATGTTTTAACTGATCTTCAGGTTTCTGGTGTGAAAAATAGATCCTGAATTGCTGAATAAGTGTTCTTTGTAGTAATTTGCAATTGGCTGAAGGAGTCTTCTTCAAAATAAATTTTAAATGTCAGTTCTGTGTATATTGAGATGAAACAGGTAACATTTACACCTCAAAGGAAACAGATTAATAAAAGAGCAACTGCAGGCTATCTCTGCAGCTCAGCTGGATTTACTTCAGAAATGTCTAATATACATTACTTCCCAGCCTTGACACACCGCCCTACCTCAAGTAAATGGAAGAATTAAACCATGTGGAAGTGAAACATCTAACAAGGAAAAGGAAAGAATGGTGGATAGGAAACAATTCTGCAAAAAGGAACCATATTGAAGAAATGAAACCCAGCAACTGACAGAACCCAGGCCTGGTTCAGGGGTTCCGTGTGGTGGAAAAGTCTCTCCTCCAACCCGTGCTTACAAAGAAAGACTCAACAGTCTCTTGTTCGGTCTCAAGGCAGTTTATTGTAAGCTATCTAAAAGATTGTCTTCTCGGGCTACTGCGGTTTGGTCAGCAGCTCAGGCAGAGGCACACACACCCCTGACACCCTCTCTGTCCCCTGACTTCTTCTCCCGCCCCTGGGCTGCTGCTATCTTTTATATGGTGCATTATGTGATAAATGTGTACAGTTTTTCCCCAATACCCACTACCTATATTAAATGGTGCTTTTCTACTCTAAACCAATCCATGAGTGCCAACATCAAGAACATGGAGGCAAGGAAGAAGAAAGAGGAGGAACAGGACCGGCCTACATTTGTCCATCTTAAACCCTCTGACCCCCATGTACAAAGTAAAAACCCCCCTGTACAACACTAAAAAAATCTTCCCTCTACTTTATAACTACTTCTACTATAATATCTAAACTTTTGTGACTTCTTGTTCTTCCTGCAAAGTTGGTAAATCATTACATGGCTCAAACTCAAAATCACAGCTGTTTCCAGCTGCCTGCCAGGGTCTCAAATGCTTCTGACCAGGGCCTGGAACCTCCAAAAATGTCTGAGGAACATTTTGAGTTCCAACAAGCAACAGCAGATAGAAAAAACAGAATTATAATATGTACAATAACAGAAAAAAAAATCAGCAATAATAAAAAAGCAAAGTAGGACTAAAACATAAATTGCAAAAGCAAAAAAAATGTTGACCCAAAAAAGTTTTCAAGACTGGTATTTCGTTTAACTCATCTAGAAACAAAATCAACAAAATGGTGGACAAGGGAACTAGAGAGACATGGATTTGATTGATGGAACACTTGGTGGAAAAGGAATTGGCTGGATGGTCACACTCAGAGTTGCAGTCAGTGGCTTAATGTCCAAGTGGAAAGAAGTGACGAGTGGCATTCCTCAGGGGTCTGTATTGGGACTGGTACTCTTTAACATCTTTGTCAGCAACATGGACAGTGGGACTGAGTGGGACTCAGCAAGTTTGTCAATGATACCAAGCTGTGTGGTGCAGTTGACATGCTGAAGGGACAGGATGCCATCCAGAGGGACCTTGACAGGTTTGAAAGATGGGTCTGTGCAAGCCTCATGAAATTCAATAAGGCCAAGTGCAAGATCCTGTACCTGGGTCGAGGCACTCCCAAATACAAGTACAATCTGGGCAGAGAATGGTTTAAATGCAGCCCTGGGGAAAGGGATTTGGGGCTGTTGGTGGATGAGAGTCTCAATATGTCTCAGCAATGTGTGCTTGCAGCCCAGAAAGCCAACTGTGTCCTAGGCTTCATCAAAAGCGGTGTGGTCAGCAGGGTGAGGGAGGTGATTTTCCCCCTCTATTCTGCTTTGGTGAGGCCCCACCTGAAGTTGTGCATCCAGCTCTGGGGCCCCCAGCACAAGAAAGATGTGGATCTGTTGGAGCAAGTCCAGAGGAGGCCACAAAGATGATCAGAGAGCTAGAGCACCTCTCCTATGAAAACAGACTGAGACAGTTGGGGCTTGTTCAGCCTGGAGAAGAGAAGGCTTTGGGGAGACCTTATAGCCCCTTTCAGTACCTAAAGGGGGCTACAGAAAGGCTGGAGAGGGACTTTTTACAAGGACATGTAGCAATAGGACAAGGGGCAATGACTCTAAGCTGAAAGAGGGCCAATTCATATTGGCTATTATGAAGAAATTCTTCCAGGTTGCCCAGGAAGTTGTGGATGCCCTTGTCCCTGGATGTGTTCAAGGCCAGGCTGGATGGGGCTCTGATCAAGCTAGTCCATTGGAAGGTGTCCCTGCCCATGGCAGTGGGGTTGGAACTAGATAATCTTTAAGGTCCTTTCCAACCGAAACCATGTTATGATTCTAGGAAAATGTTCCAAGGCTGTTGTTTAGCTTCCTCCATTATCTGTATTTCAAATATCCCTTTAAAAATACAGCATTTTGTCTTCCACTTCATGGGCTTGTATCTGCATGTTAGTAAACAGCAATTCTAAAAAATGAATCATTATTTTCCTGATACAATATTACTTTACAGTTAGCTCAAAATTAGGTTTAATTCAGAAGTATTTATAATGTGATAAAACAAAACAAAACAGAATCACTGAAGATAAAAATATCCTAATTTTGTGCCATGTAAATATGGGTGTAAGAGGCAATTAAACATTTCATCATGGCACTAAATGAGAAAGAGTAAATTCAAGTAATGATAAAGATAGAGGAAATACATATGGGATTTATGTGGCTAAGGGGTTGTGAAAAACTAGATAGTTACATGGTATCCATGTTTTTCTCCTTTTAAAGTAATTTAAAAATAGGTTAAAACCTATAGTAGATATGTTCTCTCATTTTTCTACATAGAACTTGTATTAGACAGCAAAAAGATGCTATGCTCATAAGAAAGATAGCATGTACATTTTTTGTAAGAAGAGGTACACTTCCCAACACAGTATAAGCTAGGGTTAATAGACTATGAAATTATTTTAAGTAGTCTACTGAGATAATACAACTTGATACAGAAACTGAATGACAAGAAACCATATGGATCAACAACATGACATGGTAGGGCCACCTTAATTAAGAAGGCATAGCCAGGTAGATGGCTCTTATTCCTTTCAAGCTATACATTCAACATTTCTTTAGCTCTTCAGAAACAAATATGTTTCTAAGAAAGTAAGACAAACACACAGCATTGTGTGCTCTAAATATGCACAGCTCCTTTGAGTTTACTGAAAACTTAGCTGTTTCTATACTAGCAGGTTAAATTCTACAAGTAGCACAAGCAGAATTAAAAAAAGGCTCTGAATCAGTGCATGAAAACAATAATACCACCAAACATTCCATGTAGAACAAATATGTTTTTAAAATAAAATGAAAGTGTTAGTTGATGAGAAGAGAATGTTAGGAATTCAGAGGTACAGCCATAAAATGAAATTAAAAAATTAAATTACACTTGCACCCAGACATGACAATTAATTGTACTGAAGAATCTTACATAGTACCAGTTAGCCCTTCAACCTCTACTATTAACTACTAATCACACCTTCAAGATAATTTTAAAGGATCTCTAATGCGTACTACAGGTAACATAGGCCTTTTCCTATTGATGTACAAGATACTTTGGAACATTACAAGTACTGCAACGTGTCAGATAACTTCTAATAATAATTTTTTAAAATAAAGATAAATACCCTTCATAACAAACAACCACAGGGCAATTTACATCATTTTTTCCCTTTCGGAAATGATGTCTCTTCCTATATTATGAATTGGGAAGGAAGAAAGGCTGAGGAAGAGAAAGCGCTCGAGGCTTTTCTCTCTCACTCCTCCTCACACACCCACCCACCCCCCCCCCCCCCCAATCAATAGCGAAGCCCAGTGCAGCAGTCCCAGCCTGGATGCTGCAAGAAGGGAGGAGGTAATAGCTGGGGTGGAGGCAGAGGGGAGAAAAAAGGGATAGAAAGGCACAGGATTGCAAGTCTATACAGAATAGTTACATTCACCTGAATCGTGGAAAGCTGTGTTGTTGCTCTTGCTGGTGGTGGCTCTTGTAGGTGATGATTAGGAAGCAAATAGAAAGCAGTGGAAGAGCAGATGTTGTTGATGAGTAACAGTCACCAGGACTACGGTGACTATGGCGCTTGATTCACAAGGCAACAGTTGCTATAACTCACAAAAGAGAGAGAGCAAGCAAGAGAAAAGGAAGCAGTGGCCCAGCCGAAGATACCCGGAAGAGGCAGGGCTTCCCGTATGACGGACAGCTTTTAGAGCTGGAGGGGAGGAGGATCTGTTTCCTCAAGGAGGAAAGAAAAGAAGGTTTGTAGGAATGTAATAAAACCCCTACCTCACTAAGGGCGTGCGAGGGCGCATTCTATTCCCGACAAGCAAAGTGGCACTAGTATGACAATGGACTATCCATGGATGTAAGATCATACTACATCGGAGTGAGCAAGGAGGGAACCTATAGTGGTGGCTGATAGTTCAAATGGATAGCAACTGCCAGGCCGAAACACGAGTGGGAGGGAGAAGGAGGGAAGAGAGGGTGTGGTTATATCAGCATATCTGTCTCCCGCGTGGATCGTGCTCACCGACATCCTGACGTCACATCCGATTAGCAACTAAAATGAAGGGGGTTTTGTGCACGCATCTCTGTTCCGTGATTTGCTTTGCTTTTCCACCCTGTTTGCTTCCTGCTACTTGGAAGCAGATTAGCGTGAGCAGGAAATTCTGCTTTGTCCTAACAGCTTATCACCATCTCTATTTCTTTTCCCATCAGAAAGTAACAGTGAAGAGATGCTGCTAGACAGGGTATTTGTTGACTGCTGCCATCTAAAGTAGGTGAGGCTGTGGCAGCAGCTGTACTGCCCTCATTGCCAAAGCTGAACATTTTCTGTAACTGCTGTATACACTTGGCCTGCTGGACTCAGCACACGCACAACCAGTGTGTGCATTACCAGCTGCCTTGTGCCAACTTTTCCCTTCAGCAATGTTTCTCATAGACCCCTACCCTTCCCCACATGTATTTCCTTAGAATGCAACCTGCTTTACTTTTATTCCTTCCCTGAACACACTTCATTCTGCATGCTGCCACCAGGGCAATGCTCTTTAAATTCCCTTCCTCATCCTGTTTCCCCTTAATCTCCCATATTACCAATGCTTCTCTGCACCTTGTAGTCATGGGGCTACAAGATATTGAGCATTACTGCTTGATTTAGGGATATAAGAGATGTTGTATACTGGAGTCAATACACAATGTGAGAATTTATACAGCACCGTAGCTATTTTTCTGCAATGCATCCACATCTAATGGTCACTATGGTTCCATATAGCCCTGTAACCCAAATACATGCAAACCTGCAGCTCTTTTACACATTTTGTAACCTATAAAATTACTGTTGTACGCAGCCTATTATACCATCTACATAACCAGTAATATTTGGCTGTAATACATATATTGGTCATAGCCAGCATGGGTTCATGAGGGGAAAATCCTGCTTAACTAAATTTCCTTTTATGACAAGGTTGTACATCTAATTGACCAAGGGAAACCAGTACATGTGGTGGGGTTTTTTATTATTATTTTGGCAAAGCTTTTGATACTGTGTCTCACAGTATTCTTCTGGACAAAATGTCCAGCATACAACTGGACAAGTCCATATTACATCGGGTGAACAACTAGCTGACAGGTTGGGTTCAAAGAGTTATAGTAAATGGGGTTACATCGGGCTGGTGGCCAGTCACCAGTAGGGTTCCCCAGGGCTCAATTTTAGGCCAGTACACTTTGATGTTTTTATAAATTATCTGGCACAGGTGTAGCAATGTATCTGAACAACTTAGGCCTCAGTGTGCACCAGCCATACTGTCTGTAAGTGTTCTTATCAGAATTTTCTCAGGGCACCGTGGAATTCATCAAGGTTACTAAGACATAAACTGTGCTAAAATAAGAAAGAAGAAGCTGAGAAACCAAATACCAGGATTGCAAGAACTAGATGACAGAGGACTGTAGAACACCTGCACAGTAACCAATCACGGATGCTGAGAAATGGAGGCAGAGAACGAGGGAACAAGACAAAGGCACCAATCAAGAAATGTGATCTTAGTCGTTTGTAGACCATATAAAAGTGTGTGTAATGTAAACAATAAATGGCTTCTGCTTGATCATATTGGTCAGTTGTTCAGGAGCCCTGGTTTACCCGCAATACACAGGAATCAAATGTATGTTAAGTAAGTTGGATGATGATACTAAATTAGGAAGAGCTGGTGGATTCCCTTGAGGGTAGAGAGGAGTTACAGAGAGATCTGGATAGACTAGAGAGCTGGGCAATCGCCAACTATGGAATTTAATAAGAGCAAGTGCCAGATTCTGCACCTGGAACAGGGTAATCTTGGTTATATGTACAAACTAGGGGGGTCTGGATGCTATACATACAAACAAGATGCTTGAGAGCAGCACCATGGAAAGGGATGAGGGTTCAGTTTCATATCAAATTGAATATAAGTCAGCAGTGTGCCCTAGAAGCCAAAAGGGCCAATTGTATTCTGGGGTGCATGAGGCACAGTATCACCAGCTGGTTGAGGGATGTGATTGTCCCACTCTGCACTGGTGGAGCACCACCTCAAGTACTGTGTGCAGTTTTGGGCACTTCAACATAAGGACATAAAATTATTAGAGTGTGTCCAAAGGCAGGTGTTACATT
Organism: Taeniopygia guttata; assembly: GCF_048771995.1. Lineage (NCBI taxonomy): Eukaryota > Metazoa > Chordata > Aves > Passeriformes > Estrildidae > Taeniopygia > Taeniopygia guttata. The sequence goes on from NC_133064.1 coordinate 33,198,736, forward strand.
GTGACACGAAATAACTCACAGAAGTAGGCTAAATGTAAAAGGAAATAAAAAGAACTTAAAAAAGCAAACTGTATTTTCTGACTCTACTATATATACAATAGTAAAAGTGACAGTGGATTGGAGGGTGAAACTACTACCTCTCCAACTACAGTGGTGTCCTAGTTTAGGACAAATTTGGGGAAAACCCTCTGAAAGGAGCCCCCAGGAAACAAACCCCCATGGCCCCTCCCCACCCACCTGGTTCAGGGAAAAATTTCCTCTGAGAGAGAAGTGGAAAAGAACCTGTTTATTCAACAAACAAAGCACTCCCCAGCACCAAAACAATTAACAAAACCAGATGACAACAAAACTCTTTCACCACTCTGAAGAGATTAACAAATCCAGAAAGTCTTTCCTGGGAGTGGTCGCCCGGGTCTTGATGCTGGGGATTGCTCTCCAGCACTGGGGATGGCTGCTGCAGATCACAAAATGCAGGCTCCTGGTGTTCCTTGGTGTTTCCCAGATCCCAGTCCGGAGCAGGTTGGATGGTATTCAGGAAGAGGAAAGGAAAAGCAACAGTCCAGGGAAAGAATTGGACTGCTTAGCTAACCTAACTAGGAAGCAAAGGCAAAAGCAGAAGCAAGCAAAGCAAGCAAGCAGGCAAAGCAAAAGCCTGCCAGCCAGCACTAGCCTTTTCTAGACAGCAGACCATGGGGGGAGGTGAACCAGCTGATAACAAGGCAAAACAAACCTTCACTTTCAGAGTTAGTTCTGAAAGCACAGAACATAATATCAAACGTAAACAGAACACGATTGGAGATACAAACACCATAACGTCACCCTAGGACAAGTGGTCAAACCAACAGTCCATCAATTCTCTCTACTTACAAAGAAGAATGTAAAGCAGTCATTATTTGCATGAACACATGTGAGAAAATTTAGTTGAAATATGTAAATATCAGAAGGCATAGGAACTTTTAGAAGAACTTTAAAACTCTCAAAAAAACAGAACAGACAGGGGATTGATATGGTGAAAGATCTCAAGGGCAAGACTTATGCAGAGCAGTTGAGGCCACTTGGCTTGTTCAGTTTGGAGGAGAGGAGAGGAGAGGAGAGGAGAGGAGAGGAGAGGAGAGGAGAGGAGAGGAGAGGAGAGGAGAGGAGAGGAGAGGAGAGGAGAGGAGAGGAGAGGAGAGGAGAGGAGAGGAGAGGAGAGGAGAGGAGAGGAGAGGAGAGGAGAGGAGAGGAGAGGAGAGGAGAGGAGAGGAGAGGAGAGGAGAGGAGAGGAGAGGAGAGGAGAGGAGAGGAGAGGAGAGGAGAGGAGAGGAGAGGAGAGGAGAGGAGAGGAGAGGAGAGGAGAGGAGAGGAGAGGAGAGGAGAGGAGAGGAGAGGAGAGGAGAGGGGAGGGGAGGGGAGGGGAGGGGAGGGGAGGGGAGGGGAGGGGAGGGGAGGGGAGGGGAGGGGAGGGGAGGGGAGGGGAGGGGAGGGGAGGGGAGGGGAGGGGAGGGGAGGGGAGGGGAGGGGAGGGGAGGGGAGGGGAGGGGAGAGGAGAAGAGAAGAGAAGAGAAGAGAAGAGAAGAGAAGAGAAGAGAAGAGAAGAGAAGAGAAGAGAAGAGAAGAGAAGAGAAGAGAAGAGAAGAGAAGAGAAGCTGAAGGGGGACTTCATTACAGTCTGCAACCTCCTCAAGAGGAGCAGCAAAGGGAGAGTTGCTGATGGAGCAAGTCCAGAGAAGAGCATGAAAGCTGGTGAAGTGGCTGGAGCACAAGTCTTATGAGGAGCACCTAAAGGAACTGGAGTTGTTTAGCCTGGAGAAAAGGAGTCTGAGGGGAGACCTTATTGCTCTCTACAACTCCCTGAAAGGATTTTGTAGTGAGATGGGGGTCAGTCTCTTCTCCCAGGTAACAAGTAACAGGATGAGAGGAAATGGCCTCAAGTTGTGTCAGGGAAGGTTTAGATTCGATATTAGGATTTTTTTTTCCTCAGAAAGGATTGTAAAGCTTTGGAACAGACTGCTCAGGGAAGTGAAGTCACCATCCCTGGAAGTGTTCAGAAAACATGTGGATATGGCACCTGAGGACATGGTTTAATGGTGAACATGATGGTGGTGCTCAGTTGACAGTTGGACTCAATCTTAGAGGTATTTTCCAACCTTAACAATTCTATGGTTCTGTGGTGGAAATAGTATGAAGCTGCATCAGGGGAAGTTCAGATTGGACATTAGGAAAAGGTTCTTCACTGAGAGGATGTTCTGTCACTGGAAGTGATCATGGCACCGAGCCTGTCAGAGTTCAAGGAGCTTCTGGATGCTCTTAGTCATATGATTTAGTTTTAGGTATTCCTGTGAAGAACAGGAAATTGAAGTCAATGATCCTTATGTCAACCAGCAGGAAATGGTCTTCCAAATGGCTGTTGACTATCTGAATGAGCTGTATGTATTCTCTCACATAGTAGCCATTCTCAAAATCAGACTGCACTAGTTTAACAGGCATTTGTTCAGTATCCACATAGAGGACTACAAAATGTATGTCATCGTATCTAAGGTTGAAAGGGTTCTCAGGATAATTGCTGCTAAAAGCAAGACAGAACAATCTTAAATTAATTTTTAAAGGTTGGCCACCAAATAATTTTTATCTCATAAAAACTGTTGCCAGAACACTGTGACTGTAAGTCCACAGTAATGCTTTAGAACCATCCTACCCATTATGGTTAAGAAAGTATTGACATCAGGAAGAACTTTATTACTATGAAGGTGACTGAGCGCTCAAACAAGTTGGCCAGAGTAGTTGCCTTGGAGATATCATGGTCCTGGTCAGCCAGCTCTAGGTGGCCCTACTTGAGCAGGGAAGTTAGACTTAGATGATCTCAACAGGTCTCTTCCAACCTCAAGCATTCTGTGACTTGAAGGCTTTTTCTTCTTGATACTGTACTTTTATCTGTTCTGTCAAGCAACATTTGCATGCTTACTTGTTTGGAAAGAAGAACAGGATAAGCTGTGGCATGAGCCTTAAATTTGGGTCTTTATCTCAGTTGACCGGGCTGTCAATTTGTGTTCTCAAAGGAAGGAACTTCATGTGCCTATCTTTGAAGGAAAAAATCAAACCTGTTTCAGGCCTTGGCACAAATAAAATAAAATTGCTTAAGTTCTTTCTCTGCCTCTACATATTTGTAGAATGTTTTAGAAACATCTTCAGCTTATGAATATATCAGCTGTTATATAGGTAGGAGGGTTGTAGCTGCCAGTGTTACAAGGAAATTATCAAATCAGTTTAAAGTTGTAATATTTTCTTCTATGTAGTTAATTTGCACAGATATCTTTCCACTTAGATTCATTGGGGCTTAATAGGACTAATAAAAATTAAAGTAAGAATAGGAAATTCTACTTTAAATAATTCCAAATATATAGATTTTTCTCTCAAAATATTTTTTACATAATTCTCAAAGAAGGTATGTCTCTTCTCAATTTTTTAAGAGATCATCCTTTTTTCTGAATTTTACAGTTACTCATTTCTATTGTGGAAGTAGAAATGCTAAGGCCTGGGTGGGCCTCTTGAGTCAATTCTCATCCTGTCTCATGGGTCTCTTGACTGAACTCTCACCCTGTCTCCTGAAACAATAATCACTGTGTAACCTTCACGATCAGTCTCTGTGCTAAAGAAAGCAGATTCTAAACCAGCCTTGAGCAGTTCTGTGGTCTTATGTATGTGACAGATATTAATAACTCACATTACGTTATCTGTCTTTGGCACAGCATCTTGAAGTGTATAAAAGCTTGTATCCACTTTACATAGAGTTCACATCAGCAGAGACTGTTTGTCTGTTGCTCTGTGCTCTCTCCAATAGCTTCTGTTCTGATCTGATGTAAATTGTATTCCATTTTTTCCATGACGAATTTGAAGCCATAAGTCAGATTCACATATCATGCTTCACCTGGGAGGACCACAGGTTGCTCCCTGCCAAAACTCCTTGGTGCCACTCAGAAGGTACAGGACCTTTTGAAATCCTTACTGGGACTTTGGGCAATGATCATCTGTAGGCTCCTGTGGCATGCTGAGACTGCTGAATCCAAACTTTTGGTAAAGGTCAGTTCAGACTCAAATTGCTGGCTTAAAGAGAAAAGAAATCTGTAATTCTGTTTCTGGTAAAATTTAGGAGAGGTAAGTCAGGAAAAGACTGGGTTGGTTTCTAGTATTAATATGGTATGAATTAATGAATGAATGCATCTGTGTGAATGGTGATTCTTGAGAGCTGGGCATTGATTTCTGCCACTACTTAAAAGCATCCTCTCTTCTGGTATCCATTAGCCACCCAGACTACCTTCTGCAGAGTGATTAGCCCTAGCTGTTAAAGAAGAATGGTGTGAGCTCTTGGTGTGAGTGACCCCATTAACCCTCTTCTGTGTCTAGTTCTAGCATAAGCCTCCTTTGGTTTCACTGTTGATGACCCCAACCTCAACCAGTATGGTGAGCTCAGGCTAGACACAGTGACCAGGAGGGTCTCTTCAGTCTCTGGTTATGGTTAGTCACATTGGAGAAGAAAAACATGGTTGATTGCTGTGAGGGGATTAAGTCAAAGCTCTGTCTTCTCCAGAATGCCCAAACCTTTTATCTTATTCCTCTTTGCCATGGAAAGGCCTAGATTTGAACTCCCTCACTGAGGATCCAAGCCACATAAATCCCTCTGACTTTCCTTTGTTTCCTCTGAATAAATGAAAATGGGAATCGGACAATCAAAGGAAGTTTCACTGCCCTCAAAGAGAACTCCAGAGTACTATATGTAAATGCAGTTCTCTCCTAAAGCCTGCAGGTACTTAGATAATTGGGATTTGGGGTAAAAAAAAAAAAAAAAAGATCCCTCAAAACAATTCACTCTAGAAGGTACCTTAACTTAGATGAAATAGTCCACCTTATGTGGGATGTATTTTTTAATTGGTATGAAGAGGCCTCCAGAAGGAGAGACAGAGTCCCTTTCCAGAGGGTTAGGAGACTCTCAGGAAGAAAAAAAAAAAAAAAAAAAAAATTGAACAGCTGAAAACAAAGAAAAGTGAAAAAACTCTGGCAGCTACCAAAACAGAATGTGGCTTTTGCTGGAAAAGGTAAAATCTTACAAATGTCTGTTGGAGAATGACTTAAATGTGGAATGCCTGTGGGATGAGTATGTGCATGTTTGGTGACCAGATGGCAAATAAAAGACCCAAGAAACAGGTAAGAGGGTCTGGAATATAGTCAGGTGTACAGAAAGGACAGAAAGGTTGGTGTCGGTACTCATGGGATCCATTAATGTTCATGTGCTTGTCAATCTAGACAGTATCATGTGTGTCTTCCCTACTGACCTTTAATTTCTACCAGTCAAATAGGAGGAAGGGGACTTGCCTATGTTTGTTTTATGCAAATCCTATATGTAGGTGCTGTTGAAGGCAGTGCCTTATCTGTGGCAGTCTGTGTAACTGGCCATGTCAGTGTCCTGTGTATGTCTTCTGTGTGTCCTGTATGTGGGTGGGGGATCTCTGGGATACAAGCTCAGCTTTGTTACCAGTTGAACCTGCAAATGGGAAAGTGTCAACCATTTCCCTCAGCCAGGGAAGAAGCCCTGGAGTCCCTGGGACACACAAAACTGGGCTCCAGTGGCTGGGCAGGAGTTCTGGGCATCAGCTGTTAGACAAGGTAGCCACTCCTAACATAAGGATATGGTCAAATTGTGAGCATTTCCAATATTATATGTGTAATTCTTATGTGATGGAGGAGTGAGCCTTTGTTAATGTGCCTACAACAATAAATTTGTAACCAACCTTCTAGAGCGTTATGCAGGCACCAAAACAGGACCTGTGCTAGTAAATTCTTTGGTTAATCGGAACAATTGGATTAGGGGGGCGGGGGGGGGGAGGAGCATTAGAAGATATAAATAGCTCAAACTGCAGGGCCTAGTGACTGGAATTTGTAGTTTGGGGATGAAAGGAGATGCTTACCAGAGTATGTACAAGACTCCCTGTAAGAAATCACTTTCACCTATCAAATCAACAATGATATTTTATATAAAGCAGGAGGAAATCTGAGAGAATCAGACTAAGGCTGAGCCCTCTAGAATTTGAACTTAGAAATTTGTGAAGAACCAGGTAGAAAAGTGAAATGCACAGTTCCAAAGGAATAGCCTCAACTTACAGAAATTTAATCCCAATGGAACCAAGTAGTGGAATTGAGTATTGCAGAAGAATTTGGTGAATTGTAGGGGAATAAATATCACTTAATGTACCTAGTGGCAGTGTAAATCTCTCATGGCTACTGTCATTACACAAATGCATACCATCCTGCTTGTAAACAAGGGGTGTCTGTACAGGACAACTCAGGATCAGCCACTATGATTGTAAGTAGCACAAGACATCCTATATGTTTGTTCAAGGATGCTCAGATAAGTTCCTGATCCAAGGAGAAATATGATTTTTAAATTTTTTTCCCCTAAGGAACTAGAACCTTTGTAGGGATCCTTAAAAGATATTTAAGAAGCCCTTAAAGAGAACAACTCAGGCACGAGGTATGGGTAGGGTTACAGTTTCAGTGCTATCCTACATTATTCCCACCCTGCTCCTGGAACTTCGGTATTAAAGGCAGCAGGGGCAGCAGCACAAAGTGGTGAAGGGGAGTGGTCATCCCGGGGGAAGAAGCTGAGAATATTCAGACTCTCCCCTCCACTGGAGGGCCAGATTTCAAGCTTATTTGTTTAAAAAACAAGAACTTTTCTTTAAATATTTTAGTTTGGTTAGAGCATGATGCAAATAACACCAAGGTTGCAGGTTCAATCCCTGTATGGGCCATTCACTTAAGAGTTGGACTCGATGATCCTTTTGGGTCCTTTCCAACTAAGAATATTCTTTGATTCTGTGAATATGCTCTAAATTAACTACTCAACCACCACTGACTGAGATTAAATATTTAAGAATGAAGAAGGTGCAGTCAACCAACAGAAACTGAGACACCTCTCAAACCCCATATAGCTGCTGGGGAGGTGGGGTTGCTCAACTCCTACAATGTTCCCAGAGATTTCTCCCTAGCACATATTCCTGAGAAGACAGTAAAGATAGGAAGACTTTGCTATTGATCAAAAACCTTCTCTAGCAATGGAATGTTTTAGTGAAGTCACTGAGCTACTGGCTACATCATTAAAATGTTGTTATATCTAAAGATACAGCTAATACTGAAAGCACTTTAATATGTCATTTCCCTTCTTTAATTTTCCACAAAAATTTAGCATTTTTGAAATTCATACACATTTTTATTTATTCAAATAATTCTATTGTCGCCCTGATTCTTAAGTTTTTCTAAAGCCTTCTGAGTTTACATTTTATTGGAAAACTTTCCCACACAGTTTCTGTAAATAACATATTGTTTTGCATTCCTTCATGGGGGTGGAGAAACTTGATGTACTAGTGGTTTGTCCAATGTCTTTGGAGAGGTGGCCCATTCACTCTCCAATCCACTGTCACCTTTGTAAAAGTATAAAAGTTAGAGTCAGAAAATAAACTTTCTCTTTTACCTTGCAAAGTGGCAGGTGGCTCGTGTTGTGCTTTCTCGTGTCCTATAGCGACATTCTATAGTTTAAATGGTCAGGAAGGGGCTTTCATTTTGCCATTGAGATGCAAAGGATTGAAGTCTATTATTGTTTGAATTCTTAAATCTTTGTTGGACACCTTTTGAACAAAATACTATAAGACAGAAAGAGAAGAAAACTGTAGCTGTACACCTCCTAAACCATGAGGACCATTTGTAAATTTGCAAATTTACTTTATTCAGATGCCTACATGCTATAATTTTGAGCAGTCTGTCATTTTAGAGATGTTCTCAGGATGGGAAGAGCCCTATCCATGTGTGAAAAATGTTTTTGTGACTCCTGTAAATTGGCAGTGGAATCAGCAAATGCTTGTATCTGCTGTGTTGAAAGTGGATGCATTCCCTGGGATAACTACAAAAACGGTTTTGAAACTTTCTGACCGAATAGTCAAATAAAGCATTGAAATAGAAGTATCTTAGAGTAAAAGAGATGAGGTAGCAAGACGACTGACGCTTAGAATATAATAGAGGAGGTTGTGGTAAAGCTAAAGGGATATTGCAACAAAGCGACTAAATGCTTATGTATAATAAAAAGTTTGATGCACTTGACAAAAATCATGTAACAGACACTCGTGTAAGGCCTCCCTCCAGACAACCACAAGGACAGGAAGCCAACGACCACCTGGAAAGATTATGAAATTGCTGATCCCAGCTTATTGATATTTCCTAATTTGGACTAACACAAGCACACTGGAAAATGCTTTGTAGTCTTAAAAACAGTATATATACTCTGGTGAACTTGTAGTGGTGTGTGCTGTTAGTGGAGCGGTGACTCCCTGGCCACCCAGCGCTGCTTGCTTGCTTTCTTTAAAATAAAAGATATAGAAATAAAATTTGGTTTGGCTATCGAAGTTTTATATCACTTGTAAATAAGCTGATGCAACAACTGTTGAAAAAGGTTGCTGAGAGAACTAATTCCTGAGTTTAGTATTCCTCTAACATTACATAGCAATAGAAGGACCCATTTTACCAGACAAGTAAGTGGGAGAGAGAAAAGGGACTTCCTTTGCAAAATCACAGGAAGCAGCCAGTCTAAGTGACACTCGGGAAGCTGAATGGACTGCAGGAGGAAACGTCAGAGCAGCAGGCTGGAACAGCAAAAGCGAGCACAGCCGGAGTGGCAAAGTGTAGCAAAGACTCACGAGCTATACCAGAAGCCGCAGGGTATCCGGGCGGGCACGGGCTGTCAGGTTAAAAAAAAAAAAAAAAAGAAACAGACAAAAACCACAAGGCAACAGCAGTTCCAGTCAGACGCACACGCTGCGTGGCTGCCCGAAGTCAACCACCCCCACCGGAAGGAAGCAGCAGAATCTGGCTTCCAACCCTCGCAGGATCCCGGGCTGCCTCTCACCCATCGCGATACTCCCAGAGCTGGGGGGCAGGGGGTGGGCAATGACCATTCTGGACACAAAACAAAAACAGAAAATGAAAAAAATAAAATGTGTAGGGGATAAAAACCATCCCCAAAACAGCACTGCTCAGCAACCACCAAAACATCCGTGTGTTATCAACATTATTCCCATACTGAATCCAAAATGCAGCATTGTGAAACAGAGATTTTTAGAATTCACTTAAGTTAATGAATTAAGCATTTATATTTTTTGTGAAAAATGCATATTTTATGATTGGCTTTTCGCAAATATTACAATGAATATTATATGTGTAATGTTAGAAAGTTATGCTGTATTAATTCTCTTAAGTAGTGTGTTAAATATAGTTTTAGGTTCCAACATAATGTTAAAATAGAGACTATGTATGTGGGGGAATTTTTTTTTTTTTAGGAATGAGATACTCGCTTCGAAGAACACCTAAATCTTCCAAAGGAGAGGAATTTATGGCTTCTTATCAGAAGAAGCTAATTTCTTCAGGCCTTGCTCAGACTTGAAGACTCCATGGGGATTAAAGGAACAGTTGACATACAACAGACAGAGTTTCTTGTTTTAAATAGAATGTATGCATAACCATGAAGGATATATGAATTGTGAGAAACTATAGACTGGGGTATTGTTTATTAAGATATATGTTAAGCCCAATGTAAAGGTTAGGCAACAGAAGATATGCAAACAGCCAACAGACACAGCTTATGCAAGACAAGATAACCGCAATCACTTACATCAGAGACTGCTTATGCAAACATAAGATAACTGCAAGACGTTCCAGGAACTGGCTTGCAAGAAATTCCAGGAAGACAAAAGGGTTCCCCACTACTTCATGAAAAATGGAATAAAAAGGGGGCTGTTTGAACTGATCAGGGCAGCAGTTGGTGGAGCGCAGACTCCCCTGTCATCCAGCGCTGTCTTTGCTCATATTCTACTTGCTGTAATTAATAAAATTGTAATTGGATTATGATCCATTGTGGCGCAAATTTATAACAAATATGCAACAAGTGTATTGTTTTAAGGGTGATTTCTTTGTTCACAAGTCATGCTTTTTGTGATTTAGTGTCCAAGAGCATCTGGACGTCCGTAATTCTTTGCTTTTTATTGTCTTGTAATTGTCCTAATTCTAAACTTTATTACTCCATTTGTATTATTATTTTTATAACCATTTTATTATTATTAAACTTTTAAAATTTTAAAAACCAAGTGATTGGCGTTTTTCACAATTATGGTAGCAGAGGATGGTTGCTAACACCTCTCTGCCGGTGCCTTAGGAGACTCAGAGTGAAGAGACGGGTCCTGCCCTATTTAGGCAGCTTCACTCTGTTCCCCTGGTGTTACCGACAGAAGCAGGTTTTGATCCAGGGACAAAAGGAGACAATTACACAAAGAAAAGGGAAAGGATTCCCTAAAACTGCAGTAATTAGCCCCTAAGATTAATGTGTACACAAAGAACAAAGACCCAAGGAAAGAGGATAGGTGAGTATTTGTTGGGATGGGGTGGATAAAGGGGGGGATGAATGCATGTGAATGAGAGGTGAACTGGTTATCCCAGACTTGCCAAGTGAGAGCAGGAGTCTCCCACGCTGCGTTTCCGTCTTTTTCGAGAGAAAAACGGCCAGTAAAGAGACGAAGAGAGTGAAAACAAGAGTGAAAGAACACCCCCCCCCCCGGGGAAACTGGAACTGGGTCTCCAGGAAGGAGTGGGACACCTTGGTGGGGGGAGGGGGGGGGGGAAATAGGAAATTTTAAAAATAGAGTTTTCTTGACATAATTCATTGGAGAATTAAAAGGCAAAAAGAGGGCTTTCTTGGCATAATTAATTGGAGAAAAATAAAAGGGTAAAAAGAGAGGGTTTTCCTTGGAGGGGCATAAATTTGCTGGATTAAAGGATATCCAAGAGAATCTGGGATTACGGTTGGATTGAGGGATATCCAAGAACACCAGAACTGGCCAGTAACACCTAAAAGTCTAATAGGTGTGTTAAAATTCTGCAGAATCGGGGGACATCCAAGATTAATGGAGATACATGCTGGATTAAACCTGCTGGGTTGATGGATGAGGGTTGCATTCCAAGAGCACTCAGAATAAATGTAGATATGTGGATATGTAATATAGATTGTTTGAAAGTAAAAGGTACCTTGCTGTTGTATGTGAGAGTGAGTGAAAAATAAAAGTGAGTGAGCGTGGGCAAATGAAAGTATATAAAAGTATTGTGAAGTCCAGAAGTATGAATGAACAGGCTTGAGGGTGTCAATGTGTGTGAGAGTGAGAGATAAAGGTGAGTAAATGTAGATGAATGGAAGTATATGTAATGTAGATTGTTTATTTTGAGCTTTACTTTATTTCCTTGGAGGGAGGTGGATTGTATTGAATGATATTGTGTTAAATGATATTGTGAGAAATAGGACTTTTTGTGTAGTTGAAAGAAGGTGGTATTCAGGTTGTTAGAGAAAGTGGGAAACAAAGGCATGGAATGACTAGATAAGATTTTGGAAAATGGGACAGAAAACGAGTAAAAAAGAAGACAAAGGGAAAGAAAAGGGAGGGGAACAAGAGAGGAAAAGGAAAGGAATGGGATCCTTCACAGGTTTTGCCCCCTCCGTTCCCGTTCGCCCGCACTACTCGCGGCCCAGCCGCTTGTCCCGGGCCCCGGCGCGCTGCCCGCTTCAGCTCCGCCTGTCCCGGTCCCTGTTTCGCCGCCCGCAGCCTCTGTGCCCGTCCCCGTCCCGCTGCTCGCGGCTGCCCGGCCGTCCCCCGCCCCCGCCCCGACCGGCTGCTCCGCGGCCTCGCTTGCCAGGCTCCCGTCGGTCCCGCCCGTCCCATCCTTGACCGCTCCTCCCGCGGCTGTTTTCTCTGACCCATCGCCAGCGACTTTGCCATTTCCGGCTGCGCTGAGCACCGCCGCTGCTGCTTTGTCTCTGCTGGGGACCACCGACCCAGCCGCCATTTACCTCGTGCGGGCTGACCGCGCTCCCGGCTGGTACCCCCGGCACTGACCCTCCCTTGGCGGTTCCGGCAGCACACCCTGCCCGTGCTCCGCCTTTGGAGGACCGAGTCTCGGTGGTATGCCCTCCCCTCACCCCGTTCCTGTCTGGAGCTCCGTTCCCCCGGTAACCGCAGCCCCAGCTCGGAGAAACTCTTTCTATCTAGAGGACGCCCCTTATAGGAACACAAGAAGTTCAGTTAGAAGGCAACATTCTCCGGACTCTTCCTCACAGCACGGGAGAAAGGCTATAGAAAAAGACTGGGATAAAGAAATTGGTCTATTTCCACTAAGAGAGGTCCCGATAGGAGGGGATGGAACTGAGTTTGTGAATGCTCCTTTGACTTCTTCTGGGGTCAGGAATTTTAAAAAGGAAATCAAAGGGATTTTGGAGGATCTCATAAGCACTGCTGAACAATTAGACCAATTTTTAAGTTCAAACATTTATACTTAGGAAAAAATGCGGTCAATAATAAAGATACTATTTTCTCCAGAAGAAAGGGAAATGATCAGAATTGCAGGCATAAAAGCCTGGAGTAAAGAAAATCCACAGCCCCCCCCCCCCCCCCCCCCCGGAGGACAAAATGCCAACTGCACCTCCTGAGTCCTGAGTGGGGTCAAAATGATGAGGAGGGGAGAAAACATATGAATGAGTATTGTAATTTGATTGTTGGGGAAATAGGGGGAGCAGCAACTCGAGGGCAAAGTGTTGAGGGGACTTTTGGGTCACAGCAGGGCGGGGGGAGGCTTCAGCTGAGTGGTTGGACAGACTTGGGAGAAATAGGAGGCAGTGTTCCAGAGTGGATCCTGAGACTGATGTGAAAAAGGCTTTGTTAAGGATTAACTTTGTGCTTGGCCAGATAATGGAAAAAATGGAAGATTGGCATGACAAATTATTAGATGATTTATTAAAAAACGCTCAGAAAGTCTGTGGCCAAAGCCAAACGAAAAGCAAAGATTGTGGCAGTCAACATGCAAGAAAACAACTGCAAGAAAACAATAAAAAACCCACAGGCACTACTCCTAGATATGACGGTGGTAAAGACAGGGGAACAGGAAAGAATAAAATCCCAATGCAATCAAAGTTTCAGGAACATTCTAAGAATGTCTGCTTTTACTGTAAGGGCGAAGGTCATTTTAGGAGAGATTGTCCTAAGAGGGTAGCAGATCTGAAAATGTTTAAAGAGATGGGCACCGAGGAAGAATAAGGATGTCAGAGGGTCTATTTTTTTGGGGACAAATACCATCTGGAGCCTGTGATAACTTTAAAAATGGGTCCCCAAGAAGAAGAATTGGAGTTTGTGGTAGACACAGGGGCAGAAAGAACCTGTCTGTTAAATATTCCAAAAGGTTATAGTGTAAGCAAAGATACTGTAAAAGTAACAGTGGCAAAAGGAGAGAGTTTCACAGTTCCTGTCATTAAAAATACCTTAAAGATGCCTTTTGGGCTTGCCCATTAGCCCAGGAGAGCCAAGATATCTTTGCCTTTGAATGGGAGGATCCACAGACTGGAAGAAAACAGCGATTAAGATAGACAAAACTATCACAGGGGTTTACTGAATCTCCAAACTTATTTGGACAAGCTTTAGAATACTGATTATCCAGTATGTGGATGGTCTTTTAGTTTCTGGGGAAGCTGAAGCTGAAGTTAGAGAGGCTACTATAAAGCTTTTGAATTTTCTTGGGGGAAAAGGATTAAGGGTATCAAAAGGGAAGCTGCAATTTGTAGAATCAGAGGTAAAATATCTTGGACACTTGATTAGTAAGAGTAGTCAGAAGCACAACCCAGACCAAAAAGCAAGAATTCTATCCCTTCCCCCTCCCTCTTCAAAGGGGGGAATCAGAAAACTACTCAGATTATTGGGATATTATAGATTGTGGATTGAAGGATATACACAGGCAGTAAAATTTTTGTATGAAAAAAATGACAGAGAGAGATGATATAAAATGGACCAAAGAAGATTATGAAAAACTAACAAAACTGAAGTTAAAACTGGCTTTAAGCTTACCTTCACTAGCAAAACCCTTTCATCTGTACGTAAATGTAGAAAAGGGGGTAGCTCATGGGGTTTTGGTTCAGGAGTGGGGAGGAGTAAAGAGACCAGTGGCTTATTTATCAAAGATGTTAGATCCAGTAAATCAAGGCTGGCAAGTGTGTATTCAAGCTGTGGCAGCTACTGCAATCCTAGTAGAGAAAAGCTGTAAACTGACTTTTGGAGATAAATTAATTGTGTGCACACCTCATGCAGTACGAAATTTCTTCCAATTTGCATTGGGATTTTTATCTTGAAATACATAACTTACTGTACTCTAGGATTGAAAAACTAGTTTACAGCTGGGACATAGCAAAACCTGCTATTAATTTGAGTCGAGGCAGGCTGTTCAATCAAGTGGTTCTCAGTGTGTAAAGTTAAACTAAAGGTAAAACCAGTGGCTTAGTAGGTCAATGAGAAACATTTTTCCCTCCAGACAGTCCTTTTTCATGCACCCAAATGTGTTTTTCTTCCTTAGTTTTTTTGTTTTGTTTGTTTATTAGTTTTTCTGGAAGTGCTAACTACTTGCAGTGTATCTAGAACATCAACTAAAGTTGTGCATACAAAACACTTGTGAAAAATAGGGCTCATTTTTTTTCCCAGAATGGGAGGTGGCTACATATAGAAAAGGGAACCTACAAAGCTAGATGAAGAAAAATTTTCAGTATATTCTAATGTAAGCTGTTAATTTTTTACTTTCAGCGTCACAGTGGGTGTGTGACACGCACATATGAAAAAGATGGTGGGGGAGATCTCTGCTTGCTATAGTTTCCTATTTCTTGAATGAGTTAAAGAGCTATGAAGCAGTTGTGAGTTCCTTGGGTAGATTATCCAGGACTTCAGGGAGAGCTTGGCCCTGATTCCGTCTGTGCTGCAGGTTGCCCTGCCACGTGGCAGCAGTGGCTTGCCTCTAGTGAGTTTGCAGGCAGGGTGCTTCACCACTGCAGTGCTCAGGTGCAGTTTCCTATTTTGACATTAAAGCTTAAATTCAAGACTGCCTCTTCCCATACAGAGTGAGAAAGGGAGAGAGAGAGAGCAAAGGGGAGAGTGAAATAAGCCCCCAAGGTCCCCTTACCCGTAGCTATCAAGAAGCTATCAAAAATTCGTCGCACAGAGATAAGAGCGAAAGGACCCATAAAGAGTTATTACCTCCTCATCGGAAAAGACATTCTTCCACCTTCTCTCCATCTTTATGGAACCACCAGGATTAAGGGGAAGAAGTTGACAAAAACCAGAAAAGCTTTTAATTTGCAAGGAATTTATGCATCATGTATGAGATGCAACAGGCTGTTGCTTTTAAGGTTATCCTTTGTTCACAAGGCATGCTTTTCTTGACTTAGTGTCCAAGAGCATCCGGACATCCGTAATTCTTTCCTTTATATTGTCTTGTAATTGTCCTAACTCTAAATTTTATTACTCTAATTGTATTATTATTTTTATAACCATTTTATTATTATTAAACTTTTAAAATTTTAAAAACCAAGTGATTGGCGTTTTTCAAAAAAAGAAAAAGGGTGAATAAAAGGGCTGCGAACAGGAGGAAGGGAGGAAAGAAAAAGATTGGGATCCTTTTGCAAGTGTTGCTGATACACGGTAATAACTCCACAACCAAGGGTTGTAAAGTAAGTACATATTTTATTCAGCGCCGGACACAGGGGGGCAAAATCCTCCCAAATCCTGTGTACCCCAGCTTCCCAAATCTCCGTATTTATTCACAAAAGTCATGCATATTCGATAGCGCCTATACATATTCAATAACTATCCCCACCCATTCTCCGCATAGTATGGAAATTAGCTGTGACTACGTAGTTCGTTCTTTTATTGAGTCAGTGGTCCCAAAAATGAGGCTGGGGTCTGGTGAGATGAAGCTGTTCTAGTCTTCCTCACCACTGAACTTTCGAACTTAGATGTCTTCGCATGTGCAGTCGACTTTTTGCTTCGCATTTTCAGCAAGCTCAGCAATTTCCATCAGAGGCCCCCCTTTTTCTTGTCAGCTCAGCACAATTTTGATAGGTAACAGATTTTCTTCAGGGGGTCCATAATGTACAGCATATGTTCATGCATCTATTGCTTAAATCATTCTAAATTACCTATTAACCCTTAAATCCCCTGTTTCAATCCCCTCTTTTCTAGAAAATAGTAAATTCTTTTACTTAATGCCAAACTCCCTTTTCTCCTTTTCTACGATATGCATCACTCAATGCCCTGCCATGTACTGCTGACAGCGAGGTTAACATTGCTATTTGTTGCAACATCCTCCAGTTCCAAATTAGCATTGCAACAGACAGAACCATGCTCATGCCAATCAGGATGAGTAACACAATGGTTGGATGAACTAATGCATTAAGGAACCCAGTCCCTGTTGGTGACCATCCAAATATTATATCCCACCATTGGTGAGATGTGTCTGTTTCAAGTCTCTTAAAGACTCTTTTTATGGCCTCTGTGTCATGATGTACGGTAATCAGAGTTTTCCTTCCCATCTCTCTACTTTCTTTGAGAATTCTTCTCAACTCTTCATGTTTTAATAGCTGTTTGACCAAAGTTAAATTCATCCCTATGGGCACGGGTGATATTTCTTGTACCGTAGTCAGATTTGCCTTTATATGCTGATGAGATATCACGGGTCCTCGATAAGAAAAGTCACAGCCCTCGATTCTGATAAAATTACAGATGCATAAATTGGATTGGGTTTCATTTATGATTAGCTCATCCACTGTTATTGAGGGGCATGAAGTCCTGAGACATACACAGCCCTGACCTACATACACAAGTGAAGTTGTTTGATTGATCAAGTGGACTTCAAAGTGACAAATGCTCTGCTCTGTATCCAAGCATCTTGATCAATATCTACATTCCTCTCACATATGAACCCTAGTTGTTTTCTCATGGTACACGATTCTATATGAATGGTTTTCCATTCCCCTTCAAACTTCCATGCCCACATCCCGTGTTCAGAAGAACATAAGATGGTTCCCTTATGGTTTAGTCCTAGGGCTACTATTGGGTATATCAGACTTACTGATGCATTGCGTATCGTTAGAACGAAGGCAGTTACCATGCTCATGACAGGATTATATGTGAAATTAACCAGGATCCACCATGATTGAAGTTCTCTCTCTAAATCAGAGGCATGATCCCAGACAATTTTGCAAATCTCAGCAGGGAATGTGCCTTCACTGCCTTCCCTAATGATTGAAGCAGCCACTGATTGCATCCATAATTGTGCTTGCACGCATCCAAGAGCCAGGGACATATTTTCGTTAGCTGTCCCCATGGCATTTACTATTAAGCCATGATCCTGTTCTTCTATGTCTTCCCATTCTGCTAAGATCTTAGACAATCTCCACTGACTTGTACCTAGTGCTAGTAGGGAAGATTGTAAGGGCTGTTGTAGTTTAACTACATCACTGCCAGTTGCAGTCAATTTGTTCATTATTACCTCTGAGTCTATTGTGTTCAGGATCCCCAGTCCTCTTCCTAGTATCCCCGTAAGTTCCCTTTTCTGCCTAAAAGTATCAGGCACCCACTTGTGCAGCCAAGTAATCCAATCCATAAAGGAAGTTCTAAGAAAGAGGGTGCATTCTGATCGAATGGCTGAAGCATTCACCTGCATTTCCATGTCTACTCGCTTCAGGGACCATTCTGGATTCAGTAATAATCTTTGGATCCCGACTTTTTTGACTGCATATGGTCCAATTTTAGTGATTATAGGCTGGACTACTTTCCCTGGGGTGGTTTGAACTTGAGTAGCTGTAGGTTCCTCCGGTCTCTGAGTTGACAAATTTGTTTCCTCATCCTTATCCTGAGGGTCAACACAATCATGAGTAATGTTATAATCCAACTGATTACCCTTAACTGCACACCCTTGTATTTCAAGTCTAAATGCAGCACAATCGGACAGGCAGGTTTTACAACATTCAGAATCAATTTGGAGTAGCTCCATAGGTTTTTGATGAGACCCATGATGTCCAATCTGAACAAACGCATATTCACAACCCCAAATGTTTCTACCTTCCCAGACCTTAGCATTTGTAACCTTCAACATTTGATTCAGCAATTTACGAGAGTGTGCGTCATAAGCTCTTCCTCGACAAACATACCTCCCAGCGATATGGTACATGTGTGGTTTTACATTAGTCTCAGCTACAGTCATGGCTACATTCATGAGGCACACAATTTTCCAAGCTAACATTTTTACCCAGAATCTATTCATCCTTCCCGAGTAAGTTTCAATTTCAGTTCATTATCACCTAGTGTCGCTTTCCAAGGGGCTCTAGAGGCATTCTTCACTCGTGAATGATGAATCCAAGCGTTCTGTTCTTTAATCTTAATTGCAGTGAATGTGGTAAGTAATACCTGAAATGGTCCTTCCCACTGTAGTTCCAAGGTTTTCTCTGCAAGAGACTTAACATAAACATAATCTTCAGGCTGTATGTTATGCACTGGCCCATCCAACCCCCTTCTCTGAGATCCAGCCACATGTTTTTCAAATTTTCTGAGCTGTTTACTCAGAGCTATCAAATAGGAGGTCATTGTTTCTTCCCCAATCTGAGTAGACATTCCCTTCGGTATCCCATACGGTCTCCCATAAAGCATTTCAAATGGGCTCGACTTTTCTTTAGTTCTTGGCTTAGTCCAAATTCGCAGCAATGCCAATGGGAGAGATTGGGGCAGGGCAAATTAGCTTCTTGCCCTAGCCTCACAATTTGTTGTTTAATTAAATGATTCATTTTCTCTACTTGACCACTTGACTGAGGATGGTAAGGGGTGCAGTTTATGCTCATATGGTGACTAACCTGCTGTACTATTTTTGAGATAAAGTGGGGTCCTCTGTCTGAGGATATTGTGGCTGGAACTCCAAAGAATGGTATTATCTCTTGCAATAGTATTTTGGTTACTTCCCGAGCTTTCGCAGTTCTAGTGGGGAAAGCTTCTGGCCACCCTGAAAAGGTATCTGTCAATACCAACAAATACCTATACCCCCCTTTTCTTGGGAGTTCTGTAAAATCAATTTGCCACTGCTGCCCAGGTCCGTGACCTCTTCCGATCTGGCCAAGTTTTGGTTTGGGAGTATTCTCAGGATTAGTCTGGAGGAAAAGATCACACTGCTGAGTCACTTGGATGATGGTGGTATACAAATTTCTGGCAGTAATTTTCTCAACTAGATAATGATACAGGGCATCCACTTCCCAGTGTGTCTTTCTGTGTTGTTCTCTTACTAGAGACCATAATATATGGGAGGGGATGACCAGTTTCCCTTCTGCAGTTGCAGCCCATCCTTCCTGGTTATATGTTCCCCCTTGTTCCTCAACGAATTCCTTATCTTTCTTGTTGTATGATGGCTTCCCTTCAGGAATTATCTGTCCATCTGGAATCAGGGAAGTTTCAGCTATTATCTCATCCTTTGCTGCTTCTTTTGACTCCCTATCCGCCAGTTCATTTCCTTCCTCCATTTCCGAGCTCACCTTTTGATGTGCCTTTATGTGCATAATTGCTATTTTCTCAGGCATTTGGACCACTTCCAGCAATCGCACTATATATTGTGCATTTTTAATGTTTTTCCCTTGGGAGTTTAACAATCCTCTTTCCTTCCAAATAGCCCTGTGTGCATGCACAACCCCAAATGCATATCTTGAGTCTGTATATATATTTATTTTCCTTCCTTTTGCCATTTCCAAGGCACGTGTCAAGGCAACTAGCTCAGCCTTCTGTGCAGAGGTTTTTGTAGGTAGAGGCCCCAATTCTATTACCTTCTTTCTGGTGGCAACTGCATACCCAGCATGTCGTTTCCCGCTGATGACGTAGCTGCTCCCATCGGTAAACCAAGTTTCCATGTAATTGAAAGGAGTGTCCTTTAAATCTGGGTGGCTGGAGTAGGTGGCTTCAATAGTCTCCAGACAGTCATGATGTACTGGCTCTCCTTGATTTCCACTAAGGAAAGAAGCTGGATTGACAATATTGGTTACCTCTATTTCTACATCATCTTGTTCTACCATGATAGCTTGGTATTTCAGAAACCTCTGTGGGGAAAGCCAGTGTCCCCCTTTCACTTCTAGCACTGCAGATACTGTGTGAGACATGAGTACAGTCATTTTCTGGTCCAGGGTAAACTTACATGCTTCTTGGATATTTATTACAACCGCTGCCACAGCTCTGAGACATCCTGGCCATCCCTTGGCCACTGCATCTAGCTGTTTGGAGAAGTAAGAACCGCCCTTCGATAGGGGCCTAAGTTCTGTACCAGTATTCCCAGGGAGATCCCCAGTTTTTCATGGGAAAACAGAAAGAATGTTTTACTCACGTCCAGAAGTCCTAGGGCTGGGGCTGACATAAGGGCTTCCTTCAGCTGGGAAAAGGCTCGAGTGGCCTCCTTGGTCCACTGGAGGTATTTATTCCCCTTTGCTATGAGTTCATATAAAGGTTTAACAAGTAACCCATAGTTGTAGATCCACAATCTACACCATCCTGTCATTCCCAAGAAGGTTCGCAGTTCCTTCATTGTCCGAGGTTGTGGGGTCTGGCATATTGCCTCTTTACGGTCTTGCCCCAGAGTCCGTTGTCCGGCACTAGCCTCGTACCCCAGGTAGATCACCTTTTGCTTTACCACCTGAGCCTTTTTCTTTGATACTCTGTACCCTTGTAGTCCCAAAAAGTTTAAGAGACTCACCCTCCAGGCCACACATGCCTCTTCTGTCCGAGTGGCTATTAGGAGATCGTCTATGTATTGCAGTAACTTTCCTTCTTCTGGTGGGGCTTCCCAAGCCTCTAAATCCTTTGCAAGTTGTTCCCCAAACAAGGTAGGGGAGTTTTTGAACCCCTGTGGAAGTCGTGTCCATGTGAGCTGGGTTTTGCGTCCACTTTTAGTTTCCCATTCAAATGCAAAGATTTTCTGACTGGCTTCATGGAGAGGAAGTCAAAAGAAGGCATCTTTCAAGTCTAAAACGGTAAACCAAGTTAGTTCAGGTGTTAAACATGTCAATAGGGTATATAGGTTTCCTACCACTGGATAAAGATCTTCAGTGATCTTATTAACAGCTCGTAAATCCTGCACCACCCGATATGATCCATCAGGTTTCCGAATAGGTAAAATGGGGGTATTAAAGTCAGATTGACATTCCTTTAATAATCCTTGCTGTAGAAAGTTTTCAATCACTGGCCTAATTCCTTCTCTGTCCTCTTTCCTCAAAGGATACTGCTTAATCCTGACTGGCTGTTTTCCTTCCTTAAGGTTAATTACTATAGGGGGTGCGTTTTTTGCTTTTCCTGGCACATTAGAGGCCCATACCCCAGGGAACACCTGATTAACAATTTCCTCACTGATTTCCCCTTCTACCTCAGTGACTGTTAGTATTAGACTCAATACCTCCACATATTGTTGATCATTTACCTCCAGAGCAATAGCTCCATCCTTAAAGCTAATAGTTGCTTGTAATTGTTCCAATAAATCCCTTCCTAAAGGAGCCTTTGGGGAATTAGGTAAATATAAAAATTTTTGGGCGCCCCATTGTTTCCCAAACTTGTACTTTAGGGGTTGACAAAAATAAGCCTTTTCAGATTGGCCAGTGGCTCCTTGTACCAAAATGTACTCTTTTCCCACGGGCACAAGGGTTTTATTTAATACTGAGTATGTTGATCCTGTATCGACTAGAAATTCTACCCTTTTCCCTTCTTCCCCCAGCTTCATAGTTATAACCAGGGGATCCTCTGGGGTAGGCTCTCCCGGTCCTCTTCAATCCTCCTAGACACTAGCAACCAACCCTCTTCCCTTGTCCCCTCTCCGTTTGGGGCATTCATTCTTCCATTGTCCAAACCCTCTACAAAATGCACATTGGTCTTTGCCCAGTCGGGCTGAACCCCCTGGGTTTCGCTGACCTTGTATTCCTCCCCCTTTTTCTGCTATTGCCACTGACATCAGTTTGCACACATTCTGTTTATATGCTTCCTCTCTATTCCTATACACTCTCCATGCCTCATCGACTAATTTTTCTAGGTTTCTCATATCAGGTCCTTTAAACTTCTGAAGTTTGCACCTAATATCTGTTGTTGATTGACCCAAAAATAAGTGTATTAATTGTTGAATGCCCACCTCTTCTCTAGGATTTACGGTTGTATAGCGACGCATCGCATCTCTTAACCGTTCCAAAAATTCAGATGGTGATTCAGAAGGACCCTGTTTAATATTATATAACTCTGACCAATTTATGGTTTAAGGAATTGCTTATTCCAGCCCTTTCGCTATCCATTCCTGGTATCTTTCTAATTTCTTCATGTCTTCTGGTCTGTTTCGTTTCCATTCTGGCTTCTGGAGGGGGAAATAGTCCTTTACCTCTGTGTTATAGTGAGATCATGGGCACCATGTGCCCCCCTTCCCCCAGGACCATGTGACTCTGAACAAGATAACCCCTGGACCCCTCCTTCCTGCCCCAATGGGGTTGGCGGAGAGACAGGAAAGCCCACCCTGTCCAAAACCTATATAGACCCCTGACATTTCCTGTTCCTTCTCTTTTGCCCCGCTCTCCACGTGTACATCACAGAATAAAGAGAGCTGTACCAGCATTATCCTGGGGTGAGAGCCTCTTTTGAATACCTATACCCCTCTCCTGATATTCCTCCCCTCACAGCCCCTTATCTCTGAGCTAGTCGGATTCTTTGGGGGCTGCGTGAGGGGGGGAGACACCTCTGTTTTCTGGTTCTTACAATATTCCTCTGCTAGACTTCCTGCAGCATTCAAAATTAACCGCTATTCTGTCTCAGTTAGTGACTCCAACAATAATTGCATATAGGACCAGTCTGGGTTGTGTTGTTTAATCATGTACTGCAAACGCTGTGCTGTAGCTTCTGAGTCATCACAATAGTTTTTAGCAACCTTTTGCCGTGATTCTAAATCGATACTTGAAAAGGGTGCTTTAACTATCACTGGCTCCCCATTTGGCCCTACTGCTTCGCTCAGAGGTGCTATTACTATCTGTTGTTGTCTAGTCTGAGATGCCACTGGACTGCTAGAGGGTGCCCTGCTGGGAGCTGATCTGCTACGGGATGCTCTGCTAAGTGTTGAGCTACTAAGGGCTGACCTACTAGGAGATGACCTGCTAAAGGATGCTCTGCTAGGTGATGAGCGGGCCTCTGGATCTGCATCCCTTTCTTCCTCTTCCTCCTCCTGTCTCTTAGGAGGGGGTGTCCATAAGTCTAATAGGTCTTGGTCCTGGGCCTCAGCTCAATATACCTTGTCCAATTTTATACACCTCTTCCCAATGCTACAGGCTGAGCAGCATCTCTTTAATTTCTCCTTCTTTCCTTTATTTTCTTTCTCTAGTGTCGCCCTGATTCTTGAGCTTTTCTAAAGCCTTCTGAGTTTACATTCTATTGGGAAACTTTCCCACACAGTTTCTGTAAATAACGTGTTGTTTTGCATTCCTTCATGGGGGTGGAGAGACTTGATGTACTAGTGGTTTGTCCAATGTCTTTGGAGAGGTGGCCCATTCACTCTCCAATCCACTGTCACCTTTGGAAAAGTATAAAAGTTGGAGTCAGAAAATAAACTTTCTCTTTTACCATGCAAAGTGGCAGGTGGCTCGCATTGTGCTTTCTCGTGTCCTATAGCGACACTCTAGTGATAGCACCAGGGGGTCACGGGACGCTCTAATCCTGCAATCTCTCTGCCATTCAGGATGATCTCGGAGGGAGAAGAATATATCGCAATACGAGACTTCACTCCACTTACCCTTCCTCCTCAAAAATAACATTAATTGCAGCAAAGTATCATAATCTAATGTCCCTGTGGGTGGCCACTTTACATCTTCATCTAGCCTGTATAAAGCCACCACTGATTACAGTATTTAATAAAGGTCGACTTATTTTCAGTACTTCCCGTCCCTGCAACTTCTTTCCAGTGTGCTATAATACAACCTAATGGGCTAGCTTTAGGAACCTCTATACTCCGCCCAGATCCCATTATCTCCTTCTTCGCGTCCTACTTTGCTCCTGTCCAAATTTTCCTCTCAAAACCTTACAGACACCCTCAATTGTTTCTCAAATGCAAATCAAAATTCTCACTCTGCCGCGATTATAATTTTTGACACAAGATGGCAGTGTCATGCCACCAATGAACTAAGATATGAACAACAAAGGAACTAACAGAAACTACAGTAAAACAATAAAAGGCAGCGATAAGACAACAATAAGGCAGAACACACCGACACGGCAGCAATTAGACACCAAAAAAGCAACAGAAACTGCAATGAAACAGCAACAAGGTTCTCCGCCGGCTTTTCTCACTATGCAAACACAAACACACTCAAACATCACTCCCCTTACAGACACGCCTCACTCATCCACTCACTCCCTCACTTTTCACCACTCTCCCAATATCCAACTTAAACACACTACCTTTTAGCTCTGATCACGTGATCAGGAATCCACTCGATCCACATCCTAGGATCACTCGTGGCTGTACTATCAGACAGTGAACTCCTCCACCAGCCCCCCTCCCTCCTCCTCCCTCCTCCCCGAGGCCAGTGGGGATGGAGGAATGGAGTGGGTCCTGCTGGTAGCAAACCCCCTTTCCCTGGCTGCCCGTCTCAGCCAGGAGCTTGCAAGCTTTCACCTTCCTAGGGAATGTTGCACACGGAAGGTCTTCCGCGATTTACCAACCCCCTTCGACCTTGCGTACCTACGTCTTACAATCCCCTTAAAGTTGATACGTACCATTTGACCCGTTTGCCAGTGACTCTTATCTGTAGCTGCAGTAAGCGAGCCAAGGTCAGATTCCTCCTCCGTGAAACTCCCGGTGCGTGCCTGGATTCCTCTGTTCTTAGCTCGATTCTTGCAGACAGACAGAAACCTCCTGCCTGGCTCGCCAAAATGATACACGATAATAACTCCACAACAAAGGGTTGTAAAGTAGGTACATATTTTATTCAGTGCTGGACACAGGGGGGCAAAATCCTCCCAAATCCTGTGTTCCCCAGCTTCCCAAAACCCCGTATTTATTCACAAAAGTCATGCATATTCTATAGCGCTTATACATATTCAATCACTATCCCCGCCCATTCTCTGCATGGTATGGAAATTAGCTGCGACTGCGTAGTTTGTTCTTTTATTGAGTCAGTGGTCCCAAAAATGAGGCTGGGGTCTGGTGAGATGAAGCTGTTGTAGTCTTCCTCACCACTGAACTTTCGAACTTAGATGTCTTCGCATGTGCAGTCGACTTTTTGCTTCGCATTTTCAGCAAGCTCAGCAATTTCCATCAGAGGCCCCCCTTTTTCTTGTCAGCTCAGCACAATTTTGATAGGTAACAGATTTTCTTCAGGGGGTCCATAATGTACAGCATATGTTCATGCATCTATTGCTTAAATCATTCTAAATTACCTATTAACCCTTAAATCCCCTGTTTCAACATCACCAGGGCTCTGGGAAGAGAACATTTCCCTTTTGGAGAAGTCTGGACTATATTCTTGAGAAGAAACAGGTGTTATAGGGGGATACAGGGTGGATGGTCCAATTTCAGGACCAGGATACTGTGGAGGTACAAGGGGATCTTGAAAAGGGTTAGTCGGACTCTTTGTCTGTCTCTGTATGCTTTTTTCCAATCCTAAAACCTGTTTTCGAGCTTGTAAAAATATTGGAATAAAGAAGCTTTATGGTCACCATTTTCGACTTTTAAAGTTAATATCTGTCCACTTTGGTCCCAAAATCAAATTGAATTCATATCTTGCACAGTAAAATTTTGTAATTCCTCTGTTAATCAACAGACAAAATGCAGTAGGAGCTTATTTGGGAATGCAACATTGGTTAAAATATTGTTAAGGTGTTTTAATGTACTCTTTTTTTGCACTGATAACTCAACTCAAGGCCCATTTTATAATCGTATCGGTGCAATATCTATCACCAGACGCTCAGCACAGCACGAGTTCAAATTCCCCGCTTGTAGAGAGCACAGGAATCGGGGGGGTGGGGGGGTGGGGGGGGGGGGTGAGGGGTCGGGAAGACGCGGTGCTTTTTCTCTTTTTTCTCAGTTCCCCATGGGCACGGGGGGTTACCCTGCCGCCCTGTTGGCATTAGAGTACCCGTCCCATGGTTTCCCCACCCTCTGGACGTGGGCTCCTCTCGGTAGGAGCCGCTCCGCAGAACACGGAGCTCTGATACACAAGTCCGCCCGTGTTGCAAGTTGTGTGCACAGGGTCCTAGCTTCCCCGTCCATAGCAGCTTCCACGGTCGCTCTGGTAACCCTTCCCCCTCCCAGCCAGGAGCGTTCCCGGGAAAAACACGAAACGAACGAGGGTTCTTACCAATCCTTTTGAACCGTGTGTCGTGCATGGAAGCGTCTGGGGTCCCAGCTCCAGCCAGCTCACCTGGGGCACTCAGATGAGGTCCCGACTCACCCCCGTCACTCAAAGCCACCCAAAAGCAGCTAATAAGCAACAGGGTATTTGAACTTCCCAAAGAGCTATTGGGACCCTTAAAATAAGGGCTCCAGCTCCTGCATGGGCTTTTAGCAAACCCATGTTGGGGGCCAACCAACACGCCTATCCTTTACAGCCCCCAAATCACCAGGCTAGCCCAGATATGCGGGGGCCTTGAGGGAAGGCGGGTCAGGAGTTGGCCAAAGATTCCAAAGAGGCTTCAATTCCCATGATGTGGTTGTCCAAGCTGCTTATTCCATGAGATGAAGGGGGAAAAGAGAGAGAACCAGGAAGGGACAGGGCCTTATCTAGGCTCAGGACAGGGAGGGCTCTTTGGCCCTCCGCCAACCCCATTGGGGCAGGAAGGAGGGGATCATACTATCAGATCCCAGTTACAGGGGTCCCAGTGAAGGGGAAACCCATTGCCCAAGAGAAATGCAACACTTCTGTTCCAATAGTATAATACAATCTACCTTTCTCCAGAAAATAAAGTTAGATTTCAAATCAACCATCACTATGACATATACTTTCATTCATTCACACTCACTTTTATTTCTTTAATATGTCACTCATTCTCACTCACAAGACAACAAAGTACCTTTTACTTTCAAGTCACTTGTTAATATTCACCCATGGGTTTTTTAAAATCTCAAATATTGTTGGCCAAACCCAGGTGCTCTTGGATCCCAAACTTCCAAGCCTCTAGTGTTTTCTACTCTCAACCCGGCAGCTTTCAAGTCCGGGTGCTCTCAAGTTCTATACTTCCCGTCTTGTGTGGTTTTGACCCTCAACCTGACAAAATTTTAGCCCCCCCCCCCCCCCCTTTTTATCCTGTTTTCCCAGTGGATTGTGCCAGGAAAACCCTCGGCTCCCTTCCTCCAAGGGGTTCAACCCCTCCCTGGGACCCTGTCCCAGTTACCCCAGGTGGTCTCTGTTATAGATGCATATTATATGATTGTGTCTTTGCAAATATTAAAATGAATACTATATGTGCTATGTTGGAAAGTTATGCTGTATTATTCTCTTTTAAGTAGTGTGGTAAATATAGTTTTTAGGCTATAAAATAATGCTAAAATAGAAACTATATGATGTAAAATACTTCTTGTAACTAGCTCAAGGAATAGATAAGCCAACCAAAAAATTCTTCTCATACAGATTCCAGCAACAAGACACCAAAATCCAGAGAAGAATTATTGCCTCCTTATCAGGACTGTTCAGACTTCTTCCAGACTTCTAAGATCCAGGAAATTGATTTACAAGACGAAAGGGGGGGGGGGGGGGAGGCAGAAATTAAGCAGAGGACAGTCTTTGTTTGAAAATAATGTTTGCATCATGTATGAGATATATGAATATGCAATAGGCTATTGCTTTTAATCCTTTGTTAGTGCAGTGTGTTTCTGTGGCACCCGGATGTCTGTAATTCTTTACTTTTTATTGTTCTTTATTGTCCTAATTCTGATTGTCCAAATTCTTATTGCTCTAATTCTTACTACTATTTTTATAACTATTTTTTAACTATTAAACTTTTAAAATTTTAAAACAAGTGATTGTCATTTTTCACAGTCTTTCTCACTCCTTTTATCTTTTGCTTTGTCTCCTCGCTGGCTGTTTTTCTCATGAAAGAATGGAAACACAGCCCTCTGAAACCCCTCACTCACTTCGCAGCTCTGGAATAACCAGCCTGCATCTCATTCATACACATTCATGCTCTGTATTTGCCCCCCACAAGAAAACTTTACCAATCCTCTTTTTTTCTTTGGGTCTACCTGAAACCTCCAATCCACGCCAGAAGAAGCGGAGCAAGGGTGCCGAACTTGGGTGGGGTGCTCCCCCTGTGCTGTGTCCCCGGGGATGTCTGAGGCGAAATGTTAAACATGAACGAGCTCCCTAATTGTGAAAAGCAAGGTTCACTTTCCTGGTAAAATTTAAAACGTTTAATAAAAAAACTTTAAGAGAAAGAACTAAAGCAAAGGGTTAAAAACAGCCGGGGGGGGGTGGGGGGGGTGGGGGGGGTGGGTTGCACCACACTGTTATCTTCCGAGATACCCCTTAAATACCTTTCCCCTTACATCAGCCTGTTGCATATTCATGCATAGTAAACTTTCCCCCCAAACTAGTTTGCATGTTCCAAGAACTGTTTAGCATTTCTTCTGTAAGATTGATCCCTGGGCCTTTGTGGCTAGCTCTGGATCCCCGGCCCCTCTCAATCTCACAAGGACAAAAGTAAAAGACAAGAGGTGCTCTTTCCTCTTGGAACCAGAGTCCCAGTTTATTCTGGATAGGACCCTCCTGGGAAAGAAGGCGGTGTCTCAGAGGGGCAAGAGCAGGAATGCCTGATGGGGGGAGATTTTAAACCTGGGGAAATGGGGGGGGGGGGGGAAGCAAAGGAAACGGGGCCACAGCCAATGGGATACAAGTGATGGGAGGAGCGAGGGGAGGAAGTAACCATGGCTAAGACCACCACCACAAGGCTCGGGGGGGCGGGGGGGGGGGGAGAGAGAGGGAGAGATATGGAACAAACCACCTGGTGCTGAAACATAGTGAAAATTTAGCAGGGTAGAAATCCATTTGGATTTAGGTGAAATATGCCACTTTGAGCTTGCTAGCATAAGTAAAATATGCTGTTTAGTCTGGTAACTCTGCAGCACTAGTAAAACTGCCCCAGCTGAGGAGAAAGAATGCAAATTTCCAAGCTGAAAAGAGAGGCTCCATGAAATTTGAAACAGACAGGGCAAGGTGACCCAGGAGTTCTTTCTGTACTTTCTGATAAAACACTGGCTACAAGTGTAACTAGCTGTAAGTGTAAAAAGGGATCAGGAGTTCTCAGGGGCAGACATGTCCTTTGAAGGGGAACATTCCCCACATGCGTCCCAGCACTGTAATAAACATACTGTCCCTACAAATCTTTATAGGAATTGTGGGGTTTTGATTTTTCATCCGTGCTTCAGTGCAACACAATAATCTTCTTCTTGGGTCCATGTCGTGGTTTAGGGCAAATTTGGGAGAAAACCTCTTGAAGGAGCCCCCAAAAAGCAAACCCCCCCCCCCCCCCCGTTGCAGAATTTTTGAGAGAAAGAGGGCATGAATTGTGAAAGTTGAGCTACTCCAGGCTAGGCCTCAGATTGAGGCCTGGTGTGGCCTTCAAAGCCTCTGACGCAGTTAGAAATTCAGGGTTGTGGCGCAGGTAGAAAATAGTCTTAAGGTATTGTGGGGACCACGGGGTGTGAGCTAGTATAGGTTTTATGGTGTACAGTGTAGGCCGTTTTAAGGAAAAGGTAAACAATGTTAGCCTACCAATCAGAGTGTCTTTGTTTCTGTAAACTATGTAGAAGCTTATATAAACTACCGCCTGATTTTGAATAAACGGAGAACGTTGCATTAATCATATTGATTGGATGTGCGTTTGTCTTGTCCAGTTTCCCGTTTTCCTGAGGTTCCCTGGCTTTACCCCCCCCCCCAGGTTTGGGAAGAATTTCCTCGGAGAGAAGTGGAAAAGAACCTGTTTATTTAACAAGCAAAACACTCCCCAGCACCAAAAAAAGAACAACACCCGATGACAAAAACTCTTTTACCACTCTGAAGAGATGACAAATCCAGAAAGTCTCTCCTGGGAGTGGTCGCCCGGGTCTGGGCACTGGAGATTGGTCTCTGGCACTGGGGCTGGCTGCTGCAGATCACAAAATGCAGGGTCTCAGCGTTTCCCAGGTCCCAGTTAGGAGCAGGTTGGAATGGTATTCAGGAAAGGGAAAGAAAAAAAACTAGTCCAGGGAAAAATTTGGACTGCTTAGCTAAACTAACTAATAAGAAAAAGCAAAGGCAAAAGCAAAAGCAGGAGCAAGAGCAAGCAAGCAGGCCAGCAAGCAAGCAAGCAAACAAGCACTAGCACTAGCCTCTCCTAGACAACAGACCATGGGGGGAGGTGAGCCGGCTGATAACAAGACAAAACAAACCTTCACTTTCAGAGTCAGTCCTGAAAGCATAGAACATAATATGAAGCATGAGCAGAACACACGATTGGGGATACAAGCACCATAACGTCACCCTAGGACAGTCCACCTTTGTAGAGCATGCGTTTTCCTTGGTTGTGGTTTTAGTCCTTTTTTATCACCTCTGGTTTTTGGGCCTTGGTTCACACTGTCTTCAGACAGTGAGTGCTGATAGCATATCTGTAGCAGGTGTCCGCATCCTATGTTCATTGGATGTTATCCCATCCAAGCAGGCATTTTAACACAAGCATACATATTCAGCTATTTCACTAAGCTTAATTAACAGCAGAAATAAAAACTATATCTTTATAACAAAGTTACTTTAACATCACACATATAAAATTAATTGTAATATTTGCAAAAATTCAATATTATAATATGGATCTATAACATGTTTCAATTCTTTCTGGAGTACTATGTTATCATAAGACTTGCTTTTCCAGGCCCAGGATAGTGTTCCAGGCAGAGACATTGGACACAGGATGTTTCCAGCCATCTAGTGGTTGCTTCCACCATCATGAACATGGGGGAGCATTATATAGTCAATCTGCCAGGCCTCCCCATTCTTATATTTCAGCTGATAAGAAACATGGGTGCTAATGTCTTTACAAACAACTCAATGGGTGAGAGTCTTTAGGAGAAATGAGTGTTTATGTCTTTGAAATGGATCTTAATGTCTCTACCAACCTCAAGCTGCACAAGTTTCTTACAGAATACAGACAGTTTGACTCCTGAACTTTGGGGTAACAGACAAATGGGTCCACACAGCCTATTGCAGAGCCCATGTCGTGGTTTGACACGGAAAAAGAATTTTTCCGGAAGGAAGAGGTCAATTTGGACATTGACCAATTGAAGGTAGATACGCCTCTGAGAACACAGAGGGGTTAAAAGCAGAATTCCCAGGAGAACTCGCTCTCTTGGGTTCCGGTCAGCGGTCAGTGCAGGACTCTCCCCTGACCGGCCACGAGCTGGGTGGGGGAGGGGAGAAGCCATGTGGCCTTCGGAGGTAGGCCCAAGGGTGGAGGGACTGGAACCGGGCTGGCCCCCTGCAGATGGAAGGGCGGAGTAAAATCTGGGATGTCTCCATTCCCCCCAGAGTGTCTGTCTCCCAAGAGAGAAAAAGAGACGGCGGTGGTTTTGTCAGCAGTTCACCGCGGGGAAGGAGAAGAGCGGGGGAGCCGCAAGGTGCCCAGCCGGGCTGTGGGAGCTGGAGCCTGGGCAGCAAGCCATCTCTGGGAGTCGGGACTTTTAACCCTTCCTGAGAAATGAAAGCTTTGTGAAATTTTTCTCCTCCTTGGTTTGAAAAGAGAGGAAGAGAGACAACCTGGGACCTGGGATGTTGGAAGGAGAAATTCTAGGTGGGAGGAGATGATAGAGTGGCTTTTTGGCTGGACTTTTTCTTGGTAGCCACAGATTGAACTGATCTTCTCCTCCAAGAGAGACTGTATTTTAGGAGGATGCTGGTGAGCCAAAGAGACCTGCTTCAGCTGGGAAAAGACAGAAGTGGAGCGAACAGAGAAAAGTTAACAAGCTTTGTGGTGGTGCCCCCTGTCTTCGCAGAGGAAGAAGAGAAGATCTCTGTTCTTGGACCTTGGGCCCCAGGGGAAAATGGGGGGGACTGTTGGTCCCAAAAATGAAAAACTGAACTGTTGTTTTTTTCCCATCTTGGCAGGGCATCCTTGAAAGGAAAAAATCCTAAAAGCAGTCTGTCCATCCATGCATTGGTGGTGAGAGCACTGTGCATGGAAAGGAGAGGGTCACCACTGGCAAACTTTTTTCTCCGGGCGGTGCCATGTGGTGACATGGAAGCACAGGATGAAGCAGCTGTGTGTTGGTGAGAGAGTCGCGGGAGACAAGCCTCATGCTGTCATGATCAACAAGTCTCAGTTTATTGGAGTCGATTACAGTTTCTTTATACAAGCACTAATTAGTTCATACATATTGCAAAAGCGAAGCTCAGGATTGGTTACCTTTCTATTAACACATATATCTCTTTGCGATAAGCCTTGCAGTTACTGTTTCTTTATACTTGATTACTTTTCTGCATACTAAGCAATATTTCATTTTTAACGAGACACTTGTATGCTCAAGGTTGTTAGGAGATATCTGTTTCTCAAGGTTGTTAGGAGACATCTGTTTCTCAAGGGCATAGTTTTCATGCTACAAGTCACGTATTCTCACACTCTCATCAACTTAACTCTTTTGTGTCCCTTGCTGCGCAGCTATTCTTCAGCTAAACTCTCGACAGCTGTGTTTCTTGGGGGGTGTGTGGCACAAGAAAGACTCTTCTCTCCTTGCAGATGGACTGGGTGTTGATTATCTGGAGGGTGGAAACCTGATTGGGGTCCAGATTGTGTCTCACTGTGGTTTGTTGGAGTTGGGTGGTGGGAGGAGGAATGCTTTGGAAGGTTTTCATTTTGAATTGTGTGTGTTTCTTTTTTTCCCTCTCTTTTATAGTAGCATAGTGGTAGTAGTTTAATAAAGTTTTTTTTCTTGTTATTAAGCTTGGGCCTGCTTTGCTCTGTTCTCGATCATATTTCACAGCATTCAGTTGAGAGATTGCATTTTCATGGTAGGCACTGGCATCGTGCCAGTGTCAAACCATGACAGCCCAGAGAGCCTGAACTTCTGGTGGACCCACAGAACCCAGACAGCTTGAACTTCTGAACTTTGGGGGAAAATGACGATACATGTTCAAGGGGGAATATGTGGTAGGCAGCTCAGGAAGGCTGTACCTTCCTACTACGTCAGCCAATAGGGAAAGGAAGAGGGCAACATGCGGCCGGGAATTTAGGGTAAAAGAAGGCTGCACCCTCCAAAACCTTGAGAGATAAAACCCTGTGGGCATGTGCTACAGTGGACTCTCCCTTTATCTGAATAAAGTTGCAGGACTCCTCTGTCTCCTTTATGGGCAATGGCTTTTCATAGCATGATTTTCTGCACACAGCCATTGTCCTCCATACCAGTGAGGCTTTAACTGCTTGGGCTGCTTAATTGCAGCACGTTTCACGTTCATGGATGTCTTGGTTGAAGACAATTTAAAGGAGAACACTCTGGAATTAGTTGCTTCCCTTTTGATGCCCAAAACTAGGCAAAAAAACCCACAAACCTCTATAGTCAGATGGCTATAAAGCAAGTATTTGTTTATTCAGCACTGGGAGTGATGGGGATTGCTCTGTCACAATCTCACTTGTGAAAAACACCATTCACTTTTGTTAAAATTGTAAAAGTTTAATAGTAATGAAAATAGCAGTAAAAATAGTAATAAAAATTAGGACAATAAGAGACAACAAGAAGCAAAGAATTACGGACGTCTGGGTGCCTTGCACTGCCACAAAGCACACCTTGCTAACAAAAGATTACTCCTTAAAAACAATAGCCTATTGTATATTCCTGTATCTTATATATGGTTCAAACATTCCTTTCACACTAGGGTGTTTCTGCTTAATTTCAGCTCCCCCCCCCCCCCATCTTGTAAATCAATTTTCTTGGTTCCTCGAAGTCTGAGCTTTCCCAATAAGGAGGCAATAATTCTTTCTCTTGGTGTCTGTTGCTGTTATCTCTATCCAGAGACGATAATGTGAAGAATTTCTTGATTATCTTTTCCATTCCCTGAGCTCGTTACCAAAAGTATCTTACATCACATCGTTTCTATTTTAATATTATGCTGTAGCCTAAAAACTATATTTACCACCCTACCTAAAAGAGATTATTACAGCATAACTTTCCAGCATAACACATATAGTATTCATTTTAACATTTGTGAAGAGCCAATCATATCATATGCATTTTTCACATCACTCTTCTCTAGCTTATGGTTGCATTTTAAAAGTCCTTCTGTGCAGCATCACGATTACAATATATCATTAGCATACTCACATTTGCATAAAGCTGTGTCATGGTTATATAACAGTTGTTTTTGCACATGCACAAGTTCCTTTTGTGGTGGTCGCCAGTCTTCTGGTGGTCTTTTGATGAAGACTTTTGTAGTCTTCTTCACATTTGAACTTTTTACCTCTGTCTTCAAAGCATGCCCTGTGCTCTTGTTTTTCAGTCTATTTTTAGATAACTTTTCATTTTGCAAGTTCTGTTAAAAGTTGCCTATCTTTGCTCGCATGTTATCTCTCTTGCTCTGCCTTCTTGGTTGCTTTGCCTGCATATTTACAGTATCTTGTGACAATATTAGTTGTGGTTAACCTTTTGTTGCATATCACCTAGGTTTCACTTTATAGGTTCAGCCAATCCCTTTCCACGAATAAGGAATGAATACAAATAGATTTATGTGGAAAAAAACCAGTTTACTAACAAATGGAACAGCAGCAGGCAAAAAATAACAGTAAATAACTGCTAGATACAAAATTGCTAAATATAATGAACCCCACTGAAAGGAATGAGAAGGAGGAGTCTTTACAAACAAACTGTGGGCCTGCTGGTAGATAAAGCCAGATACTGAGAGGTGAAAGGGTGTGTGAGAGATGACCACTCACTTTAAAATTTGAAAGGTTTATTAAACCTCAACAAGAACAACAAAGGACTGAATAAGGAAAAAAGAACAGCACTGGGAACACGGCCGACTGCCAGAGGCTCATCCACAAAATGGTGGCTCCGCCTTTTATACCCCTGGTATTGCATCAGCCAACCCTGGCCCCTCCCAAAGCCTGCCAGTCAACTCTTCTTTGCCATCCATTCATGAAGACCTTCTTGCAACTTGATTGGAGGTGAGTTGTCTTCACGCCAAGACTCCCCAGCAACAAGCTTTCCCCATTACCAACTGCCCTATGCAAGGGGCACATGTACATGCCCTCTCTCCACATGTCCCTGACAACCAAGGCTGTCCGGTGGCAACAATACAGAGGGGGGAAAGGGGACTATGGGGAGAACAGAGGGTGCCCAAACAACAAACTGCAATAACATAACCATATACCAACAAAACTTCTTTTAACATACATGTGGCCGCAGTTCTCAGGCTACAGAGAGTAGCATACAACTTTCCCAGGCATTGTCCTAGGGAAGGCTGTGAGAAGACCAGAGAAAAGAATGATAGACAATTCTTATCTTCACTTGCTGCACCTGTTGTTGTGAGCATGTTTACCAAAGGGTGATTTCTTAATTAGCCAATGGTGATAGTGTTTGGATTTCAAGGACCAATCTGGTCTGACTGTATCAGACTGTCTGTAAGGGCAATGATTTTTTCTTAATAAGTATAGTATAGTATAGTATAGTATAGTGTAGTATAGTATAGTAGAATAAAGTGATTGATCAGCCTTCTGGAATCATGGAGTCAATGCTAATTATTACCATGATGGGGACACCATGCCACGATACATCCACACAATATTCATCCCTTAACTGCGAGAGCCAATCATCATTAGCCATCTATAACATATGGAACCATAAAGTCCATAGTAATTCCACTAATTTATACAGACTGTTACTCACTGAAGGTTGTGCTAAATCCTTGGACTTAGGGAAAAATAACAGAGACATAAAGAAAAAGAAAGGGGGGGGGGGTGAACATTGTGAGAAAAAACTGCTCACTTTTAAAATTTCAAAGGTTCATTAAACCTTTACAAAAATACAACAAAAGTACTAAATACGGAAAAATTACAGTGCTGGGAGCCCCCGTGACTATCAGCCACGTGCTCATCTTCAAAATGGATGCTCTGCCTTTTATATCTCTAGCCCCCCTAAAGTCTTGTCAGTCGACTCCTTCCTTGCCATCTAGTGGTGGAGATCACTTTCCTACATCTTGATTGGAGGTCAGGTATTACTATAGTAACAAGCCAACCCTCCCTAAATGCCCCGACTACCAAGGCCATCCTGTGATAGCAATGCAAGGGGGAGGACATATTACAGTAACATAACTATACATCTACAAAACTTCTCTTAGCATACATATAATGTGTCAGGGTCACTTGGCAAGACCCCAACAGTGTGAAAGTCCTTTTTTTCCCTAGCCCGGCCACTCAAGAAAAGCTCTGGAATGCGTGAAGCTGAGTTTTCAAGGTTGTTTATTTTTTCTTATCTGTAATAGTTTCTGACCTGCCGAGGTCTAGCTAGCACAGAAGCCATGGCAGTCTCCTCTCAGCCCCAGAAGGCTCCCACATTATATACCCAAAATTACGTGTACCATGTTTACAGTTCCTGTACCAATACCTAAAATCTACATTGGATAGTGTGTCCCTATCCTAAACCAATAGAAAAGTGTCACCATCACACCGAGACATGGAGGACAAGAAGAAGGAAGAAGCTAGGGCACACCCAGATTCCTCCATCTTGTACCCCTGAATTTCATTCTAAAAAATCCCCAAATTCTACTTTTCCACCCTGTGTCAATTTCTCTATTACACTATTCTCACCCTTTTTGCTTGTAATTCCTCGTATAAGGTTGGCAGCTTTTCCATGGGCTAAAATTGAAGCC
Source organism: Taeniopygia guttata (assembly GCF_048771995.1). NCBI lineage: Eukaryota > Metazoa > Chordata > Aves > Passeriformes > Estrildidae > Taeniopygia > Taeniopygia guttata. The sequence continues at coordinate 33,235,523 of NC_133064.1, forward strand.
ACAGGTGTTTTTGATTTGCTGCCAAGGTTCCTGGGCTCTTTACCAGGGTCTAGAGAGATGCTCTGGACTCCGACAATTCACCCCGTAATTGTGAGAGCCAACCATCTCATTACTCATCCAGAACAACATTAGAAGGAGGTCTGTATTAGGTGATTCAGGAAGTCTGTACCTCTCAAATACCTCAGCCAATGGGGAAAGAGAGAGGGAAATGTGTCCTGGAAATTAGGATAAAAAGGAGGCTGCTGAAGCAGTAAGCAGAATAAATAGACTCCACAACCTGGAGTAGTTATGAAGTGGGTATGTATTGCCAACACCAGACACTTGTAAGATAGTTCTCGAAGACTTGTGCCCTGAGCCTTAGTCTGACCCAAACCTTTATTCACAAAGGTGTTCCATATGCAGTACATTAAACAACTTTTCTATGCATATTCAACCCCTGGCCCCGCCTGTCCTCACCCCTCATGCTAAATAGGTCCATGCCCTTCTGGGCATGCGTGGTTTTCCGTGGTGGTCCTGCGGGGGTCCCTGGTGGGCTCTTGGGGGCTGAAGATCGTGGTCTTCCTCATGGTTGAACTTTTGAAGTCTTCCTCTCTGTGTGTTCGCTTTCGGTCTTTTGGTGCTTATCAGAGAACCGTTTGTCAGTCTTGGTAGGCTTAAGGGGCAGAGTAGCCTCTTTATCTGGGTTCTTTGTATTTTCAGTCCTTTTTAGTATTGTTCTTTATGCAAGAAGCTTCAGAAATTTGCATTTTCCTATGCCCTTTTGTACCTTGGCAGAGGTTTCTTAAGTAAAAGGTTAAAATTCAACACATAACTCTACAAGCTAGAATATAAATGCTTAATTCATTTTGTTAACTTAAGTGAACTCCAAAAATCTTTGTTTCACTGCGTCCTCCAAAATTTTGAGAGACCTCATGGGAAATGCCCCATGACCTCTCCCTTTATTCAACTAAAGTTACAGGACTCCTCTGTCTCCTTTTTGGACATAAACCTCTGGTGCTTGTGGATTAATTTTCCTGTTACCACAGGAACAAAGAGAGACCCAAAATTCCAGAAAGACCCTTCCCAAGAAGGCACCTGTCAGAGGCCTTCTTTCAAGCCACATGGCTTGAAAGACAAAGGAAAGATGACATCACACCCTTCCATTCCAAGATGGCACCTTTCAGACAATCGCCTGGTCCCGGGAACAAAGGGACAGGATCGTGGCAAACCCTACCCAGAAAAGTAGGCGCCTACAGAGCAGTTCTAGTAGTAGATGAAGACTTGCCAGCTCGCGTGGGGGTCTGTGCTGCTGCTTGCCACCTTCTCCTGCCATTTGCTGGGCTTTGCTGGTGCTGCTGCTGTGCTCTGCACTGTGGCAGTGGGGGGGCATGGACCAGTCTGTTGGTGCCAGCACGGTGTGGCTGGAGCCCAGGAACTCTCTCACTTTTCTCACTGCTGGTAGAGTTTGCAAAGTTCGCTTTGAGACAGTTTCTAATTGTGAAATGCAGTCTTTATGAGTGACTACAGTTGCAAATCCAGAACAACCATATCCGAGGTAGAACTCCCATTTTCAGCAAAAGCTGCCACAAAAGAGAGAGCATCTGCTTTCATAGTCTCTTCTCCTGGAGTGGGGGCCAATCGATCTGCACCAGTTTGCTGGAGCAGGGCTACCCTGCTCAGCGACATGCAGGGACCCATGAAATTTGCCCCCAAGCAGCTCAAAACCACTAACTGCAGTCTCTTCGAGATGAGGGGAAAAAACCAAAAATATAACCCAAAAAGGAAAAAAAGCCTCTGCCTAAGCAAAGACTGAGAAGCCAGCAAGGCAGAAACCATGCCACAAAAGCACACAAGCTGCCTGTTGGAGCGGACTTGAAAAGTCCCCGCCGTACCACCTGGCCCCAGTTTCCCAGCTGCAGGGTCTTACAAAGACAGTAACAACTTTGGGTACAGATAGATACAGAATACAATAACCTTTTGAGTTAACCATGGCAACAGATGACCTGTGTGATAGTGTCCATAGTTAAGTCCACCCCTTGATCATGAGCCTATCTATATGTTGCCTCTCTTCCCTGATGGCTCTAGGTGTCATAGGCCCACTGAGCCAGAAATAATTCACCTTTATGTTGCCAACCCAAATCCACCTGAGTCACTTCAATCCCAGCAGCCTGATCCACCTGCTGGTTGTTCCAATGTTCTTCAGTGACCCGTCTCTTGGGTACATAAGCATCTATGTGATGTACCTTCACAACCAGGTTCTCCTCGTAGACAGCAATATCTTGCCACAATGCAGGAGCCCAGATAGGTTTACCCCTGTGCTGACAGTTATTCCGCTTCCATTGCTGCAAATACCCCCACAGGACATTTGCCACTATTCATGAATTAGTATAAAGTATTGACCATTTTTCTCATTCAGCAATATATAAAGCCAGCTGGAGAGCTTTCACCTCTGCAAACTGACTCAACTCATCTTGTCCTTCAACAGTTTCCACAACTTGTAGAGGACTCCATACAGCTGCCTTCCATCTCTAATGCTTTCCTACAATACAACAGGATCCATCAGTAAACAAGGCATATTGTTTCTCACTTTCTGGGAATTTATTATACAGTAGGACCTCTTCAGCATGTGTCATCTCCCTACTCTGGTGATGTTCTGAAATCTGCCTTCTGGCCAGTCCGTGATCACTTCCAGGATTCCTGGCTAACTGGCCTTGAGGGGTTAAAGAAAATAACAGATTTTATTGGAGTGTGCAAAATTAAACTTCTAGTTGTTATACTTGTTTGGTTAAGTTGCATTTGATTAGTTGTTGCAGACTGTGGTGCTGGCATATTTACTTTGGGTGCTAATTTATGCATTTCCTCATGTATTCCTCCTCTGACAGTGGTCCAAAATGTATACTTTCTGGATACTGCATGATTGCTTCCAGGATTCTTGGGCTCTTGGGGTTTCTTATTCAAGCCCATTGTGTAATTAATGCTAACCACTGGTTAGCCATTTAATAGCCCCATATGGGCCGTGCAAAAGTCTAATGAAGAGTGGAGACTAACAGCAGATTATCGTGGCCTGAATGAAGTCATGCCGCTGCTGAGTGCTGATGTAACAAACATACTAGAGCTTCAATATGAACTGGAGTCAAAGGCAGCCCAGCGGTGCCAAAACTGATATTGCTAATGTGCTTTTTTGCAAATATGGACCATGGTTTGTTTTTTCTTGGAGGGGTGTCCAGCACACCTGGAATCCACCATCCCAGAGGTGGAAGAACAGCTCTACAACATGTTATAGACTGATCTAGACTGCATTGAAACAGGGTGAAGTTCCAGAACACCTGAAGTACATTGATGACATCATTGTGTGAGGCAATATGGCAGGATATGTTTTTGAGAAAGGGAAGAAAATAATACAAATCCTTCTGAAAGCTAATTTTGCCATAAACCAAAGTAAAGTCAAGGGACTTGCACAGGAAATCACAGGAAATACAGGTTTTAGGAGCAAAATAGCAAGATGGGCATTTTCAGATCCCAATGGATATGATCAAGAAAATAACAGCAATGTCTTCATCAATTACTAAGAAAGAAAAACAAGCTTTCTTAGGCCTTGTGAGAAAGGGATAGTCCAAATTACAGTCTGTCAGTCCTCTCTGTCAAATTACCCAGAAGATGAATGCTTTAAAATGGATCCCTAAGAAATGATAAGCCTTTGAACAAATTCAACAGGAGATACTTCATGCAGTAGGCCTTGGGCCAGTCCATGTAGGGCAAGATGTAAAAAATGTGCTCTATACTGCAGCTAGGGAGAATGGTCCTACCTGGATCCTCTGGCAGAAAGCGCCAGGGGAGACTTGAGGCCAACCCCCAGGCTTTTGGAGTCAGGGATAGAGAGGATCTGAGTCCTGTGGCACTCAAACTGAAAAAAAAAAAAAAGATGCTGGCAGCTTATGAAGAAGTGATTCATGCTGAAGAGGCCCCAGAAAGTCAAAAGCGATATACCTTTTTTACAGATGGATCCTGTTGTATTGCAGGAAAGCATCAGAGATGGAAGGCAGCAGTATAAAGTCCTCTACAACAAGTCATAATAATTTGGAGGGAGGAAGTTTACATTTTCCATTTCAGGGGAGGCTCCTACCTTCCTTAAGCAGACACCTGTCTTTTCAAACCAAGACAGAAACTTTACTATAAGCCAATTGGGATAAGAGTTTACCACCATAATTGTGCTCTCTAATATTCTACTGCTCCTACTTGAAGAATAAGCTGGTCCAATATTAATACTTTCAGTTTGGCCTAGGGTCACCACTCAGGAACTACCAATTTGACTTCTATTAAAGTATTCCCCATTCCTTCAAGCTAAAGACAGCTGCAGCAGAAATAAAATGGTGTGAGGAGTAAAACATGGTGCTGTAAGCCTTGGTAATATGATTATATATGTCTGCAGCAGTCCTAGGAGCAACTTCATTCTGTTGTTTCTTTTTTCCAGTGGATTTTTACTGGAATTTTCAGAGTAGTTTAAGGGAATGAGGTAGCCAGATCACTCTGAGTTTAACTGGTTTAGTCTGTCTCATGTTGTCCATTACTGAAATATTTAGTCCGACAATTTGTATGTATAGGCAAGGCCTCAGTGTGCTCACTGCTGGCAGGTAGTGTAAGGCTATGTGAAAGAGCATCTGCTGCTTTAAGGGTATCTGGTCAAGGACCTTTTCAGTGCAAAAGGGGATAATAAGAAAAGGAGGTAGCCATAAACAAGAACTGGATGAATTTGGATCATTAATCTAAAAAAAAAAAAAGATTTAAATAAGCCATAGGAAAAATTACTACTGAGCTATACAGAATCACAGTGCTGAAACATCTTTATGACAAAATAGTGGTTTTACTCCACAACCTTGTGGGTCTGACAACATGCAATAGGATTTACTCACTGTCTGGACTAAAACTTGGTGTCCAGAATCTTAGGTGAAAAAACCCAAAAAACCAAAAGAAAGGTAAAATGGCTTAGTTTTAAACTTCTAAATAACTAGAGGCAATATCACCAAATTTTAAAATACCTCTAATTTGTGTAAAAATGAAATGGAAATGAAAAAAGATTAAGCCAGTTAGGGCCAATGGAAATCTAATAAGACCAGTATAAATTGTTTGGGAAAAAAAATCTATGGAATATATTTTCTATAAAGTCTTTAAATTTTTCCTGTAGAATCCTATAGAATATATATATGTATTAAGGTATGCAGTATAGTTCATGTATAACAGAAAGTTTACTTTTTAAAAAATTATTTAATAGCAATACTAAATATAAAGAAATTCCACACAGCTTCTTAGCTAGTGCATGAAACTCTTCTTATTCATCTTGTAAAATGCTGGAATTGAAGGAATACTAAAAAAAACCCAAAAATGCCCATTATGTACAGCTTAAAATACAGAGGAATGGAAAAGGGAACTGTAGGAAATCCAGTGCTAGTGATCTTTGGCTCCACAAAGAAGCCACAAGAATTCCTCTGTTGCAAATGAATGTTTTAAGGTCACTTAAAAAATCACCAGCAAAGGTATCACCAAAACCAGGTTTAATATAAAAGTGACAGCACAAAATATTTGGAGGCAAAGTTCGCTCTACTTCTTACTAGATGGTTAAGGCACACCAAGGAAAAGCAAAGAAACAAAAATCCAGACTCAATCAATCCAAACTGAAATAAACAAAAAAACTGTGGTGGTGGTGGTGGTGGGGGGGGGGGGGTATGCATGTGTCAAAGGAATAGAAAAGGTAAGGATAAAAATCAATATGGCCTAAAGGCCCAACAGCACATAACAGCACCTTAATAACATCTAATTTATAATTAAAGTTAAATAATTTAGAAAAGGATTCATACAGAATTTACTATACTACAACAGTAACTCACTGGCCTAACTTACAAATCTAAAGTACTTACGAATCTAGGAAAGTAACATTCCTAGACAATTTCCTATAGCATATGCACACTTGCATGCACAGAGACCTAAAGAGTCTGTACAAGGTACCTATGAAAAATTACTCTCTAGTTCAGTGAAGTGTTGCCTTTGTAAAAGACAACTGGCGACCTGGTTCTAAGGAGGCAGCACGGCAGCCCGGTCTCGCCCGGGCTACTCGGACTAACGACACACGCTGGCACCAATGTGGTGGACGATTGAAAGCCTTTATTATCTCATCTCGTGGGTTTAAATAGTCTCGGGGGTCTTTGCTACGTCAGAGGGGGGTTGTGGGGTCTCAGGGGTTAGTCGGGAGTGGAAAACTACTAAGACAGGTGTGGTCACATGCTTCTGGGGTTAATAGATAACGTGGGGCAGGGAGAAGGGGGGAAGGGTCTCTCTTTCCGTCACATCCCGTGATCTTCCGTTCGCCTGTCCCTACTACTACATCTCCCCTCCCCTTATCATATATAAAATGAGGTAGTCGTAGATATAGGCACTGGAGTGAGGTACAAACTTGTGACTTGTTAAGGAGAGGGTGGCTTGGTAAACCTGAGTAATTTTTTCAGGGCAGGTCCTGAAGGCTTTAGCGACTGACTGTGTTCGCAGTTTTTGGTTTACAGCATTTGTTGGTGGCCTATGAACAAAATGTTTGCCCTTTCTAGACGGGCCTGAACAAACGAGACTAGTTTGTTCAGCAGGCATGGTCCTATGGTAATAGCTAAAAGCAGTATTGCCAGTGGACCTACCAGGGCGGAAATTAAAGTGGTGAGCCAAGGTGATTGATTGAACCAGGATTCAAACAAGCTCTGTTGGGTTTCCCTGTCTCTCTTTCTCTGAGCCAGTCTGTCTCGGAGTTCTGCCATGGAGTCTTTAACGACTCCCGTATGATCTGCATAAAAGCAGCACTCTTCTTTCAGGGCTGCACACAGTCCTCCTTGCTGCATGAACAAGAGGTCCAGTCCCCGCCTATTTTGTAAAACTACTTCTGAAAGCGAAGAGACTGATTTCTCTAGATAGGAGATGGATTTCTTGATCCTCTGCAGGTCCTCGTCGATGGTCATTTGCAGCTGAGATAGTCCGTGCTGCTGGGTTGTGATGGCTGAGACACCCGTGGCTGTGCCAGCTGCTCCCAGGCCAAGCAACATTGCGATGGTTATCAGGTTTCTCAAGAAGGTGGTATGTCTCTTCGTCTGAGTGGTACAGGACCCTAGAACAGTCAGAACTTGGACACAGAAATTGATAGAGTCATTAAATTTGGCAAGGAACATACGAGGATTCACTCTGGATCTCTGGCAAACCTATATCCCAGATGTGGATGGGACTACTCACTTATTGGTTTCTCTGTTGGGCCTGACAACTTTAGTGCAGAAGTTGCCTTTCTGCTTTGCTAAGGTTGCATTTCCAAAACATCTGCCCTGTCCTGTGATTTGACTCAGGGTGATTCCTCTGCGGGGAGTGTCCCATCTGCACTGGTGGGGGGCACTGGCTGTGGAGTAACTGAAGGGGGTGTCTAAAGCAATGCCTTCATAGAAAAGGGGGTTTTAACATCATAGCAAAGCTAACAGGGGTTAGTTAGGTTCGGTTTGGTTTCGCTTAGGGTTAGAAAGGTAGCTTCTAAACAGGTTGGCTATGTGGAACACAAAGGATGGGGTGTTTGCTGTGGTGATCTCTTTGAACACCTTGTTACTTGAAAGATGTTGCATGACCCACTGAAATGGCTGATGAGGGTAGTGGCCTGGGTCAGCTTGCCCCCCGGCCATAAGCCTCTAACAGCAGAATCGCATAAAGACACTGTGCATGTCTGGGTCTCACCGCCGTGGGATTCACGGGTCGTGTCTGGCGGTTTGGCGGTCTGTCATCTCTCTCTGGAGCAGGGGTGTATGCATCACGGGGACGGTCCACGAGCATGTCCTGCAAACAAAAACTCACAGCTTTTCCTTAGTTTTGTTTTGAAGGTCAGGTTTATTGGCAGCAGTGATTGTGTGTCAGTGGCCCTTTCCTCCTGCAGCTTCAGTAGGATCCTCTCGGGCGTGCTTGGGGTGGAGGTGCCGCGGCGGGCTTTGCAGTGCCAGCGTCGGGGCCACAGGGCTTGGGGCAAGATCGAGCAGTCTGCTCCTGTGTCTGCGCAAAGCTGAAGCCCTATTAGGTGGGGGTCCTGACTGCCATAAAGGCGGCATGTCCCCCACACCCTCGGGGGCTCCTTCCCTATTTTCATGGCCAGGGTCACCCAGGGGTCCTGTTCTGGGGCGTCCCCTGCTGACCCTGCGGCACAGGCGCTGTCTGCAGTGGTAGTGGGTACGAAGGTACCGCGGGCTGTGTTTGGAAACTCTGCAATTGTGTCGCTGGCGGGGGTATGAAGTATGAGGGCTCCCCGCCCCACTCGGGGTTGGCATAGATGAGCCGCCTCGTATTTGCAGTGGGAGGAGGCTGCGTGCGGTCCGCACGCTCCCTCCCCCGTCCCGTTCCCCTGGGGCCGGGACCCGCATTCCTTGGCGAGACGCCCTTTTCTCCCGCAGCCCCAAAAGGATATTTTTCCCCAGCTGGTAAACTGAGCTGGTCCGTATTGTGACCACTTTTCGGGGCGGCTTAGAGTTTTACTCGATTTTGTCTTAAATTGCCTTGGTTCTGTTTTCTCCATTTCGGAGTTCCGGGCGGCTCCCGCCGGCTCCTCCGAGCCGGCGGAGCTGCTGCCGGGCTCTGAGACGGAAGTCGAATGCCAGCGCACTTCCGGGGCTCGGTGCCTTTTTGTCCGGCTCCGAGCTCGCTCCTCCCCACGGGGGTGGCACCGCTCCCGCCCCCCCGGCTCGCCCTGCCTCCCGCAGGGGGTGGTTTCTCCCTTAAATGGTAGCAGCCTCAGGCGCAGCTGCCGATTGGCTCTCTGCCCTCTGCTGCTCTCCTCCCCTTTCTCCCGCGCACGCGCATTCCTGAAATCGCGCGGCTCTCGAGTTTTCGCGCCAAGACCGGCCGTGCCCCACCCCCCTCCGTGGCTGCCAGCGCCATTTTCAAAGGGGCAACGTGGCAGCGCGGTTAGCGTTTTCACCCGAGCCGCGGTTTCTGCGACTTTGGCTTCTCCTGCCAGCTCCTGCCAGAAGCACTTTGCGCGCCGTTGTACTTCCGGCGTCGGGCCGCGGACCGGCAGCGGGACGGACGGGGAAGCTGCGGTTTTTCGGGGGGTTTTCGCGGCGGGGGTTTTTCGGGGGGCTTCCGCGGCGGGGGTTGGGCTCTGATCTGAGGAGGGAGGTGACGCGCTGGGCCCCCCCGGATCTCCGTTCCCGGGCGGACCGTCTTCAGGGACGGTCTGCGCTTCCGCCCCCGCCCCGAGCTCGGGTCTAACTAATAAACACATACGCGCTGTACTCCGCGTCTCCTGCTTTTCTATTGCTCCGCGCGGGGCTTTCTCTACTTTGCCCCATGCCTTAATGCTCTCGCCACTGCCTGAGGATTTCGTTTCCCCGACCAGCGTGGCTGTGCACTTTTCCTATATTCCCGGATGCATGGCATCCACTGGGCATTCGGTTGCCCCAAGCTCAAGCAGCCTTGCTATGGCAAGATAAAAGTCCTTGAGCTTAAATTCGATATTCCATTGCTTATAACTCACACTTGCGACCCTGGCGACGCTGTCCATGACGCTCGCGGGTCCCGGGACGTCTCCCTGCGCCAAGATACGGTCTGACCGCTCCGGCCGCTGCTCCTGTCCAGGCGTATCCCGTCACCCGAGCGGATTTTCCCGGGTTTCGGCACCAAATATGTTGCCTTTGTAAAAGACAACTGGCGACCTGGTTCTAAGGAGGCAGCACGGCAGCCCGGTCTCGCCCGGGCTACTCGGACTAACGACACACGCTGGCACCAATGTGGCGGACGATCGAAAGCCTTTATTATCTCATCTCGTGGGTTTAAATAGCCTCGGGGGTCTTTGCTACGTCAGAGGGGGGTTGTGGGGTCTCAGGGGTTAGTCGGGAGTGGAAAACTACTAAGACAGGTGTGGTCACATGCTTCTGGGGTTAATAGATAACGTGGGGCAGGGAGAAGGGGGGAAGGGTCTCTCTTTCCGTCACATCCCGTGATCTTCCGTTCGCCTGTCCCTACTACTACAGTGAAGTACTCACTTTGGATGCCTTTGCATCTTCTCAACAGGCGAGGGGCTGAGCCTCATGGAGTGAGTGTACCAGCCCAAAATTCATCGTCATCATTCGGTGATCCTGCGAGTATAGCAAATTGAGAGTTTGTTGGCACTGAGAGGCCCCACTCAGAGGGAGGTTGCTGACCACAGCCTGCTGTGGTCCAGGAGACCTCAAAGGGTCTCAGTACCACTATTTATAGGGTTGCAAGAGAGTTGGCTTTAGTCATAATAATGTTTCATCCTGGCTGCACTTCAGGTCAGATAATTTATTTGAAAGTATGAGAACAAAAATATCATCCCACTTGGGTAGTTATATAGGCAAAAAAAAACCAAACAGGAACTTGTTAGACAGCACAAGTTCCTGGAAACAGACACTGTTTCTGATAAACTCAAGAGGGGCTTAGTCCAAGTACAGTTTGTCAAGGCCAAGGCCTAATGAGCATTTCTGAGATCATAGTGCAGCTTGGGGGGGGGAAGGGGAGAATGTACCACCACAGCCTCCAATGGCTGATGACAGTCTGTGTATATAATTACTCTCTCCTTTTCATGTTGGTGTACACTTAATTTTGCACATTTTTGGTGTTTAAAAAAGCTTAGGCCTTTGAAAATGTTGTAGCATATTCTGGTTTCAATTTTTTTAAAAGGGGTGGGGGTTTGAAAGCTACATTCTGAAATTATTCCAGCAATTCAGCTTGATTAAAGCAAGCATCAGCTTGAAAGGCAGGGACCATATTACAAGAACCACCATACTGTATGCTCTTCAGATTGTCAGCAGAATGTGGGGGGCAGAATGTCTGAAGCTACTAAAGAAAACCCCTAAAACAAAGAGAAGAAAGTGATTGGTAAAATATCTGAATAGAGACAAGGTAAGGTGGCAGACCCAGTGAGTGAAGTCTTGGCCATATGAAGTGAATGGTAAAAATCCCACTGACTGCAGTATTGTCAGGATTTCACTTGATTTCTGCCTATGAAGTGTATTTGCTATAAAGCTCTGAAATGAAGCTTCCTTCAAGATGTGTCCTTCCTTTTGCTATTTACTCCTCCTAATTCAATTCATTTTACTAACATGATCTATGAGGAGGCACTTGGTCAGCTAGTAGATGGTATTGTCAGGAAATCTCTCATGACATTGTTGAAAATGGTGGCTATCTGCCATAAAATGGTGACTGAAACAACATGGTGGATCCTGTGCATTTAGTGGGAGGAAGGCTTCCTGCTCTGACATCCTTCTGGGATAAAGAGGAAGAGGTGGCTGGTCAGCCAATCACAGAGGTACCTGAGAACATGTGGATATGACAGTGTCAAAAACCAGCCATTAGCCAAACACAGAGCAGTATAAAAAAACCACATGGGTTATGATGTTTAACATAATGGCAGCTCCCTGCCATAAAATGACAAATGAAATAAAATGTCAGGTCCCCTGTGTATGTAGAGGGAAGGTACTTCCTGGTCTGATTTACTTCCCGGTGAACTGGGAGAAGCAGCTGATCCTGCCATCCAATCATAACAGACCACAAGGGCAGAAGAAGACACTGTCTTTTGGGGCAAGTGGAACACATGGCTGCCTGAAGCAGGGCAGTACTTCAGATGGAAATTGGTGGCATGGCACTTGTCACTTATATACCAATTGTCCCTATACTCTGCCTGTGGATTCTCTATACCCATGGTTCCAAAACCCTAGAGGTTGACTTTGGGCCTCTCCAGGTTTATTCTGCTGTCATGGTTTAACCCCAGGCAACAACTAAGCGCCATGCAGCTACTCAGTCACTCCCCTCAGATGGAATGGGGGAGACAATCCGAAGAATAAATGTGAGAGAACTCATGTGCTGAGATAAAGTGCGGGAGCGTGTTTTTTATTCTTTCAGTGACTGTTCACACCCCCTCCCCCCCTATCTCACTCCTAACCCCCTTTTCTCCAAGATGTGAATCCTCCCTTCCCCTGCCTCCTTCCCTGCCTCTTTTCCCCAGAACAGTCCCTGTCTATTTAGTGAGGTTCAACACCCTATTGGTTACCTTGTGTTACTCCACTCCCCTGTTTCCCCTGATAAGTTTATAATATGTTAGTCCTGCCCCAAACTCCTCCCCTGTTATTCCCCTATTGGTTGCTGTTCCTATACCCCTCCTCATAAGTTCTTGTATAAAACATCTGTCCGCCCGCCCCAAGGGGTCTTGGGGCACGCAAAATAAACCGATCCTGTTCACCCCCAAGTCCCGTGCCGCCTCCATCTGTCCCCGCGCCGACAACTGGGACTGCAGAGATTCACAGGGGGACCGGCCGCCCCCTCCTCTTCCCTCACCGCCCAGCACGCCCACGCTCGGGGTGTTGCGGTGAAAGGCTGCCAACCTCAACGCAACAATAAAGACAGTTCAATTGGTGAAGCAAAAGTCAGGCATGCAAGCAAAGCAAAATTCACTTGTCGCAGTGATTGACAAGGGTGTTGGCCAACCAAATAATCCCTCAATGCTGCAGTCACCTCACTGGCCAGGACCTGAAGGGGGCATGGGATTAAAACCACTGAGAACACCCAGACCGGGTCTTTCAAACGCCCTTTATAAGGAAGGGTTTGGTGAATAAATGCTCTCTGTGCCACATGAAGTTTTGGGGTGAGTGTTTCTGTCTCCTTGTGCCCTCACACCGTACACATGACTCCAATATTCACTCACTACTTAGAATCATAGAATTATTAAGAATAGAAAAGACCACCAAGATCATCAAGTTCAACCTTTGACCAAATACCACTGTGTTGGTTTTGCAGAGCCTGCTTTTTGGGAATGGCGAGGCCACAAAGGTGGCTTCTGTGAGAAGCTGCTAGAAGCTTCCACCATGTCCAGCAGAGCCAATCCCTGGTGGGTCTGTGTATAGACCAAGACTGGGACAATTAGAGATAGTGCTAACCCCTTTGTGATAACATATTTAAGAAGAAATCAAAACAAAAGTAGTGGTGCAGTTGTAATTCCAGCTAGAGAAGGGGAGGAGGTGAGAACATGTGATAAAAACAACAAGCAGGCACCAAGGTCAGTGAAGAAGGAGGGGGAGGAGGTACTCTAGGTGCCAGAGCCAAGATTCCTCTTCAGGCCATGGTGATGACCATGGTGAAGCACGCTGTCCCTGGGCAGCCCATGGAGGACCACAGGGGGTGATGTGATCCACCCGCAGCCCATGGAGGAGGAGCCCACACTTGAGTGGGTGGATGCCTAGAGGAGGCTGTGATCCAGTGGGTGACCCGGTAGGGAGAGGGGGCCTCTGTGGAAAGGACTGATGGCTGGTTTGTGAGCCAGAGAGAGTTGGTTGGAGAAGAGGCTGATAAGAGTCACATTTACCCCTGAAAGGAATTCTACCTAGGTAGTCGACATGGAAACCAAGAAGAAGAAAAGATAAGGGGGGCCTGAAGTTGGACGTTAGCTGAAAACAGTGGTGGAGACCTGTCTTGGTTTGAAAAGACAGATGTCTGCTAAGGAAGGCAGGAGACCCCCCCTGAAATGGGAAATGTAAACCCTCTCCCTCCAAATTGCTATAATTTTGAAATTAAGGGGGGCTTTCAGGCAAAGATATAGGAGCAGGAATAACAGTTCTTTATTAGGGAAGAAAATACAAATAAAAGAAACAATTCAGTAATGCAAAACAACACTGACAGAGTCAGAATACGACCTGACACCCTGTTGATCAAGGTGTTGGTAGCAGTCCAACTTAAATGGTGGCTGCAGTCCTCCTGGAGTGTCAGGTGTGGTTCTGTTAAAATAGTGATCCTGTAGAAGGGTGTAGTCTTCCTCTGAATATCCAGTGGTGGTATAGATGGGCCTGGTCTTCCTCTGGGAATCCAGTGGAAAAGGCAGCTGCTCCTCTGGGAATCCAGTGGAAAGGCTGCTCTGGTGTCCTGTAGGAATGTGCCCCCTGTTGACAGAGTAAACAAGTTACCCTTTTGTCTCCTTAAAAAGGACAAAAGCCCAGAAGTTTCTCTAGTCAATTTGGTTAAAAGACACCTCATAGGACCTTGGAGACTTCACCTCAAACTTAAGGATAGCTCATTGGACAGGAGCCAAAAAGTCCTGCCTAAGCAATTCACTAGAAAAGAAAAGAACAAAAGAAGTAAATTGCTTTTGTGAAGTGTTTTAGCAGGTGCAAGAACCTCTTGCCCTGGCTCAGTTTTTCTCTCTAAAGGGCTTTTTTCTTTTGCCTTTTATTAAAACCTTTTTTTTCCCAACACTGTCACAGGAGCCATCCTGCTACTTTATACCACCTGAGGTAGCTGAGCTATCAAGGGTATGATGTTTGCCTATGAGAGCCTATAAGACCAGGCTCGAATAAATGAAACATTTGGTGCCTGGACAGGATTTCTCATATTGAGGGACGCTGTATGGGATATTTTTGATTGGCCCTTGATCAAAATAGGACATTTTTCCTTGGTCTGGCGTTTTGGGGAGCAGGCCTGCGACTGGGGTTTTGTGGCACCAAAAACGAAAGAAACACCCAGGTTACGGAGGATGTGAGGCTATCAGAGGGGTTCTCAGATCAAAGCCCAAAACGGTGAGAAGGGGCTGAAAACTGGGATGGGCTGGAGAACACACTGCAAAGTCCTAAGGACATCTTCAGAGAGAGAGCTGCAATTGTCTGAGCCAAGGCTGAGACGACACCGCTGCATTTCCAGACCCGTGGAGGAGACCAAGGAGGACAACTTGTCTGAAAACCATCAGTTGGTGAGTAAGAGAGAATGGGAAACAAGCTGTCTGTAGCTGAGCAGGATCTTTATTTTTTTTTTAACTACAAATTAGAAATTCAAGATGTGAAAAATGCATACTTTATGATTGGCTTTTCACAAATATTACAATAAATATCATATGTGTAATGTTAGAAAATTATGTTGTATTAATTCTCTTAAGTAATGTGTTAAATATATTTTTAGGTTATAACACAATGTTAAAATAGAAACTATGCTATGTAAGATACTTTTTAACTAGCTCAAGAAAGAGATGAGATAATCAAGAAATTCTTCGCACAGAGATAACAGCGAAAGGGCCCATAAAGAGTTACTGCATCCTTATCGGAAAAGACAAACATTCTTCCACCTTCTCTCCGTCTTTATGGAACCACCAGGATTAAGGGGAAGAAGTTGACAAAAACCAGAAAAGTTCTTAATTTGCAAGGAATTTATGCATCATGTATGAGATATATGAATATGCAACAGGCTATTGCTTTTAAGGCTATTCCTTTGTTCACAAGGCATGTTTTTGGCAGTTTAGTGCTCAAAAACATCCGGACATCCATAATTCTTTGCTTTTTATTGTCTTGTAATTATCCAAACTCTAAATTTTCATTACTCTAATTGTATTACTATTTTTATAACCATTTTATTATGATTAAACTTTTAAAATTCTAAAAACAAGTGATTGGTGTTTTTCACAATTATGGTAGTAGAGGATGGTTTGGAACACCTCTCTGCTGGTGCCTTAGGAGAGACAGGGTGAGTAAGACATGTCCTGCCCTGATTAGGCAGCCTCACTCTGTTTCCTCGGTGTGTGACCGACAGACGCAGGTTACAATCCAGGGGTGGGACAAAAGGAGGCAATAAAAGGGAAAAGGGAAAGGATTCCCTAAAACCGCAGTAATTGGCCCCTAAGACTAAAGTGTACATGAAGAACCAAGACCTAAGGACAAAGGATAGGTAAGTATTTGTTGGGACAGGGTGGATAAGGGAGGGATGAATGTGTGCGAATGAGAGGCAGGCTGGTTATCCCAGACTTGCCAAGTGAGAGCAGTCTCCCATGCTGCATTTCTGTCTTTTTCGCAAGAAAAGTGTCCAGTAAAGAGACAAAGTGAATGCTAACAAAAGAGTGGGAGAATCCCCCTGGGGAAACTGGGACTGGGTCTCAGGGAAGGAGTGGGACCCCTTGGGGAGAAGAAAAAGAGGGTTTTCCTGGCATAATCCATGGGGAGAAAAAAAAAAAAAAGGTAAAAGGAGAGTTTTCTTTGCATAATTCATTGGGGAAAAATAAAAGGTAAAATGTGTGGGAGGGGCCACTAAAAATTCTGGATTGAGGGATAAGAGTGCCCAAGAGCATCCAGGATTCAAACCTGCTGGGTTGAGGGATTAACATTCTAAGAGCATCCAGGGTTGCTGGAGTGAGGATATGCCCAAGAGGATTTGGGGTTGGACAACACAGCTGGACTGAGGGATAAAAATATCCAAGGGGATCTGGGGTTGAAAAACACAGCTGGATTGAGGGATATCAAAGAACACTGGGACTGGCCAGTAACACCTAAAAGTGTAATTAGGTGAATTGAAAGGTACCTTGTTGTCTTATTGTGGTTGTGAGGGTGGGTCCCACACCAACAAGCCGTTTCCCCTGCGGGTGGGGGCTGAGACAAAACTCTCAAAACAAGCCTTGTTCCCCCGGGCGTGAGGGGGAAGCTGTGACTACAAGGTGTGAGTCGCATGCAGCCAGCCTCAAAGGTTAATTGGCACCAGAGGCAACCAAATTCAGGGCACTTCCCAGAGGCCTAGCGGTAGTGAAGCCCAGAGAGGCTGCCCCCAAAGCATGGATGGCTCAGTATCGTAGGACCTTTTTAAATGGGGAGTCCAGATCAGGCAAGGTACGGAGGTCTGAACCCCTGACTCTGAAGCTATCTCTAGGGAAGACGGATAGCCAAACCTCGGGGAGGTGAAAGGGGTCAGGGTGGGGGCTTACACAATCTGCGATTCTCTGGCAACAGAAATCCCTTCGTGTAAGTCTAAGAGGTTTGCTAACGTTTCCTTCCTTTGTGCAATAAAATAAAGGGAAATGTAAAGTATGAATGAACAGGCCAGAGGGTGTCAATGTGTGTGAGAGTGAGTGAGAAATAAAGATGAGTAAATGTAGATGAATGGAAGTATATGCAATGTAGATTGTTTATTTTGAGCTTTACTTTATTTCCTTGGAGGGAGGTGGATTGTGTTAAATGGTATTGTGAGATAAAACATTTTTTTTGCACAGGTAGTCGAAAGAAGGTGTTATTCAGGTTCTTAGAGAAAGTGGGAAACAGGCATGGGATGAATAGATAATGAAATGAACAGGGTCTATCTATGCCTTTATTAATGTTCAGCTCTTTATTAAAAAGTCAGCTCGGCAGAGGGCTTGACACGGAGCTCGCCCCCACTGTTGTAGCTTTTTCCTGGTAGCCGAAGGGTGAGAAGGCATGCAGAATCTGTCCCTGGAGACTCCGTGGCACCCTGGTAGCTGGAGGTGTGCAGTCTGTATCTGAAGTCCCGATCAGCATACCGTCCTCTCTCCTTTCCTCCTGGCACACTGGTAGCCAAAGGGTGAGGGGATGTGCAGAGCCTGCTGCCAAAGTCCAGCAGCAGCTATCCCCTCTCCTTCCCTCTTGGTAACACCAGGAAGAGTGTGTTTCTTTGTGCCTGCTTCCCACAGCCCAGTCCAGTCTGGTCATCTGCAGGTTCTGGTGACAGGTCAAACACAGACTAGGGATGTGGTTCCCTTTTCCCCAACCAGCACACCCATCCAGCCCCCTCCACTGCGCCCAGCCTTCCATTTAGGGGTTTTTTCATGCCCAAAACCCCCTCCCATGATTCCACTGGTCTTCCTATTTTGCATCCCAGTCCTAGAATGGCAGTGAGGGTGGGGGGTAGGTGATTCCCAGGAGCAATTAGCTAATTAACATTTCAGTGTCAGTACTTAGTTCAAGTCAAGTGTCCCAGCAAGGCTGTTTTGTTCATAACAAATCCTTCCTCTATTTCTTTGATCGGGCTTAAGCCCGCATCAACTTACAGTCTCTGGCTTTTGAGGTTTAGTTTCTTTGGGTAAAACTCCTAATTCCATATATCAGCTTCTAACAAGTCTTCTTTAAAGTTAATTTTAAGTCTTTTGGTCCCTTAATTACTGTCCATGCACAAGACGAGGTGGGTTGGGTGACTCTCTAAAGGACACTTATTCTTCTTAAATAGTTACAAAGTACTTAAACTTTGACTATGGTACTTTAACTCAGAAGTGGTTATTACCACCTTACCGTATATCAGCTTCTAGCAAGTCTTCTTTAAAGTTAATTTTAAGTCTCCTGGTCCCTTAATTACCGTCTATGCACAAGAGGAGGTGGGTGAGCCTGTTGGGTCCGGTCTGGCGTCTGGCGGTGGCACTGGTCCTTTTACTCTGGGGATATGGATCCAGCCTTTTTCTTGGGTTTGCACTGCAGGGTGTGTGGTGAGTAACACCTGGAAAGGTCCTTCAAATTTGGGGGTTAGTGGAGTGGTGGTGTTCCAGGATTTTATTAACACCTAATCCCCGGGACTGATGTTGTGGGCACTGGTATTCAGAGGGGAGGTTTGGGGGAGATACCCCTTCTTTCTGAGGCCTTCTAGGGATTTTCCTATGATTTAAAAATATTTTTAAGTTGCTGCCTCCCCTTTTAAATAATCTGCGGTACTGACAGGGGTGGTTAGAAAAGGGAGTCCAAACATCATTTTATAAGGAGAAACCCCTATGTCAGAGTGAGGTCTTGTTCTGATGTGCAAGAGAGCAAGAGGTAAACACTTGAGCTAATTAATTTTTGTCTCTTCAATTAATTTGGTTATTACATTTTTAAGAGTTCTATTCATCCTTTCTACCCTTCCCGAGCTTTGAGGATGCCATAGGGTGTGCAATCTCTACCTTATCCCCAGGGCTTTTGGTACTTGATGCAAAGTTCGAGCAACAAAATGTGGACCTCGGTCGAGTAAATGTTATTGACTAGCCCGTATCGAGGTATGATATTTTCTAAGATTATTCTTGCAACTTCTTGCACGGTTTCCTTTTCGGTTGGGAAAGCCTCCACCCAGTGAGTGAGATGATCTAAGATCACTAGTAAATGTTTGTACCTCTGCACAGAGGGCATTTCAGTGAAATCTACTTCTATGTTCTGGAAGGGTCTTAAAGCAAGTTTTCCTTCCCCTATGTGCTATTTTTCTCATTACCTTTTGGTCAGTTTTCAGGCAAATCACACGGCCTCTTGTGACTGCCTTTTGCAGGTTATACACTCTAATACATAAATTCTCTCATAAAAAGTGGTCGCACAAACCTTGGATTCCCCAGTGAGTCAACTCATGACTTAAACTACTATCTTTTTATCTTGGGGATGATCCTTACCCTTAATTGGACTTGCAAGTCTCTTCCTAAGAGATTACTTCTTAAATTTGGCAGATAGATAGTCTGCCAAAAATTGTCTAGAATTCTCCTTGATTTTTATATTTTTGTATATAGATGCTTTAAATGGCCTTCCCTTCATCCCTAAAACCTCACAGACCTTCTTCCCAATGGTGACTATTACTGGTAACTTGTGCTGGACTTATCTGCCCCTGTGTTGACTAAGAACTCAAAATCTTCATAGTGGAGACTTACTTTAAAGTTTACCAAGGGCTCTTCTTGATGATTTATTGGATCTCTTTGCTTATAGAACCCCTGACACCCCTAGTCATCTCCCCTTGAAATCTCTTCTAAGACTTCTTGTTCTTTATGCATTGCTTCATCAAACTGAAACATAAGACACATCTCAATACAGTAATAGCACCTCCTGTTGCTTTGTGAAGCTTCAGGTTTCTTAAAGTCATTAAAGTTCTTATTTGTCTCATATGATGGTGCTGGTTGTTCTCTATTTTTTTTGGTAATAGCCCTGGTCTATTCCAACTTGACTTAGACAGCAGTGCTGGTGATCTGTCTGCTCATATACTTTATCAAGCAACTGCAACCATAAGTCTAGCTTTAGTTTTGGCTTTTTCTTCTTCTTTCTTTAAATATAATCTTAGGGCTTCTAGGTGTTGGTTTAGCTGATTATACATCTACTGATCTTGGGTTCGATACCATGGCCACTCTCCCTGTAATTTTAACTTTGGCCATACTTCTGTACTCTTGTCTAAACCCTTTGTGGTCTCCCAAGAATCCCATTGGTCAAACAATTGCTCTAAGGGCTTGTTAGGGGGAATTCTCTTTGCTTTTTCTCCTGAAGGATCTGCTCCTTTGCTATAACCTCTTCCCATTTTCAGGCCTCAAAATGAAAAGAAAAAAATATGCCTTAAATGGTGCCTCCCTCTAAAGTGGAATATAGAGATTGTAAAGACGTTTGAGGGGTGTTCCACGGACGGATATAAGCGAGATATCTGTTGGTTGCTCTTGGGGGATGAGGTTTATTCAGGATGCAGAAAGGCCCTGCCTTGTGCTATGTAGCAGCACGTGGCTGGGCCTGAGGTGATGGGGGAGGGAAGAGACAAAGGGGGGAGCAGGGACTCCTGGAGGAAGTTCCAGGAGGAGAGGGAAAGATACAAGAGGGCGTCCGGCCCCCCGGAGACCCCTTATCAAGGGGGGCTCCAAGGTGGGCTGGAACAGGACCTGGGCCAATGGGGTCACAGACACCTGATGTTTCAGGGGAGGGTTACAGGTGTGGGATGAACCATACATTCTGGGGGGTGAGATGGAACAGTCCATTTGACCTTTGGACCCCTCTGTAAGTGAGGGTATTATCCAGCCAGTAGGGGGAGTTATATTCGTCCTGGCTGTACTATTGTGGTTCTTAATCATATTTATCTACCTTCCCAACAAGAGATATGCAATTAAAGTTCATCTGGCTCTTTTCCACAACTTAGTATATCAAATCTCTTGACTGAACTTAATCTCTTTAAGCTAAACTTTCACTCTTGGTACTATTCTCTGGACACTTTACATTATCTCTTGGCCAGGATAATCACTAATCATGCTCACATCTATTGTCTTCTGTTCTCTTGTCCTTTGGCCTAAGTTTTTTTGGACTTCTTGCTAGACTTTCTAGGTTTGGATCTCTGCTAAGTCTAGCCCAAATTTTATTTGGTTTTTGCCCAACCTTCTTACTAGGCTTAGGAAGCTTGGTCTCCCTGCCAAGGTAAGGTCGAACGTCCTGCCGAGCCTTACACTCGAACTCCGGCCAAGTCCCTTCGCCTGACTCTCCTACAAGGCTTAGCCTGCTTGCCTTTCTACTCACTTCTTTACTTGCTTACTTACTCTGCCTGCCAGGACATGCCTCCTGCCTGCCAGAACATGTGCCCTGCCTGCCAGGACCTGTCCCATGCCTGTTAGGACATGCCCTGCCTGCCAGGACATGCCTCCTGCCTGCCAGAACATGTGCCCTGCCTGCCACAATATGCCCCCTGCCTGCCAGGACATGCCCCCTGCCTGCCAGGACATGCCCTCTGCCTCCCAGGACATGCCCCCTGCCTGCCAGGACATGACTCCTGCCTGCCTGCCAGGACATGCCCTCTGCCTCCCAGGACATGCCCCTGCCTTCCAGGACATGCCCCCTGCCTGCTAGGACATGTGCCCTGCCTGCCAGAATATGCCCCCTGCCTGCCAGGACATACCCCCTGCCTGTTAGGACATGCCCTCTGTCTCCTAGGACATGCCCCCTGCCTGCCAGGACATGCCTCCTGCCTGTTACGACATGCCCTACCTGACAGGACATGCCCCCTGTCTGCCAGGATATGACCCCTGCCTTCCAGAACATGCACTCTGCCTCCCAGCACATCCTTTGCCACCTGCCAGGGACATCCCACCTGCCCTGCTGTGGACAACCCCCTTGCCCTGATTGCCAGGGACTTACTTTATCCCTAGAGAATCTCCACATGGCCAGAGGAGGGCCTTTACCTCTAAGGAGAGGCCTCAGTCACTCCTCTGTTCCACTCGCTTCCCCCTGTTCCCGGCCGGCCCCTTCGCAGGACTCCGGAAACGCGGTACTAGCGGGTCCCTCTCACTTCGGGGGTCCAAGCTGCCAGCCCCCGTCTCACTCACTCACTCGTCTCCCGTTTTTTTTTACCAATCCGTCGTCCCTCCGTGTTGCTCCTCCGCGTGGCTCATCCGCGTTGCTCGTCTCACGCTGATCCTAGGGTCCGGTAGCCAGCAAATCCCGAGGGTCCCTCGAAGCAGGTGGTCGAGCTGTCCCGGGACCATCTTTGGGTGTGGCTATCCCGGACGAGCCCCCAAATTGAAATGAACAGGGTCTATGCCTTTATTAATGTTTAGCTCTTTATTAAAAAGTCAGCATGGCAGGGGGCTTGACACGGAGCTCGCCCCCACTGTTGTAGCTTTTTCCCATAGCCGGAAGGTGAGAAGGCATGCAGAATCTGTCCCTGGAGTGTCTGTGGCACACTGGTAGCTGGAGGTGTGCAGTCTGTATCTGAAGTCCCGATCAGCATACCGTCCTCTCTCCTTTCCTCCTGGCACACTGGTAGCCAAAGGGTGAGGGGATGTGCAGAGCCTGCTGCCAAAGTCAAGCAGAAGCTATCCCCTCTCCTTCCCTCCTGGTAACACCAGGAAGAGTGTGTTCCTTTGTGCCTGCTTCCCACAGCCCAGTCCAGTCTGGTCATCTGCAGGTTCTGGTGACAGGTCAAACACAGACTAGGGATGTGGTTCCCTTTTCCCCAACCAGCACACCCATCCAGCCCCCTCCACTGTGCCCAGCCTTCCATTTAGGGGTGTTTTCATGCCCAAAACCCCCTCCCATGATTCCACTGGTCTTCCTATTTTGCATCCCAGTCCTAGAATGGTAGTGAGGGTGGGGGGTAGGTGATTCCCAGGAGCAATTAGCTAATTAACATTTCAATGTCAGTATTTAGTTCAAGCCAAGTGTCCCAGCCAGGCTGTTTTGTTCATAACAGATAAGATCTTGAAAAATGGGACAGAAAACCAGTAAAAAAATAAGAAGAAAAAGGTAGTAAAAGGGTGCCAGCAGAGATACCCCAAGGTAGCCCTTGAGGGGGGGTTATATTAGCTAACAGAGATACAAATCCCTGTACAAAGAGAAAATACAGGGTATGCAGTAGTTGATGGGAAAAACATGCAAAGTATTGAAAAAAGGAAATTAACATTAAACTGGTAAGCTCAAACTTGTGAATTATATGCTCTAAAAAGAACACTGGATTATGCAACACACAAGAAAGGAGCTATGGATGCATTGGGATTTTTTTGGAGTAGCAAGGCAAGTGACTGAAAGATGTATAACTTGCCAAAGGATAAATAAAAAGGTCATGAGAAAAACAACATTAGGAGGTCGTGAGTTAGCTCTTCGACCATTTCAAAGTATCCAAGTAGAAGTTTAGATTTGTTAGGCTCTAAAATTTTTTTATAAATTCAAAAGAACCATTCAATCCAGAAGAAAGAATATGCCGTATGTTGGACGGGAGATTTTGGGAGAATACAAAATCTTTAAAGTGTCATAAACCACCGAGACAACGCAAGAAAAAGGGGCGGGGGGGGGGGGGAAGGGCTGGGAACAGGAGGGAGGAAAGAAAAAGATTGGGATCCTTTTGCAAGTGTTGTCTCCTCTGTTCCCCCCCCCCCCCCCCCCCCACTACCCGTGGCTGCCCTGCCAGTCTCGGTTCTCATCCCGGCCCCGGTCTCGACGCTCGGGGCTGCACCGCCGGTCCTCGCCCCCATCCCGGCTCCGGCCCCACTGGTCAATTTGTCTGTCCTGGTCCTGGCCGTCAGGCCCGCGGCCGCTCTGCCAGCCATGTTGGGGTCCGTCCTGCCGCGTGGTCTGGGGTCGCCGTCCTTCTAAGGTCGTCCTCCACCGACCATGCCAGGGGGGTCCCGTCTGTCCCGTCTGTCCCATCACCGGCTGCCCTGCTCGTGCCAGCTGCTCTGGGCGCCTCTGCTGCTGCCGGGGCCGCCCCACCTGCTTTGTCTCTGCCGACAGCTGCCGAATCAGCCGCCATCAGCTACGTGCGGCTCGGTCTTCACAGAAGATCCCCTTTGCCAGTTATGGCAGCAGACCCCGCCTGTGCCTTGGAGGACTAAGCCTCGGCGCGGATCCCTCCCCTAAACCCCCTCCTACCCTGTGTTCCGTTTTCTCAGTAACCACAACTCCTGCTGTTCAGGGAAACTCTCTCTAGAGGAAGCGCCTCCTAAGCGGGGTCAGGATGATGAGGAGGGGAGAAAGCATATCGAAATTTAACGATCAAGAAAATGGGGAGGGCAACATCTCAAGGGCAAAATGCTGAAGGGGCTTTTGAGGCACAGCAGGGGAAAGGGGAGGCTCCAACTGAATGATTGGACAGACTTGAGAGAAATATAGGGCAATGTTCCGGTATGGATCTTGAGACTTATGTGGGAAAAGCTTTGTTAAGGATCAACTTTGTTACTGGTGCTTGGCCAGATATTTGGAAAAAACTGGAAAAAAATGAAGATTGGCATGATAAATCATTACATGGTTTATTAAAGTACGGATATTCTCAGTTCGTTCAGAGAGAAAAGGAGAGAGATTTATACCAGGCTAAGCCTGGGAAAGAGTTCAAAAGGAATGTAAAGAATTATTATCTCTCTCTTTGTTCATATTGTTTATAGATATGTTCTGCTACACTGACCTAAGTCCAAGTGTACCAATTGTGTGAAAGGTTTTCTCTTTAAGACCAATCATAATTCACCTTAGCAATACTGGTTATAAAAGAGGAACGCTACTTGTTAATAAAGTTCTATTCTTGCCTTCTGATCTTGGAGTCTTTTCTATTCCCATCCTGCCTCAACAGCCACATTAAAGGAAACCCAGAAAGTTTGTGGCCAAAGCCAAAATAAAGCAAGGATTGTGGCAGTGGCTATGCAAGAAAACAGCTACAAGAAAAATCAAAAACACACAAGCACTACTTCTAGATATGATAGTTGTAGAGGCAAGGTGAAATGAACAGGGCTTATGCCTTTATTAATGTTCAGCTCTTTATTAAAAAGATAATCTGGGCAGGGGGCTCGACACGGAGCTCGCCCCTGCTGTTGTAGCTTTTTCCAGGTAGCCAAAGGGGAAGGAGGCGTGCAGAGTCAGTTACTGAAGTCCTGAGCAACAGCTGTTCCCTCTCCTTTCCTTGTGGTAACACCAGGAAAATCTTGCCTCTTTGTTCTGCTTTCCACAGCCCACTCCAGTCTAGTCTTCCGTAGGTGATGGTGACAGGTCAGACGTCGATCAGGGGATGTGTTTCCCTCTTCCTCAGCTAGGGCACCTGTCTAGCCCCCTCAACTGTATTTAGTTCTCTATTTAGGGGTGTCTTTACCCCCCAAAACCAGCTCCCATGGTTCCACAGGTTCCCCTATTTGCATCTTAGTCCTAGAATGGCGGGGGGGGGGGGGGGAAGGGAGGGGGAGTGGGGAGACAGGTGATCTCCAGGTAGTTTAGAGAAAACAAACAGAGCAATTAGCTAATAAACATTTCAATATCAGTACTTAGCCTTAGCCAGCAGTGTCCCAGTATTGCCATAGGATCCAGGAAGGCTCTTTTGTTCATGTCATGGTTTGACACGGAAAAAGAATTTTTCCGGAAGGAAGAGGTCAATTTGGACATTGACCAATTGAAGGTAGATACGCCTCTGAGAACACAGAGGGGTTAAAAGCAGAATTCCCAGGAGAACTCGCTCTCTTGGGTTCCGGTCAGCGGTCAGTGCAGGACTCTCCCCTGACCGGCCACGAGCTGGGTGGGGGAGGGGAGAAGCCATGTGGCCTTCGGAGGTAGGCCCAAGGGTGGAGGGACTGGAACCGGGCTGGCCCCCTGCAGATGGAAGGGCGGAGAAAATCTGGGATGTCTTCATTCCCCCCAGAGTCTCTCTCTCTCCCAAGAGAGAAAAAAGAGATGGCGGTGGTTTTGTCAGCAGTTCACCGCGGGGAAGGAGAAGAGCGGGGGGGCCGCAAGGTGCCCAGCCGGGCTGTGGGAGCTGGAGCCTGGGCAGCAAGCCATCTCTGGGAGTCGGGACTTTTAACCCTTCCTGAGAAATGAAAGCTTTGTGAAATTTTTCTCCTCCTTGGTTTGAAAAGAGAGAAAGGAGAGACAACCTGGGACCTGGGATGTTGGAAGGAAAAATTCTTGGTGGGAGAAGGTGACGGAGTGGCTTTTGGCTGGACTTTTTCTTGGTAGCCACAGATTGAACTGATCTTCTCCTCCAAGAGAGACTGTATTTTAGGAGGATGCTGGTGAGCCCAAGAGACCTGCTTCAGCTGGGAAAAGACAGAAGTGGAGCGAACAGCGAAAAGTTAAGGAGGTTTGTAGTGGTGCCCCCTGTCTTCGCAGACGAAGAAGAGAAGATCACTGTTTCTTCTTTTTTTTTTTTTCCCCCCTCTTTTATAGTAGCATAGTGGTAGTAGTTTAATAAAGTTTTTTTCTTGTTATTAAGCTTGGGCCTGCTTTGCTCTGTTCTCGATCGCATTTCACAGCATTCAGTTGAGAGATTGCATTTTCATGGGGGGCACTGGCATCGTGCCAGTGTCAAACCATGACATTTTATTACAAAGGGAACAGGAAAGAATAAAACCCCAATACACACCATGTCTCAGGAGCATTCCATGAATGTCTGCTTTTACTGTAAGGGCAAGGACATTATAAACAAAATTGTCCTAAATGGTAAAAGATCTGAAAATCTTCAAAGAGATGAGCACAGCGGAAGAATAAGGATGTCAGAGGCTCTACTTTTTGGGGGGGACAAATATCATCTGGAGCCTGTGATAACTAAAAGTGGGTCCCGAAGAAGAAGAATTGGAATTTGTGGTGGACACAGGGGCAGAAGGAACCTGACTGTTAAATATTTTAAAAGGTTATAGTGTGAGCAAAGATACTGTAAAGTAACAGGAGCAAAAGGAAAGAGTTTCACAGTTCCTGTCATTAAAAGTGTGGTAATTGAGGGAGAAACTAAATTTTAAATAGAGGATGTTTTATTAGTCCCAGGGGCGGGTAGCAATTTATTGGGACAAAAATTTACAAGTGAAATTAGGAATAGGGCTTATCCCAGAAGATGGGAAGATGACAGCTAGAGTTTTAAAAATTAGGCCAAGAGGATGAAGAAAAAAAAAAATTAACAAGGAAGTTTGAGATGGTGAAGGAAATAGGGGAGGATACTTCATCCTGAGCAGATGCCTTTACTGAGCTGTTGATTCAGCTAATTCTTTTCCCTTTGCTATGTACAAGTGTTGCAGAATTTCTGAGAGAGAGAGGGCATGATTTATGTCTGGAGTAAGAATTGAGCTACCCCTCAGACTAGGCCCCTGATAAGCATCCTTGGTGGGGCCTGGAAGCCTTTGACACAGTAAGAATTTTGTTGTGGTGCAGTTAGAAATTATGTTACGGTAACTACAAGGTAATGAGCTATCTGAGTGTGAATTAGGGTAGAGCTGCAGTGTGAAAAGCCTGACCACCTTAAGGCAAAGGTAAACAATGTTAGCTTGCCAATGAGAGAGCCTTTTTAAACTGTAAACTATATGGAAGTGTATATAAACTGCCTTCTTCTCACTAATAAACGGAGAACGTTTGATTAACCATATTGGCCCGACTTAGGTTTGTCCTGTCCAGCACCCCCTCATATTATAAGAAGTCCCTGCTTTTTACAAGTACTTTAAATTATTTCTTCCAATTTGCATTGCGATTTTTCATCTTGAAATACGTAAGTTGCTGTACTCTAGGACTGAAAAACTAGTTTACAGCTGTGACATAGCAAAACCTACTTTTAATTTATTTTGAGTCGATCTGAGGCTGTTCAATCAAGTGTTTCTCTGTGTGTAAAGTTAAACTAAAGGTAACACCACCTGCTTGGTAAGTCAATGAGAAACATTTTTCCTTCCAGCCAGTCCTTTTTCATGTACCCAAATGTGTTTTGCTTTCTTGGTTTTTGTTTTGTTTGTTTGTTAGTTTTTCTGGAAGTGCTGACTACTTGCAGTTGTTATAAATGAAAATTTGTCTAGCCAAATACAAATCCAAAAATAAAATATTTATTTTGCAATCAAATTCTACCTAGCCAGCCACAAGGAAAGAACAGGGGTCGGCCCTGGGTGTGCAACAAAGAGGTCAGCCTCAGCAGAGGTTTTCCTCTATGCCCACACACCTCCATCCTGGCACAAGCGTTTTTTATAGGGAAAATTCCGCCTGAGGCTAAGATTTCGGCAGTCAGTCTTTTCTTCCATTCAGAGTCCATAGGTTAATAAGATTTTCTTTTTTGGTGATGAAGAAGAACAATTCAGTGTCAGGAGTTGGTGAATCCCTTGATGAAATTTACAGGAACACGGCATTTACATGTATCTGCCTGAGGATTTCCATGATATCCATCTCAGGTCATTCATGACCCAATGATCAGCGCCTGGGGTCCCCGTATCTCTCCAGACATGTCCCATCTCCTGGGCGAGCCACATCCTTTTACGTGTAAATCGGGTGTCAACATATACCAGGTTTTGCCTGTGAGGGTGGGGGGGAGTCCTAATACAAACGTGTATACTCCAACAAATATTCAATATCACATATATCATATAAGAAATGGCGCAAATTATATCTGCTGCACATAACAATCCCCCACCTTTTGTATTAACACATTAATTTGCACCCTAATTTTTTATTTTATTCAATATAAAGCTACAGAACGTATATATAAAGAAACCAGTTTTATATCTATCTATCTATATATATGTGGAATTGTGTTATTATATGTTTTACCACATTTGTATTATGTATAAGTTCGTTCCATGTACCCCCCGCGCTCTGTAACGACCCCCCGGGTTTTCCCATCTCTCCTCGCGGTTTGTTTTCCCCGAGAAGTGCAAAGGAACTGTGTTTACACCCCAGACGCCTGTCTGTCACTCAGGATCCCGTCCCCCCACCTAGAATCTTCTGCTCGGGACGCTGAGGGATAGGCAGATGACCTGGGACCCTCCACCTGTCCACCCCCCATTGGATGTACCCCTGCACCCCACTGCCCTCAGACCCCCCGTGGCGTTACCCCATTGGCTGCCCCAGTGTCCCCCTGTTCTGTACTTAATCCACGGGTGCGGAACGCCCCGGGCTTTTCTCTTGGCTGGCCCCTGCACGCTGCCGCCGCCCCGCTGCTGCCGCTTTTGCCCTGGCCGGCACCCGCGCGTGTTGCTGCCGCTGCCCCGCCGCCGCTCCGCCGCTACCCCGCCGCCGCTCCGCCGCCGCCCTGCCACGGCTTCCTCTCCTGGCTCTCGGCCGGCTCCGGAGCGTGTCGCCCCGCCCTGCTCGGCAGAGCGGTACAGACAAACTCTGGCGCTGCAAGCTGCAGCCCCTTTGGTTTTTGCTTTCCCATCTGGGCTGCAATAAATCGGAATTCTGCCCCCGGGAGAAAAGTCTCTCTCCTTTTATTTGCCGTGGGACTCGCCGCTTGCTCTCAGACCTACGCAGCCCCAGCCAATGCCCGCGAGGGCTCGGTGGGGAGAACGGAAACTGCCCGCGCTCCACTTTTCCCTCGGAGCTAGTTGGGACAAAGGGAGGGAAAGAGAGCATACCGCAGTTGTGGCGCCCAATGTGGGGCTTGGGAGCTTCAAGCACACGGATTGAGGACCACTGAGCCCCGAGAGGCTGGTGGATGTAACCTCGTGGACGTTACAACACCTTCAGCAAGTCGCGGCTCCATTTTAGCGAGCCCTGCGCTTCCTGAGGGATTGGACCGGTAGCTTTGGTTTGCACTGCTGGAGTTCGGTCCACTCACGGCGAAAACTTCGCAGCTAGACTTTTTGTTTCCCCTTCGGACTTCGCTGGACCCGTGGTAAGTTACCAGGGTCTCCTTTGGGCTGGGCACGCCTTGCTCCTTTTGGGGTGGGTTTCTCTTTCTCCCACAAGGGGGCGATAAGATCCCACATTTTGTTCTCCCGCTGCAGGGAGTGTGTAAGGGCAGGCTACCCGGCGTTCCGAAAGGGGTCTTTTCTTTTCTGTTGTTATTTTACCAGCCGCGAAGTTCACGACACGCTTTAAAATAGGCAGAATGGGTGC
Source organism: Taeniopygia guttata (assembly GCF_048771995.1). Lineage (NCBI taxonomy): Eukaryota > Metazoa > Chordata > Aves > Passeriformes > Estrildidae > Taeniopygia > Taeniopygia guttata. Next base: position 33,265,273 of record NC_133064.1, read on the forward strand.
AAAACAGTCAGTGTCGCAGTAGAGAATTTATGTTCAAATCCTAGGAATTTTAGTTGGGGAAGGAAAAAGGGTTAAGAAGTCAGACGTGAAGCGTTTTGCCCAGTGGCTTCTGCAGTCTTTCCAGGACATATCGCAGGCAAATTTATACCAAATTCAATTCTGGGACCGAGTTGAAAGGGAAATAGTTTTAAAAGAGGACCCGTCCCTCTCAATTTTCATCCATCTGGCAATCCAAATGAGAAATATTGTCAAAAATAACAGCGAAGGGAAGCCAGAGCCACCAAAGAGCAAACGCTGCCCCCCAGACTCCCTCTCCTATCCCTCTCTCCCCAGCCTGGGGATTCTCAGACAGGCATCCCATCAAAAAGAGCCGCAGGCAGATTCTGGCCTCTTTGTCAATCCCCGGGTTCCATCGCAGGGCAATGCTGGCACCGCCCTGCACTCTTCCCATCCCCAAAGTCCCTCTCTTTGTACAGCCCTGCCCCATAGTAGTAAAGTTGTAAGTTTTAAAACCCCAAATCCCTCTCCACAACCTTCCCTGGACCTTTCCCAAAATGATTCCCTTCCCTGCCCCAGGGCACAAGATGGAGGGGACCACATGGTATCCCCCTCCCTTCGTGCTTTGTCTCCCAACAACCCCTTTCGCCCAACAGCCAACCCCTCCCACTCCCGAGACTTCTCCACCCACTCCTCCTCTCCACCCCCTTCTGGCACCTCCCCTAATGAATCATTCAGCAGTCCTCCCTCCGACCCCACCCCTACGGGTGATGTAACACCAGCCACACCCCCTAGCCCTGGTCCTGCCTCCTCCCTCGATTCCCATGACCCGCCCTCTGGTTCCCACTCCTCTGTTCCCGAGGGGGGGGGAGAGGGGGGAAGCCGCGACCTGCAAACCCCGCTTGCCTTTTCTGCTGCTCCGGTCACCTATACACCGTGGCAGAGGGGCAGACCCCTCGCACAGTGGACCCCAATCCCACAGGCGGTAATCAGGGATGTCTGCAAAGCCCAAAAGGAGTTTGGCCGGGAAAGTGAATACTTTCGGGGGCTGTTAAAAGCCACACTTTCATCCAACGAGTATGTGCCTGTGGACATGCGCGCTCTGTTTTCGTGCTTGATTACTCAAGCTGAGTTTTTGGTATGGGAGTCCGCATGGAGGCGGGAAGTACGAGATGCATTACCCCACCTTTGGGCTAATGGCAAGACCTCCTCTGACACCGATGGGGGCATGTTGACCATTGATCATCTGTGCGGGATGGGGGATTGGGACGTGGCAACAACGCAGGCCAAAAAGATCCCAAGAGGGGCACTGTCAGCAAGTGCCAAGGCGGCACAAAAAGCATTCTTTAAGTTAAGACCCAGTGGTCCTGTTTTTAACTGTTTCTCTCTTAAGCAGGAGACACAGGAATATTTCGTTAGTTTCATAGACAGGTTGCACAGGGCTGCTGAAGCACAGGTTCCAGAGGAGGGATTGAGGCAAGGCATGGTGAAGCAAATTGCCCTCCAGAACACCAATGAAGCCTGCCGACAGGCAATCCTGAGCCTTCCCCTCGACCCAGAGCCAACACTCCAAGACATGCTGGACGTGTACGCTCGAAAGGTCACCTTGCCATCAAAGGATCTTCAGAGAACGCCACAAACGCCATCACGGACAGTCTCCTTCGCCAAAGCCCACACGCCATCCGCGACCCCAGCTCCTGCACGCCGCTTCTCAGGGCCACCCCCCAAAAGTTACCATCCAGGAAAACCCTGCAACCTCTGCAATAAGAAAGGACACTGGGCATCCCATTGCCCTCTCAAAGAGGACTTCTTATGTTTTAAGAACCAACAGCAAGGGCAAGGTGCCTTCAACCCAGGGGGACAATCAAAAAACTAATTTCCCAGCGCAGTCCCTCCCTGCGTGAGGACACAAATTTGGTGGGAAACATAACATCAGGGGGCAGAAGGGACAACACATTAGCATACCCACCTGAGGACAAGAACTCTGATACCAGACATGACATTACCGGATTGGACAATAGGGGAACTAGAGCTGGTGAACCAGCCTGCGTGGGGGGAGTCGGGAATTTCATCTTGCAGGCATGGCTTGGTCGGGACCCCGACCATCTCAGGCCAATCCTTAACACCCAGTCCAACTTCTCTCCATACAGGTTGGCCCTAACTGAACCCCTACTGCTCAGGGACAGCAATTGGCACTTTGTCACGGTTGACACACAGGACCCAGGGACCTGGAGGAGACTCCACAGTAAGTACATCGTCCTTGGGGACACAAAATACACGCCACTCGACATCACTATCGCACCCAATTTAACATCTGCAAACCCTAAACATCTGGTGCTGGGGCTGCACTGTGCTCACCCACCAGTCTACCTTCCCAAAGGGCAAATCATCGCCCAGGCCATACCTGTATCTGGGGCCCCCGTCTACCCAGAAGACCTATGGATGAAAACTGCAGAGAAAATCTACGAGGTATGTCAGGCCCAGGTAATTGGGAAGGAAAGACCCAAAATCGCGTGTTACATGTGGAATGGCGGTGAGCACAGGTGGCTTAACAGCCTCTTGGACACAGGGGCAGACGTCACGGTCATTCCCTCACGGGATTGGTTGTCGCGTTCGGAGTTGCAGGACGTGGCTGGAAAAATTCAAGGTGTTGGAGGGGCACAATTGGCAAAACAATCAAAAAACATTATCAAATTTGGGCCAAACAGACAAACAGCTTACCTGCGTCCGTTTGTTCTAGATTACACAGAGCCCCTGTGGGGAAGGGACCTAATGGCCCAGTGGGGGGTCACATTTACTATTCCTACCCCCCAGGTTTTTCGGGCAGCGGTCACTGAGGAGCGTCCTACCCAAAAGTTAAATTGGCTTTCTGATGTTCCGATCTGGGCAGAGCAGTGGCCGGTCAATAAACAAAAATTAAAAGCACTCCAAAAGCTAGTGGCAGAGCAACTTGCCAAGGGACATATCCAAGAAACAACATCTCCTTGGAATTCCCCCGTCTTTGTCCTGAAAAAACCAGGCAAAGATGAATGGCGGCTGCTCCACGACCTCCGTGCCATCAACAATGTGATTGAAAATATGGGTCCCCTCCAACCAGGGATGCTGTCCCCCACAATGTTACCAAAAGTTTGGGAATTGGCTGTAATTGACATCAAAAATTGCTTCTTTCATATTCCCATGCACCCTGAAGACGCGCCACGTTTTGCCTTCTCGGTTCCGTCCGTCAACCGAGAAGCCCCAATGGAGCGCTACCATTGGCGAGTGTTGCCACAGGGCCTCAAATGCTCGCCCACCATCTGCCAGCGGTACGTAACTTCATTGCTGACCCCGGTCCGTACAGCCACCGAGGGCATGATCATCCAACACTATATGGATGACATCTTGATTTGTGCTCCCAACGGCGATCTCCTTACATACGCGCTTAACCTGACAACCGATGCGTTGGTTGCAGCAGGGTTCGAGCTGCGAGAGGACAAGATTCAAGAATGCCACCCTGGAAGTACCTGGGTTTGGAAATTAACAAGCAGACTATTATTCTGTGAAAATTGGCCATCAAAACCAAAATTCGGACCCTAGCAGATGTCCAGCAGCTGTGCGGTTCTTTGAACTGGGTGAGGCCATGGTTAGGCATTACAAACAGAGACCTAGCCCCTCTTTTCGATTTATTGAAAGGGAGGGAGGAGCCGAGTTCTCCCAGAGAGCTCACCCCAGAGGCCCAGGCAGCTTTGATAAGGGTCCAGGAGACAATGTCTGCCAGACAAACCCACTGGTACAATCCGGACCTGCCTTTTAAATTCATCATATTGGGCAGACTGCCGCACCTCCATGGTGTGATATTTCAATGGACAGACACCCCAAGGAAGGGCGAGGGCCAAGACCGAAGGGACCCACTCTCCATCATAGAATGGGTCTTCCTAAGTCACCATCGGTCCAAGAGAATGACAAGGCCACAGGAGTTAGTAGCGGAACTGATCCACAAAGCAAGAGCGCGGATCCGAGAGTTAGCTGGATGTGACTTTGAATGCATTCACATTCCCATAAAATTGGAATCAGGCCAATTCACCAAGGCCATGCTAGAACACCTTTTACAGGAAAATGAATCCCTTCAGTTCTCTCTAGACAGCTACACAGGCAAAATTTCAGTGTTGAGACCCGCCCACAAAATTTTCAAATCAGAAATTCAATTCGCATTGTCCATCAAACGAATTCAGAGCAAAAAGCCACTCAAAGCCTTAACAGTTTTTACAGACGCGTCCGGAAGTTCTCACAAGTCTGTGATAACTTGGAAAGACCCCCAGACGCAGCAGTGGGAGGCAGATATTTTTGAGGTGGAAGGTTCCCCTCAAATAGCTGAGTTGGCTGCTGTCGTTAGAGCCTTTGAGCGATTCTCTGAACCTTTTAATTTGGTAACCGATTCGGCGTATGTCGCGGGCGTAGTGTCTAGAGCGCAGGATGCTGTCCTGCAGGGTGTGTCCAATGAAGCCCTGCACAAGTTGCTCTTTTACGTGATGCATATCAGGTCACATACCATCTTGCCAGGGTTTTTGGCCGAGGGCAATCGGCGTGCCGACTCTCTCGCTGCCGCCCCGGCTCAGGTAGCACCGCTCCCAGATAAGTTCCAGCAAGCTAAGATCAGCCACCAATTTTACCACCAGAATGTGCCTGGGCTGGTCTGGCAATTCCACCTCACCCGTGACCAGGCCAGAGCCATTGTGGCCACCTGCCCGTCCTGTAAGTCGCTCCCCTTACCATCGGTGAGCTCAGGGGCTTACCCTAGGGGTCTAAAGTCCTGCGAAGTGTGGCAGATGGATGTTACTCACATCCATTCCTTTGGGAGGATGAAGTACGTCCATGTCTCCGTAGACACTTTCTCTGGGGCAGTCTTTGCTTCTGCCCACGCAGGGGAGAAGGCCAAAGACATCGAAAAGCATTTAATACAGGCCTTCGCTATGCTGGGCATCCCAAAATTGATAAAAACAGACAATGCCCCTGGGTACACATCCAAGGAGTTTGCCAGCTTCCTGCAGCAATGGGGAATAGAGCATAAAACTGGCATCGCATATTCCCCGACAGGTCAAGCCGTGCTGGAGCGGACTCATCAGAGTCTCAAACGTATGCTAAAACAACAGACACCAACTATGAAAGTTGAGTCCCCCCAAGTTCGACTCGCGCGAGCCCTCTTCACACTGAATTTCTTAAACTGTTCTTTTGAAAACCTCAACCCACCAATCACCAGGCACTTTGGCAACCACGAGCAGAGCAAGGTCAGGGAAAAACCGCCAGTGCTCATCAAAAATCCGGAGACTTGGCAGCTGGAAGGGCCCCATGAGTTAGTCACCTGGGGACAGGGATACGCTTGCGTGTCCACGCCCTCAGGCCTGAGATGGGTCCCGTCCAAATTTGTCCGGCCATATGTCTCCAAACACCAGACTGACAAGAAAAAGGATCCTCAGGTGAGGCATGCAGCCCTCCGCAGACGGAGAAAGTCTCCTCCTTTCCTTTTCTATTCAACACTTTCTCTCTCAGAGCCTTCCCTTTCACCATCCAGTTCCCTAGACTCACTCTTCCCTTTTGATTTAGACCTCCCCTCCCTAGAATGCTGATTAATGTTCCAGTTGTTTTTCAGATGTAAGCTTCATCCCTCTCGCAAGTGACTGGCTAAGGTCGCTTTGAAGCATGAAGTCTCACGGGTTAAATCCAATCCATTTCAGAAACGGGACTTATGTTGCTGTTAACACTCATTGTTCTTATTATAAGTTTTAGTAATGTTAAAAGGTTTAAAGGTCATCAACTCCACCATGCACATCGACCATGCCGCCTTCACCGCCCCATCAGAGCTGACACCGCTCGACGCAAACAGCCAGAAAAGAACCAAGCAGAACACCCAGAGGACATCGGGTTCAACGATGGGGAACAGGACTGTAAATCTCCCATTTAAGTTATTTTCTGTTCTTTTCTTTTTAAAAAATAGAAGAGGGATATATATATATATTTTCTAATTCCCCACATTCTAGTCTTCACCTGCAATTTTATGGTAAAATTTGTGGGTTTGTTTCCTTCCCTTTTTTTGTTTCAATTACTCCTTTATCCAGAACCCACCCAGTAGGTTTTTCTTACACACATACCCAGTTTATTTGGGTTATAACACAGTGAATTAGCTTGAAAATAAGTGACAAAGACCAACTCCTTCTTCCTACCAGTCTATACAGTACGATTGTATTTGTTATAAACTGGAATAGAGACTTCCCCTGTGTCCTTCAATGTAACGACGTATATTTGTATTCCACGGACAGATTCAAGCGAGATCTCTTTGGTTGCTCTTGGAGGATGAGGTTTATTCAGGATACATTGTGACCCTGCCTCGAGCTGCCAGACACAGCACGTGGCTGGGCCTCGGGTGATGGGGGAGGGGAGAGACAGAGAGGAGAGCAGGGACTCCCGGAGGACTCTCCAGGAGGGGAAGGGAAGATCCAAGAGAGCGTCCAGCCCCCTGGAGACCCCTTATCAAGGGGGGCTCCAGGGTGGGCTGGAACAGGACCTGGGCCAATGGGGTCACAGGCACCTGATGGTTCAGGGGAGGGTTACAGATGTGGGGTGAGCCATACATTCTGGGGGGTGAGATGGGAGAATCCATTCGGCTTTTGGACCCCGCTGTAGGTGAGGGTAATTGTCCAGCCAGTAGGGGGCGTTATACTCGTCCTGGCTGTACCTTTGTGGTTCTTAATCATATTTATCTACCCTCCCCAACACTTCAATGCAATTTATGTGCTGACTGTCTGTTTTCAAGGTATGTTTTTGGTTTTTCTTTGAATTTGTATGCCCCCTGTTGAGTGTTTGTTTTAAAACAAGGTTTATTAGGCTTACCCATACTGCAGTTCCATGGGGTAAGGGGTACTGGACCTTCTGGGTACCTGCTACCAGATCCCCCCATCACAGGATTAGGAAGGTTACTGAGGCACGAGGCTAGGCTCAGGCTCGCCAGGATTACTCCCACTGCTAAGATCCCTCTGCTGTTCCCAGAGCCCACTGGGGTGCCTCCAGCAGCAGGGTAAACCATCTTCTTGGCAGCAGGAATCTTTGTCCATGGTTTCATGCCAAGGCCGAGATGCATACTTTGCTAAAAAATGCCTCAGCAGTTTAACAGGACCTGTGCTGCAGGGTACCTTGTTCAACCTATGACACTCAACAGTAATAATTTTAGCTTTTGCTTGTAACTTCCCCCCTTAATCTGTTTTGATATAAACGAAACCATATTATTGAATCCAATTGTAACAATCTCAGCCTTGTGGCTAATACCAGAAAATGGCTAGTCAGGCCTTGTTCCTGTTTAAAGCGCTATGCCCACAATCTACTTGGTCTTATCCCTCCCCAACAATGAGCAACCCAAACTTTATGACAGTATTTGCAAGTGAAATGTACAAAGGGATAACGGTTACACTCTGGCACAGAGCATTTGATTGAGATGGCTGGCGCAGGGTTATCTTCAAATTGCTGGGGCTGGGGGGGGGGAAGGTGATTTCCCACTCCGGTGCCCGCTCCTGGAGATCGACTTTCTTCACCGTTGACCCCTTTTCTGCAATTTGTATAGCAGTATCTGTAGTTAAAAAGACAATATAGGATCCTTCCTAATGAGGCATGAATGCTGACTCTTTCTATGCTTTTACCAGTATTCTGTCCAGAGGCTGTATTTTACGTATTGCTGTATCTTATATATCAAGAAGCCTGGGGGGGTGGGGCTGTGCTGCATGATCACCCCCTTGAGATTCTTATTTAATGCTATCAGGTATGGTTGTATCTGTCTATTCCTTACTCCTGGATGCCCTACAGGCATACCATGGGTATAAGGCATCCCATGTAACATTTCAAAAGGTGAAAATCCCATTTCAGAATGAGGCATAGTTCTTATGTTTAATAAGGCCAATGGGATGCATTTTATTTATGACATTTGTTTTTAACATCAATTTGGCTAATTGGGCTTCTAACATTTGATTAATTCTTTTGACTGGCCCGGAACTCTGAGGGTGCTACGGGGTATGATAGCCCCACCGAATACCTAAAGTATCTGCCAATTGTTTGATAATTTTTGAAGTAAAAATGTGTTCCTTGGTCCGAATTAATGCAGCTTGCTAACCCGTATGAAAGTATGATTTCTTCCAATAAGAATCTTGATACTGTTTGGGCTGTAGCCCTGGAGATTGGGAAAGCCTCCACCCACTGGGTTATAGCTTATCCACTATGACTAATAAAAATTTGTTTCTCCTGATCTTAGGTAGATCAGTGAAATCTACTTGGATTATTTCAAAAGGTTGGTAAACTGCTGGGCGACTCCCCATTGTTAGTTTTCAGGAGTTTGCCCTATTTATTTTCTTGCAATTTATGCACCCTTGCACCTCTTGTTTAGCCAATTATATATACCTTTGTAACCAAAGAATCTCAGGAATTGCTCTGTTAGGGCTTGGGCCCCCCAGAGTGTTTGTTAATGCAATCTCTTTAGAATTTTCTTAGTATATTCCTTTCACAATAATTCCCTCTTGTCTGGTAACTTCCACTTTCTTCCAGATGCCCCCTCAATCCTCTGATAATCTTTTTTTGCCTTTTTGGAGGGTGGAAAGGGTAATTATTGGGTTTCCTCTTTTCAACTTCTGGGATACTTACCTTTAACAAGGCTGCGCTTTTCACCTCTTTGTCGGCTAAGTCCTGAACTGCATCCCGGTTTGGTGTCCTTTTACATGAACCACAGCAATAGCTTCTGGCCCTTTGATGGCTGTTAGGATGTGTTTAATTATTTCTTCATGAATCAGTCCTTTTCGCCATGTGTTTAGCAGACCCCTTTCTTCCCAGATTTTCCCAAAGGTGTGCACTACCCCAAATGCATATTTGGAATCAGTGAAAATTGTCCCCTTTTTCCCTTCAAGTCCCAGCAAAGCCCTGTATACTGCATACAGCTCGCAGGCTTGAGCCGACCACCCTGCACTCAGGGGCCCAGATTCTACCACCCCTCCTGTCTTCCCATCTATGACTGCATATTCTGACTTTCTTTTGCCTTCCACCACCCTTACAGAACCGTCCACAAACCATTTCTCCCCTTCCTCTAGTTTTTCCTCTTCCAAATCTGGTCGTATTTTGGTCGGTAATTCTACGATTTCGGCACAGTCATGGGGGGGGATACCCTGGGACTGCCCCAAACAGGAATTGGGCAGGATTTTGTGCCGGGGTAGTTTTTAGCTCCAGGTCCTGGGAATGGATTAAAATAGCTTCATATTTCAGAAGCCTGGCATCTGTCAGCCACTTGTCAGCTTTTTGCTGCAAGATGCTTCTTACATTGTGAGGGGAGTAGATGGTTAATGAAGCCCTGAATGTTACCTTTTTGGCTTCTTCTACTAATATTGCCACTGCCACAATTGCTTGTAAGCAGGTGGGCCATCCCCTGCTGACAGGGTGTTACAGAATTTCTGAGAGACAGAGGTCATGATTTATGTTTGGAATGAGGCTTGAGCTACACAGTCAGACTAGGCCTGATAAGCGACCTTGATGGGGCCTCGAAGCCTTTTATGCAGTGACAATTCAGTTGTGGTGCAGTCAGAAATTATGTTAAGGTAACTACAAAGTAATCAGCTATCCGAGCATGAATTAGAGTAGAGCTGCAGTGTAAGGTTTAGGCCACCTTAAGGAAAAGGTAAACAATGTTAGCTTGCCAATCAGAATGCCTTTGTAAACTGTAAACTATGTAGAAGCTTATATAAACTACCATCTTATCTTGAACAGAGGGAGAACGTTTGATTAATCACATTGGTTCAGACCTGCGTTTGTCCTGTCCAGCTTCCCATTTTTCTGAGATTCCCTGGCTTTTAGTGGCGCCCAGACCAGGGACTCAGGAGGCTCCGAAAAAGCTCCCAAATTACTTTTAAGGTAACGGGGAGCCGAGTTTGAGTCGTGCGATGAAAATCGAGGCCCAAATCGCTTTAGGGCGACGGGACTGGGATCCAAAATTCACTTTTTGTGAACGGGGATCAGGTGGAACTGAGCAAAAGTCTCCAGACTCCAAATCGGGCTGTTCCCGACGGGAGGAAAAAGACTTTTCGCATCGTTGTTTGTTTGCGAGAGTCCGCTGGAGCAGAGAGAAGACTCTGGCGTTAAGGAGGAACCCGAATGGCAGGTGTGGACGTGGCCGGGGCCAGGAGCTGGAGCGGGAGTTCTGCCTTGCCGAAGAAAAGCGAGTGAAGCAACCCGCGGAGGTTGGAGGTAAGCCACGAAGGGAAAGAAAGGGGACGTATAGAGAGCGTCCGAGGAAGAGCACCGCGGCTTCCTTTCACATATCCTCTCTGAGAGAGGGGAAAAATATAAAAAGAGTCCGATCTTATGCAAGCAATTGACTTGGTGGGCAAAAGACAAAGAAAAGTTACAGAAAGCCCTTCCTCGTCCCTAGCGGAACGGGTTGGCAGAACTAAGGCAGCGGGCTGTGGCGGCAAGCAGCGGGCTGCGGTGCCGGCGGGCACCAACCAACCGCCCGGGCAGAGAGCAGAAGCGACGGGCGCGGGGCCAGGCGGAGCGGGGGTCGGCCGGCACCGAGCCTGAGGCGGGCCCAGGGCAGGGCGGACATCGGCCGAGAGACGGAAGGTTCCTTGTTGCTGAGCAACAGCGCAAGGGGGAGACGGGCGTTCCCAGGGGCTCGGCCGTGCTGGAGTCGGAGCAGGCGGGGCGCGGCCGCGGCAGGGGCGTCTCCTCTCCTATCCCCATAGTCACGCAGCAAGGATGGGAGCGACACGGCGCCGCCCCCTCATCTTCCTGGAAACCCAGCCAGGGGGGTGGCCCCCGCAGCACCCAGCAATGGCGGCGGAGATGGCTGCACAGCACCGTGGTTGCCACGGCAATGACAACGCCGAGAGCAGCAGTGCCACCGATGGCGGGATTGCAACACTACAGCAAAAATTTCAACAGCATTTTTCCAATTGCTTGCAAGAGTCAGAAGACGTAAGAAAAAGTATAGCAGTACCGAGTGTTTTCCAAGATACCAAGAAGGATGAACATTATGCAAATCAAAGTTATTTCAAATACGATATGGATGAAAATTTCTGTATAAAGATAGAAATGTTAGTAATGATTTAATTGCCAAAAATGTCTCTGAAAACAAAGAGTTGAGGAATGTCAGTCAGATGGAATGTTGGTATTGAGTTCACAATTTTTGTTTTTGGGTTTTTATAGATAATACAAATAATGATGATTTTAAAGTTTTATAGATAATAGGATAAATAGTGATTGTTGTTAAGTTTTTGTAGGTAATTATAAGTAGTGATTGTTACTAATGTTATAGGAATGCTTTGAAAGGATTGTCTTAAACTATTTTAAACATTTCTTGTTGATAGGTTGATCATACAATGTGAGTTGTCTGATTTTTGTGATAAGAATTATTATTAAGGTATTAAGGTATTGAGGTGTTGTTATAGTATTTACAGACAGTTTTCATATGTTTTCTTGCCTCTTTAAATCATTGATTACAAGATGTGTTTTTTCAGGATCCTGTGTTTTTTATTTTTCAACTACTCATGTGATTTCTTTGTCCAATCTTTTATGCAGCTGCAATTCATCTTCTTTTAAAAATTCATTGTCCAAATTCTGGTTAAAGATTTCAGACTTCAAATTTTCAGATCTCTGAAGAAAGGGTTTGTTGTATTTAGAGAATTTTTGTCTTAAAGGAACTTTTGGACAGGTTCAATTATTTGATATTTTGATAAATTTTTAATCATAGGTTTTTACTTATAACTGTTACTTTTAAGACTTTAGTTTTATAATGTGGTAATACATATCCTCCAATTAGAGTTTGAGCTCTGGCCAAGCTCTGGCTCTACGTGGATGGTGTGATTGACCCAGGTGTTTTCTGCATCAAAAAGTATTCAAGTCCTTTTGGCTTGACAGTTTGTCTATGTAGGGCAGCTGAGCCTCAAAGGGAGTTTTGGAGAGACATGATCCGGACATGTTTTATCCAGGTCTCTGTTGTTTTAAGGATTGTCAGCTGCTGCAGACTCTGGGATGACAATTTGATAGTGTAGCACTTGGTAACTGTGATTTTATATGTAACATTAATTGTGTATTATCTGATTGATTTTTATTTGTTATTAGTTTCTTTACTATGTGCATTGTTTTGTTCTTGATGTTTTTTTCATGTTTATAACAACGATGTTGATATTTCCATTTCTTCATGCAAATTTTAGGGAACAGAATTGAGAGAGGACCCTCCAGTCCCTGTGGGAGTGTTGGGTTTGTTTGTGTTTTAATAGGTGCAGAATCTGGATGGATTTCAGTGAAGAATGTGGAACTTATCAATTGCAAGAGAGCACTTATCTCTCCACAAGTGGATCAGAGGATGCACAGCAAAAGTGGATTGTACAAAGACTTGTGTTTCACCCACAGAAGATCGTGGACTTTGGGTTTTATTTTTCATAAGTGTGTTTTTAATGATGTTATATAATTTTTTACTAAGTTTTAATGGGTTTTAGTAATGACTGTGATTTTTCTGTTAATTTTGCCATTGTTTTTCAATGGCAAAAGAAAAAGAGGGACAATAAGTTAGATAATCATAAGCATAACATTATCATAAGTTATAGTTTGTATTTAGAATTAAGTTTCTTCCTTTCATGTTAAACAGGGCAATTAAGAACATGAGAAATATGTAGTGGGGCGCACTTCTGTAATATTAGCCTCATTTTTCACCCCACAAGTTGCTTCAGCACATGCTCTCACACAATTCAAAACCCTGGCCTGCTGGACAGGAAAATAAGTTGATATTGCATCTAAAAGGTTAAGTGAGCTTTCCACTGATATAGGTAGTACCTGTCATGCAGTTCTTCAAAACAGAGCTGCCATTGACTTCCTTCTTTTAGCACAAGGACGTGGGTGTGAAGAATTTGAAGGCATGTGTTGCAGGAATTTAGCTGACCGCTCTCAATCAACTCATAAACAGTTAACACAACTGAAAGACAACATGAAGAAACTTGTTGCTGTAGACCCTCCGTTTGCTTATTGGATAAATTCTTTAGGTTTTGCTAGTTGTATCAAAGATTCAGTTCATTCTGGTATTGTATTTTTTCTTATTACTATAATTATTTTAGTCTCTATACTGTGTTTATTACAGTGTATGCAGAAGATAGTGCACCACACCTTCAAGTCAGCCTGGGTAGCTCAAAAAGAAAAAGAGGGAATTGTTGCAGAATTTCTGAGACAGAGGGCATGATTTATGTCTGGAGTAAGAATTGAGCTACCCCTCAGACTAGGGCCCTGATAAACGTCTTTGGTGGGGCCTGGAAGCCTTTGAAGCAGTAAGAATTTAGTTGTGGTGCAGTTAGAAATTATGTTAAGGTAACTACAAGTTAATGAGCTCTCTGAGTGTGAATTAGGGTAGAGCTGCAGTGTGAAAAGCCTGACCACCTTAAGGCAAAGGTAAACAATGTTAGCTTGCCAATGAGAGTGCCTTTTAAAACTGTAAACTATATGGAAGTGTGTATAAACCGCTATCTTCTCACTTATAAACGGAGAACGTTTGATTGACCATATTGGTTTGACCTTTGTCCTGTCCAGCTTTCCTGTCTTATGAAGTCCCTTGTTTTGCAAGCCCTAGCAGAGACTCTAACTGCATTTAAAGAGGCAGTTGAAAACCAACAGACTCCAAAGGATACATGCTATTTGTGTGGCCAGAGAGGACATTTGAAGCGAAAGTGTCCTAAACTACGAAGGAGGCCACCTCCGAAAAACAGTGGCTACAGGGGTCCTTACCAAAATACTAACAGTTTTTGCCCAGCACAGGGTTGTCCATGCCATCTTCCGGGAAACTTGCAACCAAGCACAACTCAGTGGCGTGCGAGGACAGAAGAACAACTGTTTCACAGGCCAGAGAGCACCACAGGCCATGAAGCACAGAACTGCAGCAGATCTTTGCAGGACTACCAAGCACAATGTCCCCAGGTACCACACTGGAGCTGTCTACAGCCCAACCAGTAATGCTAACAAATGCCATTGCTCACACAATAGCCACAGGACAGCTGGGACCTGAACCACAACCACTTCAGTTCTTAATAGTGGGAGTGAACAGATCCCATGCAGAAGGTTCCTATATCGTTCCAACTGTGTTATCTGTCACTTGTTCACAGGAAATCACCGTATTAGATTTGTGTCCAGACCCTCTATGTTTTATCCCTAAAGGACTAACCATAGCACAAGCTTTTCTCCTACCAGAGCCACAGAGCAACACATCCCTCATCGCTTGGACACAGCACATCAGCTGCGGGTGGCCTCAAATCACCTGTGTTCTGAAGAATCTCGGGAAAACCATCACCCTCTTTGGCCTGATAGATACTGGAGCTGACATCACTCTGATATCGAAATTGAAATGGCCACAGGACTGAACCATCATACCCACACTGGACCAACTGGCAGGTATTGGTGGTCCCTGTGAAAGCTTTCGTAGCTTGCACTCGGTCACATTTGAGGGTCCTGAAGGTTGTCTTGCTACCACAAAACCATTCATAATAGGAACTGATATAATTATTTGGGGAAGAGACATTCTCTCTCAATGGGGTCTGAGACTAGAAACAGATTTCTAACAAGGGCTGTTGATGGACACAATACACTAAAACTCATGTGGACATCCAATACATCTGTCTGGGTCAGCCAATGGCCCTTACCAGAAGAGAAAATTGCTGCATTAGAGCAATTAGTACAGGAACAGTTAAATAAAGGTCACCTAACTTCAGCTACCAGCCCCTGGAACACTCCAGTTTTCGTAATTAAAAAGCCAAACAGTGGGAAATGAAAGGTTATTGCAGGATCTCAGAAAAGTGAACAAAGTGATTCAAGAAATGGGTTCTTTACAACCAGGTTTACCTTCTCCTGTTATGATTCCAAAGGATTGGGAGTAAACTGTTATTGACTTATAAGACTGTTTTTTCAATATTCATTTGCATCCAGATGACACACCATGATTTGCCTTTTCAACCCCATCAATAAATCAGCAGGCTCCTTTAAGAGGATATCATTGGCTCATACTTCCCCAAGGAATGCGCAATTCTCCGAGTATATGCCAGTGGTACGTAGCAAAAGCACTTTCCTCAGTTTGTGTACAGTACCCAAATTCCGTCATCTTACATTATATGGACGATATTTTAATAGCAGCAAAGGACCAAGCATCAATGCAGGAGACAACAGATCAGGTCATCGCAGCAGTGGAGAAAGCAGGACTCAAAGTAGCGAAGGAGAAAATACAGACACTTCCTCCCTGAAAATATTTAGGATACAGAATCACAGAACAAACTGTAATTCCACAACCAATCCAACTAAAGAAAAATCCAAACACTCTGAATGAAGTGCAGCAGCTGGTAGGGACTCTGAACTGGCTTCGTCCACTGTTAGGCATTTCAAACCAGGACTTAGCTCCTCTGTCAGATCTACTGAAGGGAGACACAGCTTTAAACTCACCACAAGAATTCAACAAACAAGCCCAAAATGATTTAGATAAAGGGGTGCAAGCCATCCAGTCACGCCAGGCTCATCGGTATAATCCTAACTTGTCTTTTTTGTTTGCAGTTTTAGGGGAGAGTCCACAGCTTCACGGTCTAATATTCCAGTGGGATCTAGAGAAGATCTGATAATCTTAGAATGGGTTTTCCTGTCTCATCAGCTGGGTAAAACTATAACAACTTATCCTGAAATACTATCACAATTGATAATAAAGGCTAGATCCTAAAAGTTTTCATTTTCAGAAAAGGATTTTGCAGAAATCTTTCTGCCTGTCACATCTATCTATTTGGAATGGTTAATTCAAAATTCAGAGGTTATACAATTTGCCCCAGAAAATTTTATGGGGATAATATCAGTCAATTGTCCCAACCATGAGTTACTAAATTCATCTCTAAAATTAATTCATAAGCCATTAAGAAGTCATGCACCCCTTGATGCAATCACATTTTTTACAGACGGTTCAGGGAAGTCTAAAAAAATCTGTGATTGTTTGGCAAAACCCAGAGACAAAAAAATGGGTATCGGATATTGAAGAAGTAGATGGCTCTTCACAAATTTTAGAGTTAACTGCAGTTGTGCAAATATTTTCAAAATTCACGTTTCCTTTTAATTTAATAATGCATTCATTTTATGTTGCAGGTATAGTGGAAAGGGCAGAAGGGTCTCTGCTAAAAGAGGTTTCCAATGACCAGCTATATGGTTTGCTAAAAAAACTAATCCTCCTTCTTTCCATTTGACAGGAACCTTATTTCATAATGCACATCCGTTCACATTCTGCACTCCCAGGTTTCCTAGCAGAAGGCAATGCCATGGCTGACCTGTTAGCCATGCCAGTACATAATACACTTCTAAATATCATCAAACAAGCAAGAATGAGCCATGCTTTCTATCATCAAAATGCACCTGCCTTAGTAAGAATGTTTAACATCTCTCAGAATCAGGCAAAAGCAATTGTCCAGTCATGTCCAGATTGCCAAAAATTAGCAATAGCAACAGGGGTTAACCCTTGAGGCTTAAATAGCCTGCAGATATGGCAAACTGACATAACTCAATATCAGTAATTTGCACAGTTCAAACATATACACATATCAATAGACACATTCTCAGGAGCAATTTTTACATCTGCACATCAAGGAGAAAAGAGTAGAGATGTAATTAAACATTTCTTACAAGCATTTGCATCCCTAGGTATCCTTCAAGAAGTTAAAACAGACAATCACCAGCCTATGTTTCTAACAAACTGCAAGAGTTTTTCAAAATCTGGGGTATCACACACACCACAGGTATTCCACATTCCTCCACAGGCCAATCTATTGTAGAAAGAGCACACAGATCACTGAAAATGATCGTGGAAAGGCAAAAGGGAGGGACAGAAGTGCTATCTACTACAGAGAGGCTGAACAAAGCTATATATATTTTTCATTTCCTTAATAATTCTTTTATGGAGCAGGTACCACTAATTTTCAGACATTTCAGCAATACCAGTCAAGCAAAGCTCAAGGAAAGGCCACCAGTCTTCATAAAGGATCCAGAGACAGGACAAATTTCAGGACCCAATCCTCTTGTGACATGGGGGAGGGGGTTTGCATGCATTTCTACAGATGCAGGGCTTTGATGGGTCCCTGCAAAGAATGTCAAGCCACAGATACAGCCGATCCAAGAGCAGCAAGAGATGCCAGAAAAAGAACACAAAGACAACTGAGTGACAGCTGGAATGCAAAGACTGTGTTTTCTAAGTTTGCACTAGTTAAAATTGTTTAAAAAAATAGTTTGCACTGAAAAAGTCCTGTAAGTTATTATTGTTGTGTTAAAAAGATATTAACTTACCTCTAAATCATATGTTAAAAATGTTTCAAAGTTCTAGATGTTCAAATCATATATAGCCAGAAACTTGAGGCTTGCCTGGGAAAACACTTCACCAAAGTTAAGATAGAAGAATAGCTCACAAGCAATAAAAATTATAAACAAATTTAAAAATTATTAGCATAACTACAAATTGTCAACAAAGGTGAGATTTTTCAGCTCATGTTCCCTTCTCCTCTTTCCTTTTTAGATGTATAGAAAGGGTGAGATGTGGGAATGTGTCCCCTGTTGACAGAGTAAACAAGTTACCCTTTTGTCTCCTTAAAAAGGACAAAAGCCCAGAAGTTTCTCTAGTCAATTTGGTTAAAAGACACCTCATAGGACCTTGGAGACTTCACCTCAAACTTAAGGATAGCTCATTGGACAGGAGCCAAAAAGTCCTGCCTAAGCAATTCACTAGAAAAAGAAAAGAACAAAAGAAGTAAATTGCTTTTGTGAAGTGTTTTATCAGGAGCAAGAACCTCTTGCCCTGGCTCAGTTTTTCTCTCTAAAGGGCTTTTTTCTTTTGCCTTTTATTAAAACCTTTTTTTACCCAGCACTGTCACAGGAGCCATCCTGCTACTTTATGCCACCTGAGGTAGCTGAGCTATCAAGGGTATGATGTTTGTCTATGAGAGCCTATAAGACCAGGCTCGAATAGATAAAACAGTGTTCCAAGATCTCAGATTATATCCAGTTAGGAGTGCTTGGCTCCTCCCTCTGGGCGGAGCATCTCACAATGGGATGATGTAATTTTTATCAGTCATGCAGTGACACTCAATAGCCCATTAACAGCAGATGTCTCCCCAGAGGGAGGATTGGTTTGTGGAAGAGAAAAAGAAAATTGCTCTATTAACAGAAGATAACAGCGACACCTCTAACAGATGGCAAATAGAATACACACATTGCCTTGCAATCTCAGACAAGACCGCTCCGTGTCAATGAGCACTTTGTTGATTTGTTGTGACCAATGAATATGTATCAACTTTCTGGAAAGGTATGACAGCATACTGTTAAAATAGAGAGAAGCCTTCTGAAATGCATGGTGTTCTTCTGCGTGTCATGACCGCCTCAACAGTGACATCTGGTGACGTGAACGTGAATGCAGTTGGGTTGTGGGGCAAGGCACAGCCAGAGATGGGGCCCAGCATAGCTTTGAGAGCAGCGTCGGGGATGCTGCCAGTCCAGACCAGACTGATTTTGACACCTGGGATACAGGTGAGCTGCTGAGGACATTATGGGGAATAACCTATCCAGTAAAGAAAACAGACTGTTTTGTCTACTTGGAAGGCTTTGTTGAAGAGAAAAGATATTGAGACTACTGATTATGCTCTTCATAGTATGCTATTGTGGGCCAGGTCACAAGATTTTGAAACTGATTTAAGTACGGCTTTCAGTGTGAGAGTGTGGAAAGAAGTTGGGGGGAGACTATGGGATGTGGTGCCGAAGGGGGACAGGACAGCTGCTGAGCTGGCTACCACCTGGAGACTGCTCTATGACACTTTGAAAGAGTGGAGAATGGAGCAGGATAGGAGAGAGCAGGGGGTGGGAGGAGAGTTGGAGTGAAAAACTGGTGTTAAGCCTGTGTACCCCTCCCTTGCACAGCAGTTAGCTGAATTAAGTGTTGTCGAAATATGCTACTCCTGCACAGCAGTTAGCTGAAATGTTATGTGTAGTAGATATAATTTGCGCCATTTCTAATATGATATATGTGATATTGAATATTTGTTAGAGTATACATGTTTGTATTAGGATTCCCCCCCCCTCACAGGCGCAGGTGAGACCGGGTGTAGATTGGAAACTGATTTACAAGTAAGAAGGTACAGCTCGCCAGGAGATGGGCCATGTCTGGGGAGATACAGAAACCCCAGGTGCTGATCGTTAGCGTGAACGACCCGAGATGGATATCATGGAAATCCTGAGGCAGATACATGTGAATACAGCGTTCCAGTAAATTTCATCAAAGGATTCAACAAACTCCGGACAGTGATTTGTTCTCCCTCATCACCAAAAAGGAAAATCTTATTAACATATGGACTCTGAATAGAAGAAAAGACTGATTGCTGAAATCTTGGCCTCAGGTGGAATTTTCCCTATAAAAACCGCTTGTGCCAGGATGGAAGTGTGTGGGCATAGAGGAAAACCTCTGCTGAGGCTGACCTCTTTGTTGCACACCCAGGGCCGACCCCGGGCTCGGCTCTGTTATTTCCTTGTGGCTGGCTAGATAAAATTTGATTGCAAAAAAAAAATTTTATTTTTCATATTAATTTGGCTGGACAAATTTTCATTTATAACAAAATGACTTTAAAAGAGCAGCAAACTGAGATGTCTGCTGTCGCCCTGATTTTTAAAGATTTTCTAAAGCCTTCTGAGTTTACATTCTTGTAGCAAACTTTCTCACACACTTTATGTAAATAACTTATTGTTTTTGCATTCCTTCATAGAGGCGGAGAAATTTGATGGACTGGTAGTTTGTCCAGTGTTGTTGGAGAGGTGGCACTTTCACCCTCCAATCCACTGTCACCTTTGGAAAACTATAAATGCTGGAGTCAGAAAAAATAAACTAGCCTTTTTTACCTCAACAATAGCAGTGGCTTGTGTTGTGCTTTCTTGTGTCCTATAGTGACAGTCTTCCTCTCCACCCCCCGCCCCGACCTGCACAAACAAATGATACCATCAATGCCGTATCCTCCCTTACCTGAGAGTGATAGTGAGGATGATGAAATGCCAGTGACAAGGAAACTTGAACCGGTGCATGAATCTGTCTGTTGCAAACCCTGTAATAGATCTAAGCCTGCTTCTCCCTGGACTTTACTCCCCTGTCAAGTGACTGTAACTGCCTGACACCCTTTACAATTTTGAGAGCACGTTAAAAAGAAGGCAGCTGAAGTGAGGATTGAGATTTAATAGAAAAAAGTAGGTCCACCAAAAATGTCGGAAATGCAGTGTCGATGTGAATGTTGTTTGTAATGAGCCCATGGCTTTTCCTGTTTTAAAAGCAGTTCCTAATTCCGGAAAAAGTGAGAGTCATCAAGTTTTTGCAAGTCATGCAAGACCTCCAAGCAAAAGTGGCTAAATATGCTATTAATTCTCCAGAAATAATGCAATTAATTTGTGCTATTAATGCTGATGTGCTTGCTTCCTCTGATATCATGCATCTTGCCACAATTTTGTTACAGCCAGTACAATATAGTGCATTTCAAAATACCTGGAGACAATTAGCTGAATGAACAGCTTTGAATAACATGCAATTAATTGAGCAGGACCCTCGTCATGCTATAGGAGTTGATGCCTTGCTAGGCAATGGACCTTTTTCTAACCCAAATTTACAGGCAAGGTGGGACCCTCTGATTTTGGCACAGGCTCAACAATTAGGTATGAATGCTTTAATTAAGGCAATGGAAATGTCAGCTCCAAAACAAAGATATGTTACTATACAGCAAGGGACAAAGGAACCTTTTTTGCAATTTGTGTAAAAGGTTGCTGCAGCTATTGAAAAACAAGTGGATGATGAAAATTTACAGCAAATTTTATGCAAGCAATTAGCAAAAGATAATGCAAATGAAGATTGCAGAAAAATTATTTAAACCTTGCCTGGGGATCCCTCAATAACTGACATTGTAACTGCTTGCTCCAAGGTCGGGACAGTAAAACATAAAATGTCTGCTCTGGCAGCGATCCTAAAGCCTACATCAAAATGCTTTAATTGTGGACAACAAGGGCATTTAAAGGCACAATGCCCACAAAATGATGAATGAAAAGTAAAATCTAAGATAAATCCAGATAATAAAGTGAATTGTAATTGTTGTTATAAATTTGGACATTATGCTAAGCAATGAAGATCAAAATATCATGCAAATAGACAGCAATTACAGGGAAATGGGAAGAAGAATGTGAAGGGGCGCACGGGGACACAAATACCCTAATGCCAACCAACTGTCTCTGGCTCACAGACCAGCTGTCATCCCCTTCCACAGGCCCCTGCTCCCAGGCTGGAGCAGCCTGTCCTTGAAGGACTGTACCCTGTGGAAGAGTGACTCATGCTACGAGCAGCATGAGAGGTACTGCTGTCCATGGGAAGGACTCACATTGCAGAAGTTTTGGGAGAACGGACTGTTGCTTGTGAGATGGATTCACATTGGAGAAGTTTGCAGATAACTGTATCTTGTTGGAGGGATCCCATGGTCTCACAGGGGAAGGACTTCTCTCCCTGAGCCAAGCAGAAGAAAACCTTGGGTGAGGAACTGACCAAACCCCCACTTCCTGTCCCCTGCGCTGTCAGCGGGAAGGAGGGAGGGGTGGGTTGGAAGGTGCTTTAAAGGGCTTATTTTATTTTTCATTATCCTCCTCTGATTTTATCAGTAATAAATTCACTAAATATCGCTAAGTTGAGCCTGGTTTTCCCTTGATGGTAATTGATGAGTGTTTTCTCCTGGTCCGTATCTCAACTCATGCACCCTTCTGCCTTGGTTTGAAAGACAGGTGTCAGATGACATTTAAAGAGTGGATATGATGAGGACCCTTGTTACTGACCCGCCAACTATCAATAACTGTCATCTGCTGAAACCACAGAACAGGGGGCTGTTGTGAAAAAGTGACACGCGACCCTCAAAACCACATCCGTGATTACTGCACATACTCTAAAAAGGCGGGTCAGGGGTTGAACCAAGCGAAAGAATTCCCCAAATATGTAAACGAGTTCAAAGAAAAGTTTGAATATGTATAATGTTTATGAATATGTATTTGACCAATGAAATAGAAAAAGTATATAAGAAGAGTTGCTATGGTCAACCAGTGTGCCTCTGGCTACGGCTATGCACCCAGCACTGGTATTTTGTCCCCTATTATCCCTTATTAAACTTTTAAAAACTTCAAAAAGTGAGGTTCTTTTCTCACATGGTCAAAGTCAAAGCTGAGACAAGCAGTGACATTGGTAGCACCTCTGTGGCAACCTGTTTTAGAAGGGAGGGAAACTGCTGTGCAACAGCATCTGCGTGAGTTCTCTTCAACTAATTCTGTATGAAACAGACCCAAAATAAAAATAAGTATTTTAAATTTTCAAAATATTAAATGTTTAATTGGATCATTATCCTGTACTAAAATAAATCTTCTACTTCCTTTACTGGACAGGAGCTTGAACAGAGAAGACATTAATTGGAAAATAATTTTTTTATAGAAGAAATATGGTGGTGGATAGCAACAGGAGTAGAAAAAGCTATCCCGAAGACCATAAATTGGTCTGCCCTATATTCTGTTAAGCAAGGGCCTTCTGAGACTCCGTCTGAGTTTTTAGAGCATTTAAGGGATGCCATGCATTGCCATACATCATTCGACCTGGGGTCTGAGATAGGGATGAATCAGTTAGTTAATTAATTTTTTGTGGTAGTCTGTTGTTTTGAAGTTTGTTCTTCTGTAGTAGGTTTTAAATATTCCTTGTTATAAGTTTGCAATGGTTTGTTCCATGTACCCCATTTGGCTTCCCTAATGGTTCAGTCCTGAGTTGTTTACCCCAAGATTCTCCCGCCATTCACCTGTCAATCTCCTTGTATCTCCTTTGCTCCCTTCTGGAATGTTCCCTGTCCTTCATCTCTTCCTCAAAGCAAGATTGGGGTGCAGGGCTTGCTCCTTCCCCTTGGTGGCTTCTATTGGATAGCCCTTACCCTGCACTCCTCCCCTAATGCCTTCCTATTGGCAAAAGGTTGTGTCCTTCCCTTATTCCCACCTCTTATTAAAAGCAGCTTTTTGCTCCCAATTATCATCATTAGTCCCTGAATCCTCTGGGGAAATAAAATGTTCCTGGAGCTTAAACAAGTGACCCCTCTCTATTCCTTTGTCTCGGTTTCTTGTACTGTGCTGCTGCTGTGTTACTCACGCCACAGCCATCTGCTGCCGGGAGCTGCGAGTGTCCCCTGTAAGCACCGCCACTAGGGGGAACTCAGTGAAGATACGGGGTCGGCCACTATCGTAACTGCACACTGGTCTCGGGGAGTGAGCTGGCTGGGGAACATCTTCCCTGTGACCGCAGTGCGCAGTTACAATTTTTTGGGACAGTCTGCTGGGGATAGTAGGCGTAAACTTCAGAAAATCCAGGGACCCGAAGGGAGAAATCTTGAAGTATTGCTAGAGGAAGTGTGGAGACTCTTTAGTAACCAGGAAGAAGGATATAAACAGGGAATGAAGAAGCTGGTGGCAGTGATACCGGAGGAAAAGCAAGAGAAACACAAGCAGGCACCACCTAGACAAGGTTCGCCTCAGTTGGGCAGAAACCAGTGTGCAATTTGTAGAACTGGTCACTGGAAAAACCAATGCCCAGAGTGGAGACAAGGTGACCAACAGGTGATTTCACATGTTAAAGACGACTGAAGAGGACCAGGGGATTCCACCCCAGCAGATCCACTGGTTATAACAATGAGGCTGGGGGAAGAGGGGAAAAAGGTGGAATTTTTAGTCGATACAGGGGCCATATATTTGGTTTTAAACAAAGCTTCAGTACCTGTGGGGAATGATTATGTTGTAGTGTGAGGGGCAATTGGCCAGTCTGAGAAGGCATATATTTGCAAACCTTTAAAGTATAGGCTTGGGAAAAAATAGGGTATTCACAAGTTTCTGTATATGCCCAATTCACCAAAGGCACTTTTAAGGAGGGACCTATTTGAGCTGTTACAAACGACCATTACATTTAAAAATAGTGAAGTTACTCTGGAGGTAAATGTTCAAAAGTACATTGTCATTGTTGAGGCAGTCACGACACAAAGCAGAGACATCAAGCAGTCTCAGAGGGCAACTCTATTATTGAAGGTGGCTGACCTTTTATACACTTTCTAATTGTTTATGCTTCTTCTATCCTAACTATTGGCCACAATAAGTCAACATAACACCATTGGTGAAAAGTAACAGTGACTCCAGCTAACTTTCTAAAAATACTTTGTCCAGCTGCAAAGTTCCCTCTTTATCTTTCTTCAGTTCCTCTCTTTGCTTGGTCTCCTTGGTAACAGCCTTGGAGAAAGCTCCTTATCATCTTCTTCTTGCTTCTCAGCTTCTTCTTGCTCCTTTAGCTAACAGGCCCGCTGTTAGCCCCTTCCACAGTACATAGAGGTGTTGAGTTTAATATCAATGACCATTGAACCCAAAGATGAAATTAGTGAAGAGATTGAGTCAAGTGTCTCCCGAGGTATGGGCCTCTGATATACCAGGAAGGGTGAGAAATGCCCCTTCCATAGTAATCAAACTTAAGGAATTGACACAACCAGTGAGAATTAAACAGTATCCCCTGAAAAAAGAAGACAAGGAGGGAATTGGCCCAATAATTGTGAATTTTTTGCAGTTAGGGTTGTTGAAGGAATCCCAATCTGATTTCAATACTCCCATCTTACCTGTCTGGAAACCTGATGGGTCGTATCGGATAGTGCAGGATTTGAGGGCCGTCAATAAGCTAACAGAAGATTTATATCCTGTGGTAGCAAATCCTTATACTTTACTAACTTGTTTAACACCTGAGCTAACCTGGTTTACTGTTTTAGATCTGAAAGATGCCTTCTTTTGCCTCCCTATCCATGAAGCCAGCCAGAAAATTTTTGCATTCAAATAGGAAAACCCTAAAAGTGGGGCAAAACCCAGCTCACATGGACAGTGTTGCCTCAAGGCTTCAAAAATTCCCCCACTTTGTTTGGGGAACAATTCGCAAAAGACCTAGAGTCCTGGTAAGCTCCACAGGAAGAAGGAAGGCTATTGCAATAAGTGGATGATCTTCTAGTAGCCACTCAGACAAGAGAGGCATGTGTGGCCTGGATGGTAAGCCTTTTAAACTTCCTAGGACTCCAAGGGTATAGAGTATCGAGGAAGAAGGCACAAGTAGTAAAACAGAAGGTAATCTACCTGTGGTATGAGGCTAGTGCTGGACAACGGACTTTAGGGCAGACTCGCAAGGAAGCAATATTCCAGACCCCAAAATGCCAGACAATAAAGGAACTCTGAACCTTCTTGGGAATGGCAGGGTGGTGCCGGCTGTGAGTCTATAACTACGGGCTACTCGTAAAACCCCTATATGCTTGTATTGCCAATGGAAATAGAGATCTCCAATGGACAAAAGATGCCACACGGACCTTTCACCAATTAAAGACTGCCCTCATGTCAGCTCCAGCTTTGAGACTTCCAGATATAAGTAAACCATTCTTTCTATTTTCCCATGAAAAGCAGAAAAGCAGGGGATTGCCTTGGGAATATTGGCCCAAGACTTGGGTCCATATTGGAGGGCAGTTGCTTACTTTTCCAAGGAACTAGATGCAACAGCCAAAGGATGGCCAGGTTGCCTCAGAGCAATAGCAACAGTTGTGTTGAATATTCAAGAAGCATGCAAGTTTACCCTGGGGCAGAAAATGACTGTACTAGTGTCCCACACGTTGTCTGCAGTACTGGAAGTAAAGGGCAGGAACTGATTTTCACCATAGAAGTTCTTGAAATACCAGGCCATCATGGTAGAACAGGATGATGTAGAGATAGTGGTAACTAATATCATCAATCTAGCTTCTTTTCTCAGTGGAAATCAAGGAGAAGCAATACACCACGATTGCCTGGAGACTACTGAAGCTACTTACTCCAGCTGCCCAGACTTATAGGACACTCCTTTGGACAATGCCAAGACCTGGTTTGCTGATGGGAGTAGCTACGTTGCCAGTGGAGAACAACACACTGGATATACGGTCACTACCTGCAGAGAGGTAATAGAATCTGGACCCTTGCCAACAGGGACTTCTGCACAGATGGCTGAGATAATTGCTCTGACCCATGCTTTGGAAATGGCAAAAGGAAAGAGAACAAACATCTATAAAGACTCGAGGTATGCATTCGGAGTTGTGCATGCACACGGAGCCATCTGGAGGGAGAGGGGGCTGTTAACCTCACAAGGAAAGAACATCAAGCATGCACAGGAGATAATCCAGCTGTTGGAAGCAGTTCAGCTGCCCGAAAAGGTAGCAATTATGCATATTAAGGCACACCAGAGAATAGCTCAGAATTGGAGGAAGGAAATGAGCTGGCTGATAAAGAGGCAAAGGAAGTGGCAAAAGGTGAGATTATCATTGAAGGAGATCTAATTCCAGATGTCCAGATTTCCTTTGAAGGTAAGCCAGAATATAATAAGAAAGATAAAAAACTAATTGAAGATCAAAAAGGGACATATAACCAAGACGGGTGGGCTTCTATTGAAGGGAAGCTGGTAATCCCTTCCCATCTATTTTGGTCACTAGTAAGGGAGGAGCACCAAAAAACACACTGGGGAGTTGATGCCATGAATACCTATTTGATTGAACTAATCATTGCCAAGAATTTATATACCACTATCACTCAAGTGACCCAACAGCGTGATCTTTGGCTCCAGACTAACCCCAAGAATACCCTCAGAGCAAAACTTGGTCAGATTGGGAGGGGCCATGGACTGGGACAGCAGTGGCAAATTGACTTTTCAGAACTCCTAAGAAAAGGGGGGCTATCGGTATTTATTGGTATTGACAGATACATTTTCAGGGTGGCCAGAAGTGTTCCCCACCAGGACTGTTAAAGCTTGGGAGGTGACCAGGGTATTATTGCAAGAAATAATACCATGCTTCAGAGTCCCAGCCACAATGTCCTCAGATAGAGGGTCACATTTCATTTCCAGAATAGTGCAACAAATTAGAAGCCACCTCGGCATAGATTGGCCCCCAGCCAGGTAATAATTAGCATTGACTCCATGATTGCAGAGGGCTATTCAATTGCTTTATTATTATCATCCTATACTATATTATACTATATTACTAACTAGAACTATCACTAACTCCCTAGAAAACCCGTGACTCTCCCATGAGAGTCCCGACACAGATGTGGATCCAATTGGTCAATGAATCCAAACAACCATCACCAGAATCCAATCAAACAATCACCTTGGGTAAACAATCTCCAGCATGCATTCCACATGGGCACAAACACCGAGCAGCAGCAAGTGAGATAAGAATTGTTTTGATTCTCTTTTCTCTGCTTCTATCACAGCCTTCCCCAGGAAAATACCTGGGAAAGTCTGTGCCTGCTCTCTGTGGCCAGAGGGCTGCTGCCATGACCACCCCCAATCAAGTGGCCAGGTGGAGAAAATGAACCATTTGATTAAGCAGCAAACTGTAAGGCTGGGGCAGGAAGTTAATCTACCCTAGCCCAAAGCTCTTCCACTGGCATTGTTGCGAATTCAAACTAAACCTAGAGCCAAAGAAAAGTTAAGCCCCTTTGAAATGCTTTATGGAAGACCATGTATAATAGAAAAGGCAATGTCCACCCACATTGGAGAGGTGACATTGGCCACATACATGGTGGCTTTAAGTAAACAGCTCAGAGAAATCTAAAAACACGTGGCTGGAACTCGGAGCAGGGAGTTAGATGGACCAGTACATAACATGCAGCCTGGAGATTATGTATATGTTAAGTCTTACAGAAAAGACTTTGGAACCACAGTGGGGAGGACCATCCCAGGTGCTTCTCACCACTTTCACCGTGATTAAGATCAAGGAACAGAGTGCCTGGATCCACCACTCTCAAGTGAAGAAGGCCCCAGAAGCCCCTTGGAAAGTGGCGCTGGGAGACAATGAACTGAAACTAAAACTTACTTGGGCAAAATTAATGTATTGCAGCCAGGAGTAGTTAGTAATTTCATTTTTGTTCTGTGTCTAATTGCAATTGAAGTCCTAGAATTAGAAGGTACCTCTATCCAAAACAATGCTGAGTGGCTGTGGATATTCTCATTTCAGTCAGAGAGAAAACAGAGGGTTTCCAACCAGGCAGGAGCCTGGGAAACAGTTGGGAAAGAATGTAAATAGTTCTTTATCTCTCTTGTTGTTCACATTGTTTATAGATAAGTTCTGCCACTGAGTGTCATTCACTGCACACCAATGGTGTTAGATGTTTTTACTCTGGGACCAATGGAATTGGTCTGGATGATGCTCTCTATAAAAGAGCAATGCATTTGAAATAAATCAGAGTTTTACTCTCTTGCCTTCTGAACTGGAGTTCTTTCATTTCCGTCTTGTCTCAACGGCATCATCTGCTGACCCAACGTGGAATTGCAGCCTCGGCTGAAGACCCGAACCCCAGCATCTTGCGGGGGGGCTCTCTGTGGCCACGGATCCACGCCAGCAGCTTGGAGGCTCTGGCCAGACACCTTTGCCTTCTTGAGAGGTAACGCTGAAACCGCATGCCTTCTGGAGAAGACTTGGTCCTGTTTGGACTGCAAGTCAGCTCTTAGAAGTAGAGAACTGAGTGGGATGGTTTTCCCTGAAGTAGTGGACTATCTTTTCTCTTGAAGTGGACGTCTGCTAAGGGAAGGTTTTCTAACAGTGGGGAACCAGCCATCTGCAGCTGACTGGGACGTCTTGACTGCTTGGCAAGCCTGTGCCCCTCTTATGGGAGCCCAGGTTTCTGATGCTCATGAGGCTCCTGGGTTGGGCTTGGGACTGAGGATTATCTGCGGACCCTAGATGCACCTTTGATCGTAGGCTCTGGCGTGATTTGGGTCACTGCCTCATGAAGCAAATGAGCAAGGAGGACGCTACAGGGTCCGCACTGTTTACAGTCTGGGGCGCATCTATACGGCCCTGTGAGGTGAGACCCCGAGGAGCAGTGATTCCGAGTGGGAGCTCTCAGCAAAGGAAGACACAGTCTCAGTGTACCGTGGCATCTCGGGGATCAGTGGGCAACAGGCGGGTGGGGCAGTGCTCAGTCCCTCCCTGGCGCGGAGTGGGGCAGCGAGAGACACTGGGTCGCACCTCAGACTTTCCGTGTCACTGGGAACTCATGCTAATCCCAACTGTTCCCAACCCTATGGCTATGTTCAGCCAAGATATTCTTTGCCAACGGATCGGCCGCTGGTCGCGCAGCAGATCGCGCCGCAGCCGGCTGCGCAGGCGCACTTTGCCTTGAGCGCGGTGCCAGTGATGTTGCCTGCCTTTAAGGTGGCGGTGGGGGTATCATCATCGCAACTATCGGTTGCGGCACACCCGACCCTGCATGGCTTGCTGGGGGCTGTCCCGTCTTCGCTGCGACAGTCCGGAGCCCATCCGTCAGTTGAGCAGATGGCTCCGCTGATTCCGCCATTGCTGGCCCCCCTCTCCGGACTGCAGTTGGGGGAAAGGGCAGCGCAGCTCACAGCAAGTGATGCAGTGGGGGCTGTAGCCCCCCCAGACCCTTCACTATCAACTATGGAGCCTGCACAGATGTATGGGTCCCACCCTCAAGTACTGACGGGATCGGGTCCATCCCCTGACAAAGCCCCCACCTCCTGCAGGGGCTCCGACTCTGCCGACAGGGCAGGCACAACTGCTTCCCGGTCTGTCCCACTGCATGCCATGTGCAATGGCTGATTTTATTTCTTTTACTGTGCTGGCGTAAGTTGTCCAACAGCACATTTTGGGTGGCACGTCAGTGTCGTTTTCTGCCCTGCCCTCTGTGGGACTCACTCCTGTGCCAGGGGCGGGGGCTGCCTTCCCCACCCCGCCTGTCATGGGGCCACTCCTGCCGACAGCAGTGTTCAGTGCTCTACCTCTCATCCTGCCCGCCCTGCGTTACAGCAGCCAGCGCCGTTTCTGTCTCCGATGACTGCAGCTTCGGCGCATGCCATATCTACAGTGTCATAGGCTCTGGATGATCCCTTCGTGTCGCCACATGCGGTGGGAGGATCCGCTGAGCTGACGGTCATGGCTCCGGTTCCCGCCTCGTTACCAGTGGCTACCCCCTCTTTCCCGGGGGCTGTGGGCTCGGAGGTCATGCCTGGTTCTTCTGTTTCGCAGTCAATAGCCGCTTGTCCAGCCCTGGTGTCTCCCACCAGACCGCCTTCCCCCATGGATTGCAGACTGTCCTGCTCGCCCCCGTCCCAGGAGGCAGGTAGTGACAGCAATGATCTGCCCTGCCCGATTCCGCCGCGGGGGCGTGACCGAATGTTGGAACGTCAGCACTGACAGGGGCGACGGGTGTGTCAGAGAGATCTGTGGACACTGCCTCCCTGTTGGGTGTCTGTGCGGCCGATAAATCCCCGTCGCTTTTGGTATGTGGTCAGACAATGGGCTTTGGAGGCTTGTGATTGGGATTTCATAGAGCGGGTGGGAAAACCTGGTGGTGCGGTCTTGAACCCACCAATCCCGGAGGTAGAGACTGTAGCTAGTGGTAAGTTGATTCCTCTGCCCTCCCCAGAAGGGGCACGAGAGGATCAGGGTGACGATGCTTCATCACAATGTAAGCTTCAAGTCTTTCCCGTGCACAAGGCTGTCCCGAATTTGGGACAGCAGGACAGGCATGATGTTATGGCCTGGAAGGTTGTGCAGGATTTGCAGGATAAAGAAAAGCAGATCGAGGATGAAAATTTGAGGCAGGTTTTGTGCAAGACTTTGGCAAGGGACAACACAAATGATGATTGCAGGAAAATTATAAATGCATTGCCAGGCGACCAATCATTGACAGACATGGTCGAAGCTTCTTACAGGGTTGGTACAGTGGACCATAAAATGTCTGTTCTGGCAGCGACCTTGCAGGCAGGCCTGCCATCCTCATGGACTAGTGAAGTAAGAGGGGGAAAAAGAAAGGCAAGCATGTGCAGGGGACAAAAGTCAGGAAACGGCCAGGCTCTAATTTCCTGTGCTCCAGGTGTGGGAGGCCAGGTCATTTTGCAAAGGAATGCAAGTCTACTTACCATGCCAATGGTAAGCGTTTTACAAGCTCGGGAAATGGAGGAAAGAGCACACAGGGGAACTGCGTGCCAACACAAATGATCCCCCAGGGCACAGCACCAACGTAGGGTGTCTCAGTCAACTCAGCGCAAGCACCCACGGCTCTGCCGGGGTGGATGTACACACCGCAGCAGCAGTCATCTTAGATTCTAGTCAGGTGCACAGGGTTCCTCTGAATGCATTTGGGCCTTTAGGCCATGGATTGAGTGCATTATTGATAGGGCGATGTAGTGCTACCCTTTTGGGAATCTTTGCGCACCCGGGTGTCGTTGATTCTGATTTTACGGGCCAGATTTGTGCCATGGTTTCTACACCCTCCCCCCGTCGTTATTTCGGCAGGGACCTGCATTGCTCAACTTATGCCTTTCCAGTTGTATGTTCCCAGGGCTGATCAACGGACGCATGGAGATGGTGGTTTCGGGTCCACGGGACCGCCGCAAGTCCTCTGGTCCACGGTCATTTCTGCTGACCATCTGCAGATAACGTGCTCCATGATTTTACCAGGTGCCAGCCTGCCTCGGATTCAGCCGCAAGGTTTGATTGACACTGGAGCCGACGTGACAGTCGTCTCCGCCTCTGTGTGGCCTCCTAAGTGGCCTCTGGACTCTATGGGAGTGGCCATTGAAGGGTTGGGGGGTACAACGCAGACATTTATGAGCGGCAGGCTGTGTCGATCAAAAACCCGGAAGGGCAGAAAGCTAAGGTTTGGCCCAATGTTACTGCAGCTCTGATCACTCTTTGGGGGCGGGATGTGCTGGCGGCCTGGGAGGTATGGATCGGGACAGATTTTTGATGGGGGTCAGTGTGGTGAAGGGAGTAGAATATCCTATGCTGCCTTTACGGTGGTGTCACAATCCGCTTATAGCGGGGTGTCATGATGGTTCGTTAGCCGATCCCAAAGTGCAAAAGACAAACAGCAGGGGACTATCAGTTTAATCACAACAGATGCACCTTTATTAAGGGCCAAAAACAATAAATGCGATAGTGGGGTCAGAAAAGAAATAAAAAGGAGAGAGAGAGAGAGAGAGAAGGGGGGATGGGAATAGCTACCAACACAGGCGAGGTCCTCAGTGGTCCGGACGATGGGGATCCGTCTTGTTGTGTTGGGGAGAGTCTCCGAAATCCTACCCAACCCAGGGGTCCAGTTATAGTCCACAGAAGGAAAAGGGGGGAACATGCAGAACAATGAGAGTCTATTGAAATTGCTATGGGGGGAACAGGTGTATCTACAGAAAATCATCCAGGCTGAACAAACACAATAATGAATAAGTCCATTGAAGTTACTGGAGAAGAACAGGTCATGTCATTCCCCCCCACCACCACTCTCTGTGGTAGGGGTCCCAGTCTCAGTCCTTGGGGAGAGGGTTCTTGATCTCCGTCTGTCACGGTGGTAACGAGGCAGATGAGGGGTCTTCAGTGAGAGACCGCCAGAGTCACCCCAACAGTTCATTCAGCTTAAAGGTGGAGAGTGAAGCAGGAATTGCAGAGGGCCGCTCTGTGCTGGGTCCACGCTGGGTCTTCGCCAAGTCCTTGCCAACTTCTTGCCAAGTTCTTGCCGGGCCTCATTCGGAACAGAACGTAACGGTACAGCGGCTGCACCTGCACTGTTGCCTTCTCCAAGCCGGAACTGCAGTGGGGGAAGGGAGTTCCTTCTCGTGGCAATCGGCAGGCAAATGAGTGAGGGTCTTCAGACAGCCTCTTACACTCTTCTCCCCCGTGTGAACAGATGCCCACATGGCAGAGGAGAAGGTGTCAATAGACACATGCACATACTTGAGTCGACTGAACTCGGCCATGTGTGTAACATCTGTTTGCCAGAGCTACAAGGCCTTCAGGCCTCTGGGGTTCACCCTTGCCGGTAAAGGTGCAGCAAACCCATGACAGTCAGCGCAAGAGCTGACAAGGTCACGAGCTTCGGTTGACATCAAATCAAATTGTTTCTGCAAAGTATGTGTGCTTTGGTGAAAAAAGTCGTGTGATGCTTTGGCTTGCGCAGTTCTGTCAGGCTGAGGTGCCACCCACGCAGGGTTAGCCAACCTGTCAACCTTGGTGTTACCTTCAGTTATAAAACCTGGTAAAGTGGTGTGACTCCGAATGTGCAGGATGTAGTACAGATGAACCCTGGCTTGAATTGCGCACCACAATGCTCTCAGCAATTAAAACAAAGCTGCATTGTTGACCTCTTTCAGCAGTGAGCAATCCAACCGCTTGGTTATGTTTGCAACATAAGCAGAGTCAGTGACCAAATTCAAAAGTACCTGAGAAAATCTCTGAAATGTCATAGCAATGGCTTTTAATTCAACCAAATGGGCTGAGCCGGACACGTGGCCTTCCAGCAGCTGCCATCCAGACTCATCCTTCCAGGTCACAATTGCATTTCCTGTATTTCCTGACCCATCGGTGAAGACGGTGGGTCCCCGCGCTGGCACTCGACTGTTTTTTGGTTGTAAGGACAGACTGGTCATTTTTGCCAGTTGCAGCAATTTGTGACTGGGAAGATGATAAACGATTTGCCCTAGAAAATTTTGCAGCACGCTTTGCAAAGGAGCACTGTTAATAAAACAACATTCAAAGGTGTCCCGCTCCACTGGAAGAATGATCCTCGCGGGATCAGCTGCCATCAATTGCAAACATTGATAACGGCATTTGATTATCAACTGGGCAACCAAATCAATCAGCAAAGATTCTGTCTTTTTGAGTTGATGGGGCAAAAAGACCCATTCCAAGATATGCAAGGGATTAGGCCAATTGTCATTCCATTGGCCAATGACACCTGTGGGATGACTGTCTGGACAGGTAATAAAAACAGTGATATCAATGGAAGGGTCTACTCGGTAAACCTGACGAGTAGACAGAGCCTGTTGAACCTCCTCCAGTGCTTGTCGCGCTTCAGGAGTCAATTTCCGAGGTGAACTCAGATCCGGGGTCCCCTTTAAAAGTTTAAACAGCAAGGACAGCTGCGCTGTAGTCAGTCCCAGATAGGTACGTAACCAATTGATGACCACAAGCAATCTCTGGGCATCATTCAGGGTCGTGATAGACTTTGGGAATTGTACCTCTTGCTGAACAGTTCGCTCAAGAATCTTGACCCCCAAATATTTCCAAGAAGGATGGCTCTGAACCTTTTCTGGAGACACTTGCAGTCCATAAGAATGCAGGGCGGAGAACAACTGAGGCTGTACCCTCAGCAGGTCCTCCGAAGTGGGTGCCACCACAAGGATGTCATCCACACAATGATAACAATGCACATCAGGGAACTGCTCGTGGACTCTGAACAAGGCCTGAGCCACATACAATTGACAAATAGTTGGACTGTTCTTGCAGCCCTGTGGCAAAACTTTACATTGATATCTCCGCACAGACTCAGCATTGTTGATGGAAGGCAAGGTAAAGGCAAATTTTGGTCTGTCATCAAGATGCAAAGGGATGGTAAAAAACCAATCCTTTAAATCAATGACCAAGATATTCCAACCCATGGGGAGCATGGTAGGTGAGGGCATACCAGGCTGCAATTCCCCCATACTCTCCATGACTGCATTAAATTTCCAGAGGTCCTGTAACAACCTCCATTTCCCTGACCTTTTCTTGATCACAAAAACAGGAGCGTTCCAGGGACTGGTAGAAGTTTCAATGTGTCCCTGGCGAAGCTGATCCCAAACTAAATCATGAAGGGCAACTAACTTCTCATGTGGTAGGGGCCACTGGTGCTCCCAGACAGGTCTGGTCACTATCCACCTGTAAGAGGCCGTCTGAAGACCCTCACTCATTTGCCTGCCGATTGCCACGAGAAGGAACTCCCTTCCCCCACTGCAGTTCCGGCTTGGAGAAGGCAACAGTGCAGGTGCAGCCGCTGTACCGTTACGTTCTGTTCCGAATGAGGCCCGGCAAGAACTTGGCAAGAAGTTGGCAAGGACTTGGCGAAGACCCAGCGTGGACCCAGCACAGAGCGGCCCTCTGCAATTCCTGCTTCACTCTCCACCTTTAAGCTGAATGAACTGTTGGGGTGACTCTGGCGGTCTCTCACTGAAGACCCCTCATCTGCCTCGTTACCACCGTGACAGACGGAGATCAAGAACCCTCTCCCCAAGGACTGAGACTGGGACCCCTACCACAGAGAGTGGTGGTGGGGGGGAATGACATGACCTGTTCTTCTCCAGTAACTTCAATGGACTTATTCATTATTGTGTTTGTTCAGCCTGGATGATTTTCTGTAGATACACCTGTTCCCCCCATAGCAATTTCAATAGACTCTCATTGTTCTGCATGTTCCCCCCTTTTCCTTCTGTGGACTATAACTGGACCCCTGGGTTGGGTAGGATTTCGGAGACTCTCCCCAACACAACAAGACGGATCCCCATCGTCCGGACCACTGAGGACCTCGCCTGTGTTGGTAGCTATTCCCATCCCCCCTTCTCTCTCTCTCTCTCTCTCCTTTTTATTTCTTTTCTGACCCCACTATCGCATTTATTGTTTTTGGCCCTTAATAAAGGTGCATCTGTTGTGATTAAACTGATAGTCCCCTGCTGTTTGTCTTTTGCACTTTGGGATCGGCTAATGAACCATCACGACACCCCGCTATAAGCGGATCGTGACAAAGAGTCGCGACGTGATTGCTCATTGGAGGATGGATTTTGCAGTTTTGGGGATACCTTTGAGTGTGAAAACTGACAATGACCCTGCCTATGCCTCACAGAAGACACATCAGTTTTTACATTTGTGGGGAGTCTCACACAAATTTGGAATTCTGCATTCACCAACAGGTCAAGGCATTGTTGAACGTGCCCATGGCACTTTCAAGTGTGTTCTGGAGAGACAAAAAGGGGGAATGCCGGTGGAGACCCCACACAGTTGGTTGGAGAAAGCTTTATATACAATTAACCATTTAACAGTGCCAAAAAACTCAGACATTCCTGTTATTCTGAATCATTTTCTCTCATTATATCCGGCAGGTGAGATGCACCTGCCCCGAGCGAAGGTCTGGGTTTCGGGATCTTGCCACCAATAAGTGGGAGGGCCCGTGCAAGCTCATCACTTGGGGCCGCGGGTATACATGTGTCTCCGCAGGTACCGGGGTACGATGGATACCTGCGAAGTGTGTTCGCCCTGACTTGAGACAGCAGAAACAGAATGTGGTCAACAGACGACCTTCAAACGGTGACCATGGTGCTGACCATCCATCACAGTCTTCAGACGATGATCAAGACACTGACCATCAACCAGCTGGCCCCTCCACAAGTGGGGAATGAACAATTGATTTGTTTTGTTTCCAGAAACAGACTGTTGACAAGTTAGGCTGCCTGTGTTACAAACACACTAACAATGTTTTGGGGTTGTTGTTGCCTTTATAAAGGGCAACGGGCGACCTGGTTCAGGTGAGGCAGCACAGCGGCCTGGCCTCTCCAGGCCGCTCGGGCTATCGATAAAGACGCTGGCACCAATGTGGTGGACGATCGAAAGCGTTTATTATCTCATCTCGTGGGTTTAAATAGTCTTGGGGGTCTTTGCTACGTCAGAGGGGGGTTGGGGGGTCTCAGGGGTTAGTCGGGAGTGGAAATTTACCGGGGCAGGTGTGGCTACATGCTTCTGGGGCTTCTGGGGTTAATAGATAACGTGGGGCAGGGAGAAGGGGAGGGGTCTATCTTTCCGTGACATCCCGTGATCTTCCGCTTCGCCTGTCCCTTACCTACCACAGGTTGTTGATGGATTTCTTAGAATTAAAAGTTAAGTTTATAAAGAGTGTACAGTATATGCATAAGGTAAAATCTCTTTGACCATTCTGAGCCAATGTCCAATGGGGGTTTGGATTATCAACTGATGAACCTCAGCGTCGTGTTTGTCCTCTTCTCTGCAAGGGGACCCACAGGAGGGTGACAAACACCGCCTCCTTCTTTAAACAAAAAGGGGGAAATGTGGATATTCTCATTTCAGTCAGAGAGAAAACAGAGGGTTTCCAACCAGGCAGGAGCCTGGGAAACAGTTGGGAAAGAATGTAAATAGTTCTTTATCTCTCTTGTTGTTCACATTGTTTATAGATAAGTTCTGCCACTGAGCGTCATTCACTGCACACCAGTGGTGTTAGATGTTTTTACTCTGGGACCAATGGAATTGGTGTGGATGACACTCTATAAAAGAGTGTTGTATTTGAAATAAGTCAGTTTTACTCTCTCGCCTTCTGAACTGGAGTTCTTTCATTTCTGTCCTGCCTCAACGGCATCAAGTGGCCTTGGTCCCAAGCCTTTATTCAGTATGCTGGATCCATGGGAAAGTATTCTGATGTGAAAGATTTAAATATATCAACTGTGGTAATGCATGGGAGTCAGGTATATAGGAAGCAGGAGTGGCAAGAACAGAAACTGTGGACACTTCAAGGGATCAAAGGAGAAGAAATCAGGGTAGGATGCCAGATGATCAATGGGACCACCCATAAGAGAGCAAATCAAATTAGTGTTTCAGCTTTTCCTTCACACAGGCACCGGGAGGTTTGCACTGGCCCAAGTAAATCAGGCTGTTGGTATAATTTCACATTAATACAGCCTGTAGAGGTGACCTGTCTTTGGACTCATGATGGTATCGGACTCTCATTGAAATTTAAACTAGATGCTGTATCTCTTACAACAGCAGGTCCTCATACAACTCACACCAGTACTCAAGCAGCGCAAACCCAAACCGAACTTGGACCTAAGGTCTATGAAATAGGCCCATACGTAATAAGGAATATGGGTCAACAACAACTGTTGTTTAGCCCAGAGTGGTATCTCAAACATGTCAAAATGCTGATGCAAATCAACATATCAGAAATCCAACCAGCCTGCTCCTCTTTCCTAAGGACATCCTTTGAGGGATGGACAATGTGGTTACAAAGACAAATACACCTTAGGAGCAGAATAAGAAGGGATTTAACTGGGATATTAGGGATAGGATTGAGAGTTTTAAACGGAATTGACTCAGAAATATTAATGAACAAGATGGCCACTGCAACAAGTGATCTAACAAAACTAAAACAGCCCCTACAGTCATCTTTATTGGCATTAGGGACTAGTCAGTGGCAAATTTCAAAAGTACTGCCAAAATGGAAAAAGTTCAGAGACCAAGACCACAAGTTGATTATGGAGGCACTTAGTATGGTTCAAAATAACGTGTCCTTAGCTTTCAGTTGTATACAAGCACAGTTATGGATGCAAGCAACAGGAGCCTTAATCATACGGGAAGGGGGTGAAGGTGACTTTCCTGTTGAGATCCAAAAGATTGTTTGGGATAACGTGATTGATTTTGAAAGAAAGTTCCAATCTTGGTGAACTATGGTAAAATTTACCTATGATCCTGCTTCTAATGTGGCCACTGCTTTTGTACTTACTATACATAATGCCACTGTTTATGTTATACATCCCATTGTTACACTAGGATTAAACCATGAGAAAACTGTGCTTTATCCCTCAGAACATAGAGTGTGGGCATGAAAGATGAATGAGAAGTAGCAAACAGTAAAATTAGAATCTTGTTTTACCTGGTAGCAACTAGGATTCATTTGTAAAAGCAACACTATTGATGCTCAAGATGTGTGCCTTGACACTGAACAAAGTATTTGCCACTTTGAGACTCATCTGGTCAGAAGATTCTCTAATCAGAAGACTGTGCTTGTATACATTGATAAAGGTTTTGTATGCTTAAGGACTGCTTGTACTTTTGTAGAAATCGATGACAACAGTGTAGTTTTGCCTAGTAGAAATCACTCTAATTTCTGTATTTGTAATCTTGTCAAGATTATCAGGTGTGATTTTTCATATTTGGCACAACTGACATCCCACCAGCTGATCAGGAACAATTACACAACGTATCACAGGCTATCACCTACTTCTATTGGAATGGACCTTATATTGGTAAGACAATGAATTAGACACCAAGACCTTATTGAGATTTTGAAGAAGATCCAAAAAAGCAGAGAAAAAACTCTAATTAAGGTCCATCATAATACAAGAGAAACAAACATAATTCTGCAAAGACTAAAAGAAGATGCAGATCATCACTGATGGGATGCAATCTTTGGATGGTCACTGACTGCAACTGAGATTTTCAATACATTGTTCCACGCCATTGTAGTTTTATTGATATTAGTTGGAGTGAGTTTAGGGTTATCTTTTATAGTGCTAATTTGGAATTGGAGAATAGTACAGCGAGTAGAGGTGTTGACCTCCTTATCAAATGTACATGGCAAAGCATTAAGGGACACATATTATCATAGAAATTTGTACTAAGTAAAAGAATTTACTTGTCTTAAGGGGGGAATGAAACAGGGGGTTAGGAATTTAACTCGGGTTAGAAACCAATTTTGGATTGTTTGTTTATTCTTTTAACTTGTGTGCTCAGAAAAAGGCCTGCAGAGAGAGAACAAGAAGAATCAAGGCTACTCAGCAAGGAATGCGGAAGAGAGATAAGAAGAGGCCCCCCACTGACCTTGAGATTGAAACACACAGGAAAACTGAATGTGGGCTATAAACACCACATTACAGCTACATGACTGAAAAA
Organism: Taeniopygia guttata; assembly: GCF_048771995.1. Lineage (NCBI taxonomy): Eukaryota > Metazoa > Chordata > Aves > Passeriformes > Estrildidae > Taeniopygia > Taeniopygia guttata. The sequence goes on from NC_133064.1 coordinate 33,304,878, forward strand.
CTTTGCAGACCCATAAAATTGATAAGATATTTTGATGCATATGCATATGTCTTTTATGCATATGCAACAGGCTAGGGGATAAAGTAGACTCGGGAATTTTCGGAGGTGCACATGTCCTTGGGGAGCATGCGTCCAGAGCTGAAATAAATCATACTGGCTTTAAAACTTTTACAAGTTATGGAGTTTTTTGGGTTTTTTTTTCCACAAATCAACTGCATACCAGAAGAAGACACGGCTGTGGAAAGAAAGCTTTTTGCTAAACCCAGAAAGTTTTGGGGAATGTTGATGTAGTATTGTCTTCCTTTTGTCACTGTCCCTGTGCTATTAAGAAGTCCTTTTCAGGTACTACCGAGGCAGCAATCCAAACCAGGGAAAGAGGGTGGATTCATGCCAGCAGAATCAAAGGACTTGTGAACAAACTTGAGGAATGGACTATCACATCTAAACTGGGTGCTACCAAATTGAATTTCAAACAGGGAGTGGGTGGTAATGGTTTGGGAAGACACAAATAATCTAAGGAATGTACACAGAATCACACATAATTGGGAAATAAGGCCAAGCTTATATCAGTGGTTTCAAGTACCACCTGGACAAGTCCTGAGACACTTCCAATACCCCTTGGGTGTCGGGGTCACTGGGCAAGACCCCTACAGTGTGAAAGTCCTTTTTTCCCTAGCCTGGCCACTCAAGGAAAGCTCTGGAATGCGTGAAGCCAAGTTTTCAAGGTTGTTTATTTTTTCTTATCTGTAATAGTTTCTTTCTGACCTGCCGAGGTCCAGCTAGCACAGAAGCCATGGCAGTCTCCTTCCTGCCCCAGGCGGCTCCCACATTATATACCCAAAATTACGTGTAGCATGTTTAGAATTCCTGTACCAATACCTAAAATCTACGTTGGACAAGGTGTCCCTATCCTAAACCAATAGAAAATGTCACTATCACACCGAGACATGGAGTACAAGAAGAAGGAAGAAGAAGCTAGGGCACGCCCAGATTCCTCTCTTGTACCCCTGAATTTCATTCTAAAAAATCCCAAAATCTCACTTTTCCACCCTGTGTCAATTTCCTTATTACATAATTCAAACCCTTTTTGCTTGTAATTCCTCATATAAGGTCGGCAGCCTCTCCCACGGGCTAAAATTGAATCCACAGGTGTTTTTCGTTTGCTGCCAAGGTTCCTAGGCTCTTTGCCAGGGGCTCGAGTCATCCAGGGCAGCCAGAGGGATGCTCTGGACTCCGACACTTAGGGAGGAATATTTCCTCCTCAAACAAGAGGATCAGGACTGGTTTGGTCAGAGAATTCTCATATTCTGGCCTTAGCCTGTCACTTATACAAAGAAGAGGGGGAATTACAATTTCCAGCAGTCCCATACTGTATACTCTGTTTTATTCATCCCAGTTCTGGATACGCTAGCTGGGTTATATGTAAATGTTTAAATCGTGGGAAAAATTGGTATTGTAGTACACAAAATCGATGCTGCCATTGCAGAAAGTGTCAAGTACCAAATCTATCCCCTATCCAGATAGAACTCAAAACAACTGAAATAATAACTTTGTTTTGTGGATGGGAATTATTAGTGCCTGTTGAATGGGAGATACCTGAGGAACGGTGGGAAACCACAGTTAAGGAATGTCAAAAACTATGCCTGGAAATTAGCAAAAAGGAAGCGACAGGGGAAACAGAGGGCAAGCCTGGGTTGACCACTGTACTCACCACCAAGATCATATACACCTGCTATGGGTTGCAACCCCACAGGCAGGGAAGGTGGGAGTATAAGCCATACCAGACCTCTGTTATTCTTTTGTCTGTCACTCATTTGTTGTCTTTTCCCTTTCAGGATACCAGCAAGATCATGTCACAAATGCTACCAAAATCATTACATGGAAAGAAACCAAAGTTCCTTTTTTATTACACACACCCATGTCAACAGTCACTGCTATAACCCATCCAAATTAAGTACCTGCAGGCAAAATGGGGAAAAATACTGGATTGCAAGAAACCTAGGAAAAAGTGGCAATAGACTGGGAATTGAATGTCCAAAAGGAGGGAGATGGATTTGTTTCCCATTTGACCTTAGTGATATAGTCCAAGACCCGGTAAAAGAACAATCAGTAAACAAAAAGGTAAAACCAGCACAGCAATCTAACTCTGTATTTGCCCCAATTTATATGCTGAATCATATTATATGACATCAAGCAGTTATAAAGATGAGAACAAACAAAGCTGCTTGGGCATTGGAATTAATATCAAGTCAGAAAAGCCAAAAAAACCCTGTAGTGTATCAGAATAGGTTGGCTTTAGACTATTTACTGGCTAAAGAAAGGGGTGTTTGTGGAAAGTTTAATATATGAGATTGTTGAAAATAGATGACAACAGGGATGTCATCCTGGAAAAAGCAAAAACTATCCAAATAATAACCCAGGTACCCGTCCAAAATTGGAAACCAATGTTAAAAATTATCTGGTGGGGTAATGGATTTGGGATAGAATCGTGGAAGAAATTAGGCTTCTTCCTTTTATGTGTTACAACTGGTTTGATTTTTCTTCCTTGTTTGATCTCCTGTTTTATTCAGCTAATTACCAGCATAGTCTAAAGCATACAAGTGGACAAGAAATAATGCTCAAGCCAAATGATTTATAAAGACTAAGAGGAAGGATTGTTATAGATACATATTATACATATTGGCTTTCCGCAAATGTTAAAATAGATTTATACGTGTAGTGTTAAAGTAACTTTGATATCGTTTTTATTTCTGTTGTTAATTAAGCTTAGACATAGTAGTGAAATAGCTATGCTTATGTTAAAATGCCTGCTTGGATGGGATAACATCCAATCAACATAGGATGAGGAACCTGCTACAGATATGCCAATTATCAGCACTTACCGTCTGAAAACAGTGTGGACCAAGGCCCAAAAACTGGAGATTATAAGAATTGACTAAAACCACCACCAAGGAATACGCATGCTCTATAAAGGCAGACCCAAGGAGGAGCCATGCTGAACAGTTCTTGGAACATATAAACTAGTTTGGGAAAAAGTTTACTATGAATAAGGATCTATGAATATGCAACAGGCTGATGTAAGGGAAAAGGTATTTAAAGCTTATCCCCAAATATGACGGTGTGGTCTTGGCTGAGTGCCAAGATGCACCCAGTTGTAATAACCTTTGCTCTATGGTCCTTGTCTCCTATTGTCCTTTATTAAACTTTTTAAATTTTCATAGGAGAGTGAACATGTTTTTCACACTACTGAGTCCCAAACCGCTGCAATAAAGATTCTACGGTCTGTGCTGTCTTTTGTGGTGCTGCCTGGCCAGCGCTGCTGAGCCCGTGGCTTTGATCAGGAAATTGCGAAATACCCATTTTACAAGGATTTTTAGCTTGAATTTTGCAACTTTTTTCCCATGGTCTGCTAAAAGTATTTTGTACCGTCCATATATGTCCCTCTGTGTCATGGACAGTTTAAACCCCATCCTGCAGAGCAGTGAAACTTGAATTGGGGTAGGATGTGCCCCCCTGCCTCCCCCCCCATCCCCCCACGTTGGGGAAGGTGTGACAGGGAAACAGCTTTTCAAACCCCTTGGATTAGCACCTGAGCTTAGGGAAGGGAGAGCATTCTGTTGGCAACTGGGACAGGTGGCTACAATGGCCCTGACTTGTTCATGGGTCAGATGGAACTGGCAAACCTGGCTGGGCGCATTTTGATGGAAGAGCTGGTGGCTGATCTTAGCCTGACAGAACACATCTGGGAGTGGGGCCATCTGGATGGGTGCAGCGAGGACATCAGCTTTTCGATTGCCCTTGGTGATGAAACCTGGCAGGTCGGTGTGTGACCTTACGTGCATCACATAAAATGGCTGCTCTCGGTGGGAGACTAATTTTACCAATTTTGAGAGCAGCTTGTACAGTGCAATGTTGGAGACTTCCTGCAAAATTGCATTTTCTGCTCTGGACACTACACCTGCTACATAGGCTGAATCAGTGACCAAATCAAATGGTTCAGAGGACCTCTCAAAAGCTCTGACGACAGTGGCCAACTCAGCTACTTGAGGCGATCCTTCCACCTCGGCAACATCTGCCTCCCACTGCTGAGTCTGAGGATCTCTTCAAGTCTCAACTGACTTGTGAGATGCTCCGGACGTGTTAGTAAACACTGTCAGTGCCTTTAGAGGTGTTTTGCTCTGAATAGATTTTAGGGACAATGTAAATTGGACATCTAAATTGAAAATTTTGTGGGCTGGTCGGTGAATTGAAATTTGACCGGTGTAGCTGTCCAATGCAAATTGCAGAGCTTCGTTTTCCTGAAGCAGATGTTCCAACATTGCTTTGGATAGATGGCCCGATTCTAATTTTAGTGGAATGTGGATGCTGTCAAAGTCACACCCTGCCTATTCCCTGATCTGGACCCTTGCTTTCTGCATCAGTTCTGCCACCAGCTCTTGTGGCCGTGTCATCCTCTTAGACCTGTTGTGACTGAGGAAGACTCACTCTATGATTAAGAGGGGATCCCTCCGGTCCTGGTCCTTCTTCCCTACTTGGGTGATCTCCCATTGGAAGATCACCCCGTGGAAATGTGGCAGCTTACCGAGAATGATGAATTTGAAGGGCAGGCCCGGTTTGTATCGGTGGGCCTTCCTGGCAGACATCATGTCCTGTACCTTCTCCAGTGCAGCCCTCGCTTCCTGGGTAAGGGCCCTAGGAGAACTAGGCTCCTCTCCCCCTTTCAATAAATTTAAAAGGGGGGCTAGATCTTCAGTGGAAATACCTAGCCAAGGCCTTATCCAGTTTAAAGAGCCACACAGTTGCTGAACATCGGCCAAAGTCTTGATGTTATTCTTGATGGTCAATTTTTGCGGAGCAATGGTCCGTTCCCGATCTCCAGGCCCAGGTGCTTCTAAGGTGGCATCTTCTGAACCTTCTCTTCCCAGAGCTCGAACCCTGCAACAACTAAAGAATTGATTGTCAGGTCAAGCGCATGAGCAAGCATGTCGTCATTTGGGGCACACACTAGAATGTCATCCATATAATGAAGGATGATGACATCCTTCACAGTTGCACGGACTGGGGACAGCAAGGAAGAGACATACCACTGGCAAATACATAGGCTATTTTTCATTCCCTGTGGAAGTACTTTCCAGTGGTATCTCTTCCTGGGGGTTTCTCAGTTAATGGTTGGAAGTGAGAAGACGAAGCCTGGGGCATCGTCAGGGTGAAGGGGAATTTGGAAGAAGCAGTTTTTTATATCAATCACAGCTGAATTCCAATTTTGGGGGAGCACCGTCAGGGACAGCACCCCTGGCTGGAGAGAGCCCATGTCTTCTATCACGTTGTTGATTTGACGGAAATCGTGGAGTAGCCGCCATTCGTCTTTGCCTGGTTTTTTAATTACAAAGATGGGGGAATTCCAGGGAGATGTTATTTCCTGGATATTTCCCTTTTTTAGCTGCTCAGTCACAAGCTCTTCAAGCGCCTTCAATTTTTGTTTGTTGAGCAGCCACTGCTTGACCCAGACTGGTGAATCTGTTTTCCAATTGACTTTCTGGGTAAGGCGCTTTTCAATGACCGCTGCCTGAAAAACCTGGGGGGTCTCTGGGATGTCAATTCTGAACCCCCACTGGGCCATTAGGTCTCTCCCCCACAAGGGTTCTGTGAAGTCTAAAACAAATAGGCATACAGAGGCAAATCTCCCATTCGGCCCCTTAATTTGGACTACACTCTTTGACTGTTTCGCTAATTGAATGCCCCCAAGACCTTGTACGTGTCCAGCTACACTTTGCAACTCCCAATGTGATGGCCATTCTCGGGACGGAATGATTGTTACATCTGCCTCTGTGTCTATGAGTCCAACTAAGGCTTTATACTCCTCCCCCCGGTGCAACTTGCATGAGATGTTTGGTTTTTCAGCCCCCAGTACCTGAGTCCAGGTGATGGTCCATGAAGGTTCAGGCACTGGGATGGCCTGGGCGATGACTTGGCCTTTGGGCAGGTGTAACGACGTATATTTGTATTCCACGGACAGATTCAAGCGAGATCTCTTTGGTTGCTCTTGGGGGATGAAGTTTATTCAGGACGCAGAGAGGCTCTGCCTTGAGCTGCCAGACACAGCACGTGGCTGGGCCTCGGGTGATGGGGGAGGGGAGAGACAGAGAGGGGAGCAGGGACTCCCGGAGGACTCTCCAGGAGGAGAAGGGAAGATCCAAGAGAGCGTCCAGCCCCCCGGAGAGCCTTTATCAGAGGGGGCTCCAGGGTGGGCTGGAACAGGACCTGGGCCAATGGGGTTACAGGCACCTGATGGTTCAGGGGAGGGTTACAGATGTGGGGTGAACCATACATTCTGGGGGGTGAGATGGAAGAGTCCATTTGGCTTTTGGACCCCGCTGTAGGTGAGGGTAATTGTCCAGCCAGTAGGGGGCGTTATATTCGTCCTGGCTGTACCATTGTGGTTCTTAATCATATTTATCTACCCTTCCCAACATCTCCCCTTTTTCCACTGAACCATTTGAAATATTAAATATTGATTTAACAACTATTTTCTGCACACTTGGAGGTGTACAGGGTATTGTTACTAGAACTATACTTATTGCTACTGAAACAGTCAAGCTTATTTTACAGAGTTCCTTTAGCCAAGGTGCAAGGCTCAAACTATTAAGTAAACTGTATAGCTGAGATGACCTTATTGTTATTAAATCACTGATTATAGTAGGGGAGGCATTGTCAGAATTTTTTTTTTGGAAAAGGTCTTATAATTAAACGGGTTGAAAAAGGTTTGTTAGGGTTTGTGTTAGATATATAGGTGGTCTTAGAGCTTGCAGGCTTGGCTAAAGCTACTCGGCATTTGTCCTTGGTTGAATTATAAGTAAAACTTCAATATAAAAACTGAAACAGAAGAACAAAAACAACATGCACGGATATAAGCGATAGAAAGTCCATTTTTCTCTCGATGACGTAGCGTGGTTCAGGTCTGGGTGCTGGCTTCTTGGCTTGTGCTTGTAGAGGAACTGTCTGGTGTGGGGGTGTCAGCGGATTTCGGAGCATGGTAAGGCTTCACGTTCTTTCCTGGGACCCACTTAAGTCCTTGACCTGTAGAAACACAAGCAAAACCTTTTCCCCACGTTATGAGGTTGTATGGACCTTCTATTTGCCCTGTGTCTAAGTTTTTTATTAAAACTGGGGGGTGTTCCTTAATTTTTGCTTTTTTGTTGTTCAGAAAGTGTCTGTAGATGGGGGGGTCGGGCTCTTCTGTAGAGCTATTTAGGAAATTGTAAACATACAGAGCTTTACTCAATCTCTTTTGAGGTGTAGCTTGATCTACTCCTCCTTTCTGTTGATTTAAAATGCGTTTTAGGGTTTGGTGTGTTCTTTCTACCATTCCCTGACTCGTGGGGGAGTGAGGGATGCCAAATGTATGGTGAACACCCCAATCATTCAGGAATGTGGCTAATTCTTGTGAGGTATATGAGGGGCCATTATCAGTTTTAATTTCTTGGGGAACACCTAAATAGGAGAAGGCTTGTGAGAAATGTTGGCAGACATGCTTGGCTGTTTCCCCTGTATGTACAGAGGCAAAAATTGCATTTGAAAATGTATCAATAGAGACATGGATGTTTTTAAACTTCCCAAAAGATGGATATTTAGTGATATCTGTTTGCCATTTCTGTAGGCTCTCCAACCCTCGCGGGTTGGTGGCTGCTGAAGGGGGGAGGGGTTGCACATGCTGACAGCTTGGGCAAGCTCGTACAATATTTTGTGCTTGCTCTAGGGAAATGTGAAAGTCTCGTTTGATGGCCTGTGCGTTTTGGTGAAAGAATGCATGGCTCAATTTGGCCTGTTCAATAGTGTTGGGCAAGGTGGTTGCAGCAAGCACTGAGGTGGATTTCTCAACGCTTGCTGAACCTTCCTCATCAGACGCGGCTGATGCCAGTGCATCAGCACGTGCATTTCCCTCTGCCATGAATCCTGGAAGACTAGAGTGAGCCCTGATATGAGAGATAAAGTAAGGATTAGCTCTGTGTGATAAAATGTTATATAAACAGGTAAGCCAAAGACACAAATCGTTGTTGCTTACATCCTTTAGAACGGATCCCTCAATTCTCTTAATGACATTAGCTACATAAGCTGAATCTGTGATCAGGTTGAAAGGTTCCGGAAAGAGCTGAAATGCTCTTACAACTGCAGCCAATTCAACAATCTGAGGGGAACCTTCAACTTTTTGGACATCTTGTTCCCAGGTTTTAGTTTTTGTATTTTGCCATGTAACAACTGAGTTGTGTGTTCGGCCTGACCCGTCAGTGAAGATAGTAATTGCATTTAAAGGTTCTTCACTGATCAGGGGCTTTTCCTTATAACATAACTTGGCTTTGATCATTTTGTGTGCTGGGTAGTGAATTGAGCAGGCGCCTGGGAAGTTCAGCAAGGCATACAGCAGGTCCTCCGATTTTTGCATAGCCCAGTCAAAATATGTTTTCTTCATGGGCAAGTAAATAGTTTCAAACTCGCGGCCTGCTATTGAAAGGAGCCTTGCTCTGCCTTTGATGATGATCTGTGACATCATCTCCAAAGGTGTGAGGATTGTCTTTGGTGACCTATAGGAAATAAAAACCCATTCAATTATTAACAGTGGATCCTTGAGAGAAGAGTCCCATTGGAAGATGAGGCCGCACAGCCTCAACTTTTCTCCCAGGATTGCAAGGAAAAAGGGTTGACCAGGAACATAGCGATGTGCCTGCCTGTTCTGCAGGGCGTCAGTGATGTGTTCTAGGGCCTTACAAGCCTCTGGAGTGAGAGACCTGGGGGATCTGAGTTCATTGTCTCCCTTTAACAGATCAAAAAGTGGAGCAAGTTCATCAGCAGTTATTCCTAAGACAGGCCTAACCCAATTAATTTCCCCTAAGATCTGTTGTAAGTCCTGTAGAGTGCGGACATTGGTTCGGATTTGTATCTTTTGGGGGGAAATAGACTGATCTGTTAGTTTCCAGCCTAGATACTTCCAGGGGGCAGTTTCTTGTATTTTTGATTCAGAGATCACAAGTCCAGCCTTTTTTACTTCAGCAACAGCATAACTACAAGTCCCTCTCATCTGCTCTTGTGTTGGTGCTGCAATAAGCAGATCATCCATGTAGTGAAGGATAACGGATTGTGGAAACTTTTGGCGGACTGGAGTCAGCGCGCGGGCGACGAAATATTGGCAGATAGTAGGCGAGTTTTTCATTCCTTGGGGGAGGGAAAGCCAGTGATACCTCTGAAGCGGTTCTTGTAAGTTCGTACTTGGGATGGAGAAGGCAAAACGAGGAGCGTCATCTGGATGCAGAGGGATGTTGAAGAAACAGTCTTTCAGATCTATGATGATAAGAGGCCAGTCTCTGGGTATCATGGACAGGTTGGGCAGGCCAGGCTGGAGTGGGCCCATGTTTTCGATCACTGCATTGATTTTTCTGAGATCGTGTAGCAGTCGCCAGGTGTTAGAGGTTTTCTTATGGATCACAAATACAGGTGAGTTCCAGGGGCTGTTAGTGGGCTTAATGTGGCCCTTCTGCAGTTGTTCTGCTACCAGTTCCTTGAGGGCACTCAGCTTGTTATCTGGCAGGGGCCACTGATCGACCCAGACAGGGGTGTCAGTCTTCCAGGTCAGTTTCGGAGTGCTGAGTGCTTTAGTGGCCCCTACAAAAAACCCAGTTCAATTTTAGCTCCCCATGCAGAAAGCAAGTCCCTTCCCCATACTGTGATGGGTTTCTGAACCACATAAGGGCGAATCAATGCTTTCATTCTGTCAGGCCCTTCAATGCTGATCACAGATTCTCTTTGCAAGCACGGAGTGACACCTCCGATGCCTGTGAGAGTGCTTGGGGGAGGTACCAACCTCCAATCAGTAGGCCAATAAGAAGAAGAAATTACAGAAACGTCTGCCCCCGTGTCAATCATCCCCTTGATGGTGACTCGAACCCCGCCATTTGATAGTTCACAAGTTAGCATTGGTCTTTGTTCACTTATGTGTTGAACCCATAGGACCTCGGGGTTTTCAGAAGCGACTGGGAAACAACGTGGTGGTATCTGGTCTATGGCTCCCATAGGCAGTGCAATGGCAGTGGCTATAGGGGTTTTAGGTGGAATATGCAATGGGGGGTAGTAAGCCTTGGCTAACACTAATAGTTCTTCATTGTAGTTAGCAGAGACTACACAAGGTAGAACAAGTAGCCCCAGGATGCAGTTCCTTTCTTTGCCAACTATTAGAAAGTCTTGCCGGAGTTGTGAAGGCCCAGTGATTCCTGTCGAAATATAGTCGTAGCCATCATCCTTTAAGAAGGTTGTTGGCTTGGAGGTCGCCAGAGTGCACCAGGTGCCTGGGGATAGTAAGTTTGAGTCATTAGCTGGGATTGTGCTGGTGATGCAGCGAAGGGCATTGGGACCGGGATATTCGCAGATTTTACCTCGGGATTTTGGGGGGCCACCATTTGTTTCATCACGCGGTGACGCGGCGCGCTCGCCTTGGAGTTTTTTGGATTAGGTCTTCTACTCGCATCTTGTTTGGATCGGCACTGCCAGGGCATATGTTTTCCTTTTTTGCAGGTGGTGCACGAATCAGGCGTTTGTGGGCTTTTGTTGACTTCTGTGCAATCCTTTACAATGTGGCCAGGTTTTTTGCAGAGGTAGCAGGGTCCTAAAGGCAGAGCAGCTTGCATGACAGCCATGGTGTTGTATTGTTGTTGGGAGCTGAGATGCAGGGCAGTTAGAAGTTCCGTAAGTCTCTGGTCTCTTGCTTCTGCCTGTTGTGCTTGTGCTGCAAGAGCCCTTTCCAGTTTATCTCCCCGGGTTTCTTCGGGTTCATGTGCTTGGACGACTGCCACGTCATGTGGGCTCCCAACATAGTTGCACGCTTCAATCATCTCAGGCACTGTAGGTTTTTCTTTTCCTAGGGCCTTGATGATTCGTTTGCATTGGGCGTTGGCATTATTTTCGAGGATGTCCCGGATCATTATCGGCCGGGCCAAATCATCACCACATTGCCTTTCAGTAGCTTGAATTACCCGGTCTACAAATGTGGTGAATGGTTCAGATGAGCCTTGGGTAACTAGATTGTATGCTTCTTCGGAAGTTCCCGCTGGCTGAATCTGTAAAAAGGCTCTGCGAGCCATCCTTTTGACATCATCCAATACCGTTTTGGGTAGATTCGCCTGATGTTCGATCTTATCATCCGGTGGGTCACCTGTTAATTTAGACAAGGTAAGGGTGCGAAGGTGTGCATCAGTGCTTTGTCTATATGTAGTCAGGACTCCTGCAAGCATTCTCTTCCATTTAAGATCCCACAATATATATTGTGAGTCCGTGAGAAATGTGGTGGCAAGATGTTTGCAGTCATGTGGCGTGAGTGTGTGTCTCTCTAGGGTACTTTTCAACAGCTGTTTGAAATAGGAAGAGGAGATGCCACCGTCATTAAGTGCTTTTCGCAACTCTTTTAAATCATGGGAGGGAAGGAATGTCCATGTTTTGAGATTAGCAGGTTGTTGGCTGGGTATTGCCGGTATGGCCTGGGAATGCAGGTTGTCTTCTTTGTGGTTATCATATTTGATTTCAGGGCAGTTAGTCAATTGAAGATTGTTGGCACTGTGTTGAGAATTTGGTGAGACTGGGATAGAAAGGTTAGAGTTTGCAGGGGTAACATAGTTCTCTGTCTGTCCTTTGTTTGTAGAAGCTGCAGTTACATTGTTGCGTTCACCTTGCTGATGTATGGTGTTTTCGTTAGGGTGCGGTGAGGAGCTGCTAGTGTGGGAGGCAGGGGCTGCTGCCAGCTGAGGCAGAGGAGCAGGGGGGGTGGAGGTCGTGGGCAGCAGCACCTGTGGGGAACTGGGATTTGTGGAAGGATATCCTGTTGCTATGGCATTGGGTGCTGCGGCAGTTTGTAGATACGGCGAAGGGAGGGGTGCGGAGGGATATGGTGATGGGTTTGGGAAACCCGGAAGTGGTGCCGGCGGCGGGGGGTTAAGGTGCTCTGCAGCCAGAGGCGGGGGCTGCGGCGCCGCGGGGGGGTGGGGTGGGGACGCCGGGTTTGCGTCTGCCGGGGGGGCCGGCTGCGAGTCCAGGAAGCGGGCGGGCAGCGGGGGCGCGGCGCTGTGTGCCGGGACTTCTCTGGGAAGGACGGGCGGTGCCGCGGCCGCGGGGGCGGGGTCTGGGCTGCGCGAGAGGGAGGCGGCGGCCGCGGGGGCGGGGGCGGGGTCTGGACTGCGCGAGAGGGAGGCGGCGGCCCCGGGGGCGGGGTTAGGGCCGCGCGAGAAGGAGGGCGTGGCCGCGGGGGCGGGGTCTGGGCTGCGCGAGAGGGAGGCGGCGGCCGCGGGGGCGGGGGCGGGGTCTGGACTGCGCGAGAGGGAGGCGGCGGCCCCGGGGGCGGGGTTAGGGCCGCGCGAGAAGGAGGGCGTGGCCGCGGGGGCGGGGGCGGGGTCTGGACCACGGGGGGGGGGGGGGGCGGCCGCGGGGGCGGGGTCAGGGCTGCGCGGGAGGGAGGCGGCGGCCCCGGGAGTGGGGGCCGCCCAGCCCAGGGCCGGCGCATGGCCGGCGTGTTTGCCGGACCAGTGCGCTTCCGGGCGGGTCGGGGGGGCGGCCGCGGAGGCGAGCGTCTGCAGCTTTTGCAAAATCGCAGCTGACGCTTGAGATTGTACTTGTAAAATAGCCATTGACTGGGTTTGTGCTTGCAAAATGGCTGTTGCTTGATTTTGTAAAAGTTCGGCTATAGTAGCCATCATAGCCGGGACAGGCAATGCTGGGGGGGCGGGCGGGGGGGAGGCGGGGCCCGCGGAGTGGTTTGGGGGGGAGGAGGTGGCTGCAAGGGCGGGTTCTGGGTTGCGGGGGAGGGGGGGGGCGGCTGCGGCAGGGAGCGCCGCTCGCTCAGAAACCGCCGAGTCGCTAGCCGCCTTGCCGGCATTTTCGCCGCAGCGCGGGGTGGGGGGGCGGTCCGGCGGGGATATTTGAGCCACGGCAGGGAGCGGGTTGGCTGCTATTAGTGGCTTTTGAGAAGCGCAGAGTCCTGCTAATACTCTATAAGCAGGGAGTAATTCGCAAGCATAGGGGTCCCGCCGTGAAATGTCGTTAAACAGTGTATGTCCCACGGACTCCCAAAAGTCTCCACAAAACACAGCAGAGCGCTCGGCATATGGGAACTTAAGTAAGATCCATTCTAGGAGTTTTCGTAGCTCTTTTTTAGGCAAATTACTATTATGGCTACGTAATAAGTGGTTAAGTTGCTTATAGAGATCTCGATCAGCTGCAGAGTGGGACTGTCCCATTTTTAAACCAGTGTGGCTCACCTCGGTGTCGCAGGAGCGGGATCCTCTGTCAGGGTCCGACGTTTACTGCAGTCGGTGGTGAGGGCTCACCGCGGGGTTTCTCCAGAGCTTCAGCGCGGGCAGTGCTAAGCAGTGCTCGCCTGTGCTTTGTGTACGTGGCCACGTGGCGCGGCAAGTCTCGTCACAAAGCCTTGGGTCGCCGCGGAATCGCGGCGATCGCCTGTGCTGGGAGAATAACAGCCAGAAATCCTAGAAGAGCTGTAAGAGCTCGCTACTATGTAACGAGTCTCTGAGCTGTAGGATGGCTTCGGGACTTTTTAAAGAGCTCCGGTTCGTCACTGCCTAGCAGCAAAATGCCGTGCTCGCGACAGCGATAGTGAGGAAATACCTGGTTATTTAGTTAGTGTCCATGGAAAGGTGTCCTACAGGTAGAAAAGCTGGAAAGCATCCAGACGGGTGCAGTTGCAGGTCACCGTGGGTTCGTATTCGAAGATGGGCGCCAGTCTGTAACGACGTATATTTGTATTCCACGGACAGATTCAAGCGAGATCTCTTTGGTTGCTCTTGAGGGATGAAGTTTATTCAGGACGCAGAGAGGCTTTGCCTCGAGCTGCCAGACACAGCACGTGGCTGGGCCTCGGGTGATGGGGGAGGGGAGAGACAGAGAGGGGAGCAGGGACTCCCGGAGGACTCTCCAGGAGGAGAAGGGAAGATCCAAGAGAGCGTCCAGCCCCCCGGAGAGCCTTTATCAGAGGGGGCTCCAGGGTGGGCTGGAACAGGACCTGGGCCAATGGGGTTACAGGCACCTGATGGTTCAGGGGAGGGTTACAGATGTGGGGTGAACCATACATTCTGGGGGGTGAGATGGAAGAGTCCATTTGGCTTTTGGACCCCGCTGTAGGTGAGGGTAATTGTCCAGCCAGTAGGGGGCGTTATATTCGTCCTGGCTGTACCATTGTGGTTCTTAATCATATTTATCTACCCTTCCCAACAGGCAGGTACACTGGTGGGTGAATACAATGCAGCCAAAGGATGAGTTTTCCCGGATCTGATGACACGAGACCTGGGAGGATGTGAATGTTTAGAGGTGTGTATTTGGTGTCCCCAAGGATGACATAGTTACTACAGGTGTCTCTCCAATTGCCAGGTTCCTTGGGGTTCACAGACACGAAATGCCACTGGGTGTTATGAAGGTGGAGGGGCTCTGTCAGAGCCAACCTGAAAGGCACATTATGAGAGTTAGTGGTTAAAATAGGTCTTGGTTGGTATGGGTGAGTCAAGTCCGGTGAAGAAGTAATGTTAGGTGAAGTCCGAATTGGCACAGGCGGGCCTTGCCTGTGAATTTTTGGCTCTCCACCCCCACCCCCCCCCAGATGTTTTTGGCCCTGCTTTATATCTAGCATTGCGCAGGGAGGGACTGCACTTGGTTTCTAGTTTTTTGATGGCTCTCCTTTGGAGGCAACCTTTTGTTTTTTTGGTTTTTCCTGAAGCTATAAAACTTTCTTCAATGGGCAGTTGGGCATCCAATGCCCTAGCTCCCTGCAAAGATGACACGGCTGGTCTGCTGGGGGAGGTCTGTTAGATGTTGGTGGAGTGCGTGGTGGCTGGCTGCTGGATGGTGGGTCAGGGACATTGATGGCTGCCACCCTCCTCAGTTCCCTCTGTTTGTGGCGTTGATCAGTGGATGAGATTGTGACCTTCCTCAAGCAGATTTCAAGCATGGACTTCAGGGTCAGTGGTGGGTCGTGGGGCAGGCTCAGGATTGCGGCTTTAAACTTTTCGTTGGCATTTTGCAGAGCAATTTGTTAGGATTCCCTGCTGCACTCCCGGGTCCTGTACCTGAAGGTCCACTGCCCTGCAAAGTCAATTAACAAACTTAAGGAAGGACTCAGAGGGAAACTGAGTTATAGACAGATAGTTATCAATGGGGACATCCGGGCGCAACCCAAAAAACGCTTTTTCCACAGCCTTTATGCTTTCCCGGAGACCCTCCCTAGGTATTTTCGCAGCTTGTTTTTCCCCCTCTGCCCAATCCCCCTCCCCGCAAAGATGATCAACGGACAACATCATTTCGTCATAATCTACTCCTATGTCCAGGTCAGCCCATAGTGTTGGTAAAGCGGACCGTACTTCTTTCCTCCACACTGCTTCCCATATTAAAAACTCTGTTGAGGACAGCAAGCACGAGAAAAGTGTACAGAGATCAGCAGGAGTTAAAATATTTCCTGAAAGAGTGGCCCTCAACAGTCCCTTGAACCATTTGCTGTCTCTACCAAATTGATTTTGAGCTTTGCAGATCTCTTTGTTGGTCTGGTAGGCAAGTGGGGACCATTCGGGCATGGGTGCTCCCTCCTGACTAGGGATATAGGTGACTGGAGCAGCGGTGAGAGCGGGGATAGAAACAGGGTTCTGGTTCCCAGGCCCCCCCCCTCCCCCCAGAGCCTGAGCGTGGGAACTGAAGGAGAGGGTGAAGGAGGGGGCGTGGGAACCAGGAGAGTAGATGATGTCAGAAAGGGTGTGGCTACGACATGGGGAGGAGAGACATGACTGACATATTTCAAAGTGGGAGGAACTGGGGGGTGTCGTTTGGGGAGGAGCTGGATGGGAAGGTGGGTTGCTGGAAAGGGAGGAGTTTCAGGAGGAGTCAGGAGACCAGAAAGGGTTGATTGATGGGCGGAAAGGGTTTAGGGGAGGAGCGGGAAAAGGATTATGGGGAGAAGAAGGGCACGTTGCAGGAACGATCACATGGCATCCTCCATCTTGTGCCTCATGGGGAGAAGAAGGGTGTGTGGCAGGAACCACCACGTGGCGTCTGCCATTTTGCACACCCCGGGGGACATTTTGAGGGGAGTCGGGTTCAGGGAGATTAAAACTAACAAAGGGATTTTGGGACGGGGCTGTACAACGTGGAGGAGTTTGAGGACAGGAAAGATCCCGAGCAGTCTGGCCAGGACTGCTCAGGCGGGGGTCTTGGGGATTCTGTGGGGACCCAGGGAGACAAAGGCAGCCCTACGGCTTTTGCTGGTATGATCCCTTTAGAATCCCCAGGTTGGGGCAGACAGGGGAGAGAAGAGGGCTAGGACAAGGAGAAATGGGGTTGAGTTTGCTCCTGGGTGGCTGTTCCTGCGTTTCAGAAGAGGATTTTAAAGCATTTCTAATTTTCATGGCCAGGAAAGCAAATTTAGAAAGGCCAGAATTTCCTAATTGTAACAACTCATTACTTACTAGATCCCAAAACTCTAAATTACGAATTTGGTCAGCCGAAACATTAGGAAAATGTAGGAACAACCACTGAAAAAACTCTTTAGCTTCTCTTTTATGAAACGAAATTCCACCAGTAGATAAGACACTTGCAACTTGGAAATAGACTCTCTTTTGAGAGACAGACAGTCAGGCACTCATTTTGTCTGAGGAAGAATCTGTCTCTTAAAACACACTACCCAGTAGAAAGCAAAAGAAAAGAGAAACCCCTGCTGCTGGCTGCCTACTAAATGGTGCTGCGCAGCAAAGTAGAACAGCTACAATAGTAGCAAAATCCTCCAGAGAGGGAGAAAAGTTGACCCTTTTCCCAGAAACAAGCAGGGAAAAAGAGCACAAAAGAAGAGCAGGCAAAGAAAGCTCTCCCCCCACCGGGAGAGAGGATAAAAGAGGGAGACAAAAAGATACTCACCACTCCAAGGCCTGCAGCAGGAAAAGAAAGGTCCTGAATAGTGCCCTCCTTGTGGAACTGACCACTGTTATGCCCCAGTGGCTACCAATTCCTTCCCCAGGAGCGCTACCCACCAAAAAGGGGTCTGCTACTACTGCGGTAGTTTGCCATCCTCGAGACAGAGTCCAAACACCGCTGCAGAATAAATCCAACAGGACATACAGCCGTCTCCTCTGTGAAGTCTGGCGATGTCCTCAGGCCCCATGGTGGGTGCCAAGCTGCCGCTGTGCTAAGCTGAAGCCCCCTGGCTTCCCCTGCCCGGCAGGTACAGTCAGCTGTGGGAGTGTATCTCGAGGAGAGTCAGGGAGCAGCTAAGGCAGAAAGTTACAATGTCTGCCTTGTTTGGAGGACAGGCGGCGTCTGAGGAGATAATAAGGGAGTCGACTCAAGGCTGGGAAAGCAGTTTCAGTTTTAATCCAGGCTCCCGAGAGCTCTGAATTACAGAGTATCCAGCAGCCAAAAGTGGCCTCGAGGCTTTTGCAACATCTTAAATACCGGGGCAGTAACAAGGGGAAGGGAACGCCCATTAAACAATGGGGGGATTTGGGGGAGTGGAAGGTGAAAGGATAGACAGATACAAAAACCAATGGGAGAAACTTAAGGGAGGGACCCTGGGCCCTCATCCAATCCCTCAACGCCCAGTGTAGAAGATTCTGGAAGAATGAGATGGGGAGCCGAGTGATGGAAAAGGTACCAGGAAGGGGAGGGGGAAGTGACTAAGCATTTTCAGGGAGATTGGCACTGAGGGAACAGCGGGAAAACTTGGGGTGGAACCATTGGCAGAAAATGGGGGGTGGAGGGGCAAACCATTACAGAACTGTTACAGAAATATAAAAACACAATACAACACTCCCCCAAAATTGGAATTTGGCTGTCATTGATATAAAAGGGTTTTTTTTCCAAATTCCCCTACACCCTGATGATGCACCACGTTTCACGTTCTTGGTCCCCCCTATAAACAGGGAAGCCCCAAGGAAGAGGTACCATTGGAAAGTTCTTCCTCAAGGACTGAAAGCCTCACCATCGATCTGCCAGTGGTATGTCTCTTCCTTACTGTCCCCGGTGCGAGCAGACACAGAAAAGGTCATCATCTATCATTATATGGCTGATATCCTTGTGTGTGCCCCCAATGATGATTTACTCACCCACGTGCTTGACCTAACTATCAATGCATTGATTGTTGCAGGGTTCAAGCTCCAGGAAAAGAAAATTCAAAAGATGCCACCTTGGAAGTATTTGGGCTTAGAAACTGGAAAGAGGACCATTGTTCCTCAAAAATTGGAAATCAAAACGAGGATCGAGACCCTTGTGGATGTCCACAAGTTGTGTGGGTCTTTAAATTGGGCAAAGCCCTGGCAGTGTATGACTAACAAAGACCTTGCCCCTCTTTTCAATTTATTGAAAGGAGAGGACCCAAGTTCTTCTAGGGCTATTACCCCAGAGGCACAGAAAGCTCTAGAAAAAGTTCAGACAGTAATGTCCACAAGACAGGCTGACTGATGTCAGCCTGACCTGCCATTCAAATTTATCATCTTAGGTATGTTGCCATACTTCCATGGAATAATTTTCCAGTGGGAGCAGAAACAAACACCTGAGGCAAAAGAAACATCTAAAAAGGGCCATAACCAGAGGGACCCTCTCTTGATCATAGAGTGGGTTTTCCTCAGTCACCAAAGGCTCAAGAGAATGAAAAAGCCCCAAGAGCTGGTAGCAGAATTGATCCGGAAAGCTAGGACAAGGATCAGGGAGCTAGCAGGATGCGACTTTGAGTGCATTCACATTCCAACTGGGTTAAAATTGGGCCAAATTACTAAGGCAACATTGGAACATTTACTTCAGGAAAATGAGGCTTTGCAGTTTGCTCTGGATTCCTACTCAGAACAAATTTCTATCCATACACCTGCCCACAAAATTTTTGAACAAGAAGTTCAATTCACTCTGAAATTGGGAAGCGTTCAAAGTAGGAGACCTTTAAAAAAGGCTCTGACCGTCTTTACAGATGCGTCCGGGAGATCCCACAAGTCCGTCATGACTTGGAAAGATCCTTAAATTTAGCAGTGGGAGACGGACATTGCTCAGGTGGAAGGTTCACCTCAGGTTGCTAAGTTGGCTGCAGTTATTAGGGCCTTCGAAAAGTTCTCAGAACCATTCAATTTGATTACAGACTGCCTACGTGGCAGGAGTAGTATCCAGGGCAGATCAAGCAATACTGCAAGAAGTGTCTAACATAGCACTTTTCAAATTGCTCTCAAAACTTGTAAAGTTAGTCTCCCACCAAGAACAACCATTTTATGTGATGCACATCAGGTCACACACCGACTTGCCAGGTTTTATCACTGAAGGCAACAGAAGGGCAGATGCTTTTGCTGCGCCTGCAGAGATGGCCCCTCTCCCAAACATTTTTGAACAGGCAAAAATCAGCCACCAGCTTTTCCACCAAAATGCACCTGGCCTAGTTTGTCAGTTTCACATCACTCGAAAACAGGTCAGAGCGATTGTGGCCACGTGCCCCAATTGCCAACAACATGCACTACCTACGATAAGCATGGGAGCAAACCCGAGGGGGTTGAACAGTTGTGAACTGTGGCAAACAGATGTAACACACATACAATCATTCAGATGGCAGAAATATGTTCATGTCAGCGTAGATACCTTTTCTGGAGCGGTCTATGCCTCTGCTCACATGGAAGAATCATACTCTGATGCCATAAAGCACCTCCTACAGGATTTCTCTTTCATGGGCATCCCCAAGGAGTTGAAAACTGATAATGGGCCCACTTACAAATCCAAGGAATTCAGGAGTTTCCTGCAGCAATGGGGAGTAGAGCACAAAAAAGGCATCCCCTACTCCCCTACAGGTCAAGCCATGGTGGAAAGGACTCACCATGATATCAAAAGAGTCCTGGACCAGCAACATCAGGTCTTGAAAGTGGAACCTCCCCACATCTGGTTGTCTAGAGCACTGTTCACAATTAATTTTCGGAACTGTTCTTTTGATAACCTGAGTCCACCTATTGTATGCCACTTTGCAGGGAGTAGTCAGATGTCAGTGAAAGAAAAGCCTCCAGTCTTGGTAAAGGACCCTGAGACTTGGAAGACAGTGGGACCTTACAAATTGGTTACATGGGGACGTGGATATGCATGCGTGTCCACCCCCTCTGGTTTAAAGTGGGTTCCATCCAAATGGGCAAGACCCTACGTCCCCAAGGTCTCAGGGAGGTCTACAGAAGTGCACCAGGTCACTAATGCTGCCTGGAGGAGGAGATGCTGCATGTGTTCCCTGGAAGAAATTCCATTTACACCTCCTATCTGGAATAGTTTGTAATATATTTCTGTCTTAAGTTTCTTTTACTGGTTTAGATCGCGCTGTTCATGTGCAGTCTCGAGACACCAGGAGACCGAGTCTGCTCCTCATCCTAATGAGACAGAGTGAAATTTTAATAGGTTAGAAATCCATTTAGATTTAGGTGAAATGTGCCACTTTGAGCTTGCTAAATATGCTGTTTAGTCTGGTGACTGCAGCCCTAGCAAAACTACCCCAGCTAAGAAGAAAGAATGCAAATTTCTACACTAATAGATAAGAGATAAGAAAGACTCTTTGTACCTTGAAACAGACAGGGCAGAGTGACCCAGGAGTTCTTTCTGTACTTTCTGACAAAAACTGAGTACAAGTGTAACTAGCTGTAAGTGTAATGTGAAATCAGCAGAATGAATATGCATTAACCTATTGTGAAATTCTATGCATATGGAACTTAGTTAAGGGTAATAAAAAAGGATCAGGAATTCTCAGAGGTACGCATGTCCATTGAAGGGCAATGAATCCTGACATGCGTCCACAGCACTGTGAATAAACATACCCATTCCCTAAAAATGTTTATTAGAATTGTAGATTTTGATTTTTCATCCGCATTTCACTACTCATGATCATTCCACCAGCGATCTCCTGGATAGTGCCTCAGCCCAAAGCAAACATATGGACCACCTTGACCAAAGCCCTTGGACAGGATCACATGTGTCTCTCCACAGCAGCAGCCTCTGACCCCCTGTCAACTTGTCTGGTGGGAGTTCCTTTTGAACCTGCAGAGTTCCCAAACAAAATGTGGCATGCTTTAAATGAAGTTAACTCACTCACACCTCCTCCTGGTTGCTACCCTGCTGACTATCCTTTACTGTTTTGGCAGGAGTGGGCAAGACACTTACCGGTGCCAAAAAGGGAGCCAAAAGAATTCCATCTCTTGGGCTCCATGAATGCAACTTTTTGCATTCACTTTAATCCCCAGTTACCATATTATGAAGTTGAACTGAACACCTATCCTCACCCTAGCAACCCACACTACACAGACAAAAACTGGTGCGAAAATTCAGTCCTAGTCATGCACTCATCAAGTGATGATTATAAGCCCTGTGAGCTCCCAAAAGGTATGTTTTTAATATGTGGAGACAGAGCATGGGCAGGCCTCACACCTCATCTGCTCGGAGGTCCATGCACCTTTGGCAAGCTGAGCCTGTTTACCCCAAATTGAACAAATCTAATGCATTGGCAAATTAAAAACAATGCACATAAATTGGCTATCCAAAAAAGGGACCTAAGGCAATTAGACCCAAACTGTAATTTGGAAATTGTTCACTGGTCCAGATTTAAGGCCGCTGCAATTACAGTCCTTCTGCCGTGGATCTCGGCAGCAAAAAGCATGGGAGAATTAGGCCGATTGGAATGCTGGGTTTCCAAACAGGCAAACCTCACTTCTACTGCCCTGAGTGACCTTTTATCAAACAAAGAAATTACCAGGCAAGCCACCATTCAAAACAGGGTGGTCATAGACTATCTGCTCCTCCTGTACAACCATTGCTGGGAGGAATTTGAAGGTCTCTGCTGCCTCAACTTGTCATCGAAAGCAGAGAACGTCCATGCCACGATCAACAGAATGAAAACCATAGTGAACTACATCAAGATAGAAACAGATGACTGGCTGAGCGGACTGTTCAAGGGCTGGGTACTCTCGGGCTGGTTGGGATCTATTCTGAAAACTGTGGTTTTAGTACTGGTTATTCTAGTTATTGTTATTGTAGTTGTTAGCATTGTTTTTGGGCTAATCAGGTGCATGGTTTGCAAGCTAATTTTAAGCTTATCTTCCCCCCTGAAGTCTACCATTTGCAAGCCCCTAGTGCTTCAATGAAGGACCTGGAAGCCTCAGTTGAAGATACAGACCTTCCTGAAGGAGGGGAACCAACTCACCATCGGTGGTTTGGTGAGCATTCTGCCCCAAAACCCAGTCCTCTTCATTTTAAACAAAACAAGGGGAGATGTCGCAGTGTGATTTCACGGTTAATCCCTGAACCCTGGGTTTCTCCCCTGAAGGTGTCCTCCCAGGTCTGTCAATCACTCCTCCTTTCCCCACCCTGACCCCTGCTGAGCGCTGCCTGTCACTCCTGGCATTCCAGAAGTGCATTGAGTGATTGGGCAAATTCAAAAGATGCCCTTTACTCCCGGGAAGGGGGGGGGGGGCATTGGGCCATCCAGGTGTCCTTTGTCCCCTGAGACCTCCTCTCCCTATCCCTTCCTCCCTCCCCAAGGTAAAAGAGAGGGGAACCACACAGTCCAAGAGTTCTGGTGGAGCTGTGACTGGATTCAGAGTTCTGCTTGGAGCTGTTGCTACATTCAGAGGCCTGCATGCCAGAATAAAAACTCTGGATTAAACCCTTGTCCTGGCTTGTAAGATAAGCATGTATTTTATTGCCATCTGTTAGAGGTTGGGGGTTGGGCAGTTTTCTTATCTCTTCCAAGAACAATGTCTCCCTCTGGGGAGATATCTTCTGTTAATAGGCTATTGAATGACTCACGGCATGACCGGTAAAATTACATCATCCCATTGTGAGATGCTCCACCCAGTAGGGACGAGCCAAACATTCTTACCTGCATAAAATCAGCACTTTTTGAGACACTGGCAGCCACTTTTCTGGATTCCCAGAGGAGCAGCTTCTTTGCTAAATTCCCAGAGGAAGACCAGGCCCAACTACTACCAGATCTTCAGAGAAAACTACACCCTTCTAGAGATCACCACTTCAGCAGCATCTCATCTGCCACTCCAGGAGGAGCAGCCACCATTTTAACTAAACTGCTACCAACATCCTGACTCCTCAGGGTGTCAGGTTTCTGACTCCATAACTAGTTTTGTTTGTACTAATTACATTTTTTTATTTAGCTTTTTTCCTAGTAAAGAACTGTTATTGCCATTCCCATATTTTTGCGTGAGAGCCTTTTTTTAAAATTGTGGTAATTCGGAGGGAGGGGGTTTACCTTTTCCATTTCACAGGAAGCTTTTGCCTTCCTTCACAGACTCCTGTCTTTTCAAACCAAGACAACCCTCCATCAAAACTGACTCCTTTCCTTCACCATAGCCTTAAAAGCTTCTCCAGCAGAGGGAAACCTGAGGAGCGGACTGTCTATGAGAGGAAGCTCTATCCCCCTGCCACCTGAGCTCTGGCATGCCTGAACTTGTCTCCACGTGCCCAGCTGCAACATCCAGCTAACCAAAAGTGTCTCTGGGGTGAAACACCACAGTTGCCTCTATTTGGTCCAGCAGCAGGAGCCAGACAAGCCAAGGCTCATCCCGTTCTCAATATCGGTAACCTCCAATAGCAGTGGAAAATTCTGGCACCTTTTTTCTACTTGCAACATCGGCAGACTTGTTTGCCTGTAGAATCCTGCTGCTTGGTAAAAACATATTTTTGTTTGTGGTCAGCTTATCCTTTGCTCTAAGTCATAAAAACCCCTTCTAACTAACATACCCTTTGCCTTCTTAGTTATCCAGTAAAACTGGCTCAGCAATTCTTTTCTTCTATATAAAAACTTGCTTTAATTTCTATTCCTTCTTCAGATTCTACATTCAAAAATCTTTCTGCCAAGCATACATATCTGTTAAACTTTCTTGTTGAACTTTCATCCTTCCCAACACTTGAAGGACTAGATATCAAGTTGGGGTCAAGTGTTCTGGCTGTGTCCTCTCTCAAGTTCTTGTGTATCCTCAGCCTACTTGTTTGTGAGAAGGCTTCTGAGAAGCAGAAAAGGCCTTGACACTAAATATTACTCAGAAATAGCTAAGGAATAGGTGTATTACAAATACAGTTTTCATCAGAAATCCAAACCAGCCCCTTACAGTCACTAAGAAGAAAAGTAACTGTGTACCAGCCATCTTATGTCAATCAGTTGTTCCTGCAAATTCATAAGAAGGTGTTATAGTTTTATAACTTTAACAAATGGGTTCAAATCCTACTGGAACTCTTAATTTGGAAGATTTTTACACAGGTTATAAAATTCTGTTTCCAAATTTTTTAAGTGCAAAAAAATGAAAGTTTTTATTGGTGATGCACTTACCAATTGATTATATAGACCAATCAAATTTCATATCCAGTGTTTCTTTTTCACTGTGGTGGTGTTTACTGTAGTTGGGGGTTGTGTCCCTTTAACCATGGTGTGCTGAGATGTGGTTTGAGTCCCTGTCTCAACCATACTCCTCTGATGGTGCTGAACAGTCTTGAAAGGCATAGACGAAGCCCCAGTACAGTGTTAAGTGCTGCTGGGTCTCATTGGGGTAGGCAAGGCACCCTTCTGTCAAGTGATGCTTGTTCAGGTGTAAAATCCCGGGCTATCAGATGTGATAAGCACTCTAGGCATCTGCTCAAAATTATCTACACACCTTGCCACCCAAGAACTTACTGTCTTAGGGTATGTTTCACTGTGGCCTCACCAGAAAGTAGTTTTCTCCAGAATGAAACCAGTTTCTATACACCTGGCAAAATGACAACAATATTAGATAACACAGTCGTTCTGCTTATATAAGGATGTGCAAGAAACTTGGTATCTGGATTAACAAAGCCAGCCGCATCAGCCCCAGAGAGGAGAAGAGGAAGGTATAATCCTCATGGCCCTTCACTGGATTCATTCCAGTATATATGTGGTTTTCTTGTACCTGGACCCCAGAATTCGACACAGTACTCCAGGTGGGGGGGTCTCACCAGTGCTGAGTAGAACAGAAGGATCACCTCCCTTGACCTGCTGGCAACACTCTTCCTCATGCAGTGCAAAATTTCATTGACCTTTTAATGCTTTTCTGTTTTCTGAGCCTGGTCTTATAAGCTCTCAGAAATAAGCAGTATACCTTTGATCACTCAGCTACCTCAGGTGGCATAAAAGAAGCAGGATGGCTCCTGTGACAGTGTTGGAAACAAAAAGTTTTAATAAAAGGCAAAAATAAAAAAGCTCTTTACAGAGAAAAGCCAAGTCAGGACAAGAGGTACTTGCTCCTGCTAAAACACTTCACAAAAGAGATTTACTTCTTTTGTTCTCTTCTCTTCTAGGGAATTGCTTAGGCAGGACTTTTTGGCTCCTGTCCAATTAGCTATCCTTAAGTTTGAGGTGAAGTCCCTAAGGTCCTATGAAGTGTCTTTTAACCAAATTGAGGAGACAAACTTCTGGGCTTTTTTCCTTTTTAAGAGGACAAAGGGTAACTTGTTTACTCCATCAACAGGGGGCGCATTCCCAAAACCTTTGACACAAGGATGAATTGCTGTCTTATGCTCAACTTTTTGTCCACAAAAATCTACAGATCCTTCTCTGCAAAGGTATTTCTTCATGTTGTCCACATCCCTCTGAATGACAGCACAACCATCTTGTCTATCAACCATTTCTCCCATCTTTGTGTCATCAGCAAACTTGCTGAGGGTACACTGTCCCATGATCCAAGGTCACTAACAGATATGTTAAAAAGTACTCACTCCAATATTTAGGCCTGAGGTACACTACTTGTAACTGGCCTCCAACTAGACTTTGTGTCACTGATCACAACCCTCTGAGCCCAGCAGTTCAGACAGTTTTCAATCCACCGCACAGTCTACTTAGATAAGTCATACTTCATCTGTTTGTTTATGAGGATGTTAGGGCAGAGTGCCAACAGCTTTGCTCAAATGAAGATAAACAACATCCACTGATCTCCCCTCATCCACAAAGCCATTCATCTCATCATAGAAGGCAATGAGTGTTGGGGATGAGATAAAATGCAAAGAAAATTCTAAATGCAAAAAATAAACATATCAGCAAAGGGAAAAGTACACTTAGGCAGTGTTGTAGCATTGGGCTTGCAGGTGGTGTTTTTTCTCTTCTTCTCTTTCCCATGCAAACTTCCTTTTATTTTAATTTCATTACAAATAAACTGCCACCTTCTGATTGGTCCCTTGGGCCTCTGCTAATTTTGTAATACACAAAACATGTCTCAAGCATTCCATGCATGTGATGGTTTTCAATCACAATAAGTCACACACTCATATGGCAGATTTTTCCACCAAAATGTTTTTTTTCACAGCATCCTCGGAAAACACACAAATTAGCCTTTAGGGTTAACATTCTCTTGTTCTGTCATGGTTTGACATGGGAAAAAGAATCTTCTCGGAAGGAAGAGGTCAATTTGGATATTGACACTTGGAGTGACCAATTGAGGGTGAAAAGGCCTCTGAGAACACAGAGGGGTTAAAAGCAGAATTCCCAGGAGAACTCTCTCTCTCTGGTTCCGGTCAGGGTGCAGTGCAGGACTCTCCCCTGCCCGGCCCATGGCTGGGTGGGGGAGGGGAAGACATGCGGCCCAGGTTGAGGTAGGCCGAAGGGTGAAGGGACTGCAACGGGGCTGGCCCCCTGCAGATGGAAGGATGGAGAAATCTGGGATGTCTGCATTTCCCCCCCAGAGTCTCACGAGAGAGAGAGAGAGAGAGAGAGAGAGGTTTTTTTAGCAGTACACCGCGGAGAAGGAGAAGAGCGGGGGGGGGGGGGGGGGGGCGAAGGAAGGTGCCCGGAGATCTGGGTGGGAGCCGGAGATCTGGGCAGAGAGCCATCCAGGGAGTCATGACTTTTAACCCTTCCTAGAATAATGAAGGCTTTGTGAAATATTACTCCTTCTCGGTTTGAAAGAGAAGAAGAGAGACAGCCTGGGACTTGGGATGTTAGGGAAAGAAAATTGGGGGGGAAGATGATGGAGTGGCTTTTGGCTGGACTTTTAGCCATAGACTGAACCGATTTTCTCCTCCAAGAGAGACTATATTTTAGGAGGATGCCGGTGAGCCAAGAGACCTGCTTAAGCAGCTGAGAAAAGACAGGAGTGGAGGGAACAGAGAAAAGTTAGGGGCGTTTGTGGTGGTGCCCCCTGTCTTCAGAGAAGAAGAAGAGAAGATCTCTGTTCCTGAGACCCTCGGCCCCAGGGGAGGAAGAAAATGGGGGGGGCTGTGGTCCCAAAAAAATAAAAACTGAACTGTTGCTTTTTCCCCTCTTGGCAAAGCATCCTTGAAAGGAAAAATCCTTAGAGCAGTCTGTCCATCCATGCATTGGTGGTGAGAGCACCGTGCTTTGGAAAAGAAAGTGTTACCATGGCAAACTTTTTTTCTCTAGGCGGTGCCATGTTTGACATGGAAACACAAGAAGTGGCAGCTGTGTTTCTTGGGGGGTCTATGGCACAGGAAAGACTCCTCTCTCCCTCGATGGACTGATTATTGAGTATCTGAAGGGTGGGAACCTGATTGGGGTTCCAAGTTGTGTCTCACTGTGGTTTGTTGGAATTGGGGGGGGGGGGGGGGAGGAGGAATGTTTTGGAAGGTTTTCATTTCGAAGTTAGTGTGTTTTTCTTTCTTTTTTCTTTTATAGTAGTAGTAGTTTAATAAAGTTTTTCCTTTGTTATTAAGCTTGGCCCTGCTCTGCTCTGTTCCCAATCGCATTTCACAGTATTCAATTGAGAGGTTGCATTTTCATGGGGGCGCTGGCATTGTGCTGGTGTCAAACCATGACATGTTCTAATCTTGATTAGGATACCAGGTGTTTGGCACTATTCCGACATCTCCCCCTTTTTTTTGTTTTTTGCACAAAGGGTTCATGGCAATCATGGTGTACACCTGGGTCAAGGTGTTATTGTGTCTAGGGTCTTCAAAGAGACAAGAGCCGTTGTTGGTTGTTATAAGGTTGTTTATTGCATGAATACATCAGTCTCGAAGGCAAAGAGTTCAAGGTGTTAAAAGTCTGTGCTAAAAGCTTTCTGGCATATAGTCCCAAGCAAGATCAGCAGCTGCAAGGCTGCTCTCTAGTATAGAGTCCCAGGTCCTGTGCAGGAACAGCAGCAGTAGCAGCAGCAGTTTTTCTAGGCACAGAGTCCAATGTGTTGCTATTGAGTAAGAAATGACACAGGGTTGATGAGCATAATAATACACCCTATATTTGGAACTTCTCCTTTTTATAGACTGTGCCGATCCAGATAGATTTGATTGGTCATGTAGTTAATACATTTCACCTGATTGGTTAATTAACAAGATGTCCTTATAAACAATCTTTGAGAAAAACAAGAAAACAGAGAGTAGGAAAACACCACCTGCAGGTTGTTTATGATAATAAACTATCATTGTTTATCTTCAACTCCCTAAAGTCTCTCAGACCGATTCTGGGAAAACTTATCTAGTTTTCTCGCTCTCTGACCAGGCTGTCACATCCACATGATGTCCCGAGCAGCAGCAGCAGCAGTAGAGTCCGGTGTTCAGAGCAGCAGCAGGAGGGACCACAGCCTTTTTTCTTCTTTCTTCTTTTTTTCTTGTTGTTCTTCTTGTTGTCATGGTGTTGATGGTCGTGGTTGTGGTGGTCATTGTTGATCACACCCTGTTATAGGGCATTTTATTCATAAAACATAAAATCAGCTAAAAACAGGATTCTAAAACATTCTTTCTAAAACAATCTGAACTTGATTTGAATGTGCGAAGGTAATGCACAAGTAGTATCAATTCGTACCTAAAAAACTACACATATAATATTTCATATTTACCCAATGTGAAAAACACCATTCACTTGCGTTAAAATTTTAGGAGTTTAATAGTAATGAAAAGAGTAATGAAAATAGTAATGAAAAATAGGACAATAAGAGACCATAAAAAGCAAATAATTACAGACATCCGGGTGCCTTGCACTCTGCCACAAAGCACGCCTTACTAACAAAGGATTACCCCTTAAAAGCAATAACCTATTGCATATTCATATATCTCATACATGATTCAAACATTCCTTTCAAACTAGAGTGTTTCTGCTTAATTTCAGCTTCCCCCCCTCATCTTGTAAATCAATCTTCTTCAGATCCTCGAAGTCTGGGCTTTCCTGATAAGGAAGCAATAATTCTTTTCTTGGGATCCTGGTGTCTTGTTGCTGTTATCTCTATCCAAATAGGATAACGTGAAGAATTTCTTGATTATCTTTTGCATTTCTTGCACTAGTTACAAAAAAGTATCTTACATCACATAGTTTCTATTTTAATATTATGCTATAGCCTAAAAACTATATTTGCTTTACTACTTAAAAGAGATTAATACAGCATAACTTTCCAGCATAACACATATAGTACTCATTTTAACATTTGTGAAGAGCCAATCATATAATATGCATTTTTCACATGCAACTATGCTGTTTTCATACTTAAAATTTACCTATATAGTTTATCTATGTGAATAGTTCTATTTACGCATGTAATTATATCTGTTTTACATGAAGGATTCTATATATTCTAGTGGCAAGGTTCTGCTATGTTTTTGTTATGTCTGGAGCGAAGTTACTGAACTTTAAACTAGGCCTTAGGGCCTTTACTAGCTAACACAGTTTGTTAAGGCACTTAAAATGTATTTCTACTTACTTAAAACTATAACTTACATTTCTACTTTCTTAAAACTTAAACCTGCACTTCTACTCCATATCTATGTGGCTTAATAGATCTTAATTTCTCTAAAGGCTTTTATTCAACCCCTGCATTTTTTTCTCTCTGAAGGATTCAGAGAGACTTCTCACTCATGCACTCCAATACACCTGGGCTTTTGTCTTGGTTTGAAAGACAGGTATCAGCTAAAGAAAGCAGGAGCCTCCCTTGGAATGGAAAATATGACCCCCTTCCCTCCAAATTATTATAACTTTGAAATTAAGGGGCTTTCAGGGAAAGATATGGGAAAAAGAATAACAGTTTTTTACTAGTATGTATAACAAGGCAAACAAACAACAACTATGGAAGCAACAACAAACAAGAACACAAAACACAATAAACAGTCTCTTCCCACTCTAAGCAATTTCCCCTTTGGTGTAGTTACAGTCGCAGGCGACAGGGGTACTGGCAGGCTCCTGGGCGGGCAGGGCAGGTGAAATGACTCCCCCTCGGCTGCAGGGGGCGCTATGGCGCAAGTCCGGCTGTCTTTTCTCCACATGGACAACGGGGGACACAGCTGGCATACGGGATGGAGAAGAGGCTTCCTCTATGAACCCCCAGGGGCAGCTAATCCCGGTGCTCTCTCTGGATAACAAAAGGATCTGGGAGCTGTAGCAGAGACCTTGAAGTAGCAAGCTGGGAAGGCAGGGATGAGCAAAGTCCCAGAGTGATAAATGAGATGCATCAGAAACTCGGCAGCTGTAGCTGGAACTGTGGGGCATCTGAGTGGGCAGGCAGGGGGTGCGAGTTACAGAGTAGCAAAGAAACCTCGGAGCAGTGGCAGAGAAAACAGTGGGGGCTGGGCAGTAGTCACCCAGCTCCTGAACACAGCCTTTGGACGGGGAGGGTGAAAGGACTTGATCAATATTTAACTCATGTAGGCACGAGTTAACTATTAAGAGTCAACAAATATTAATCACAAGCTTATGAAGCAGGATGCGCCTTGGCCTTGTCAAGATAAGAGGAACAAAACCTATTATCAGCATAAAACACTGAACCAGCCAGCGAAGGACTGCACATGCTTCAAAAAGAAAGGTGAAAAGGGCAGAGTGAATATGAGAAAAAAGGCTCACTCTTTAAAATTTTTAAAGGTTTAATAAGGGATAATAAGGGATAAAGCAAAACTTACATCGCTGGGTGCATAGCTGTAGCCAGATGCACATGGTTAACTATAACAACTTATATACTTTTTCATTGCATTCGTCAAATGCATGTTCAAACATTCCTTTGAGCTTACATGTTCCAGGAATTCTTTAGCTTAGTTAGACCCCTGACCTCAACTTCTTAAAGTACGTGCCACTGAAGCATGGAAAGTCGACTCTTCAACTAATTAAAGTTGAAAAGTGGTATGTTTTTTATAGCACTGGGCACAAGCGGAATTATTTCCAAAGGCAAGTGCAAAGAGTCATAAGCTCCTGCTCTCTATTTATCCAAAAGGGTTTTACATATTCAAATG
This sequence comes from Taeniopygia guttata, assembly GCF_048771995.1. Classification (NCBI taxonomy): domain Eukaryota; kingdom Metazoa; phylum Chordata; class Aves; order Passeriformes; family Estrildidae; genus Taeniopygia; species Taeniopygia guttata. Next base: position 33,336,069 of record NC_133064.1, read on the forward strand.
GTTTCCAGTATGGTTTCTATGAAGCTTATTACATAAACATTAGCTTTCGCCTAGTATTATAATTAACTGAATATCCATTATGGCTGCACAATTGTCCTCTTTAATTGGGTCGGTTGGCTTCTGGGGAGGAAGTAAGACACCTTCCTCCTGGTAAACTCTTCACCTGTGTCAAGTTGGCAGGGCTCCTTGACTTGCTGGTCACAGTCCAAACCTCCTCTCATTCTTAGAAGTCAGTGGTATGTATGGTTCCTGCACTCTTAAAATATTTCATATAATACCTGTCATTCCCAACCTTGTTTCAGTTATCCCCACCTGGTATAAATTTATTTTCTTGTTAAGCTCTAATCACAGTATATTATCTTTGCTAACTACATTTCTAACTTAACCCCTTGACTCACCACAATGCAGATGTGATTGTGAGAGTCTTGTATTTTATTTCCTCACAAGGCCCCCTGGTCTGTGATTTGACAGTTATTGATAGCCAAAGGGTCAGTGGTAGATTTCTCCTTGCTCGTTCGGTGTTATTTGCCTGTTTTTTTTCAATGTTATTTTATCATACAGACATTTAAGCCATATTTAAACGTATTTTCAGTCAATATTAGCTATTTCACTATTGCCAGTTAGTTACAAAAATAAAGGCATTAGTTATTATTTCACAATTACAATTACTTCTGCAAAAGTTAATGTTATGATACACAGCACATAGCCTTTAATATTTTGTGAAGGCCTAAACTATAATATATATTTATCACACTAAAATATACAATCTACACAGGGATTAGGGTATTAACCATAAAAGGCTGATAAATTATACTAAATGAGAAGCATTTAAAAAGCCTATAAACTGTACTATATCAAAATATTTTGCAAAAGCTAATCTATAATAGTGAAAGCCAACAACTACATAGTTATTTATAAGAGTGAAGAAGACTGCTGGCCTTCATTGGAACGACCCCTAAGGAAGACTTGGAGCCTTCCTCAGTGCAACCACCAGGGTACACTGTGCTTGCACATGACGTATGCTAATGATATTAATGACTTCCAATAAGTAATTTGTATAACCACTCCTATCCCAAGGAATGTAATGAATATGAATGAAATTTAACCATATATTGTGCTGTGTAAAAGTGCTGGGTGTGCATGTTAGGAGGAGCGATCCTCCATGTACCCAGTGCTGAATAAAGCAAATACCCACCTCACTGAGTCAGTCTTTGATGTGACTTTTAGCTCAGCATTGGAACTGTTATAAATGAAAACTCCAATTTATTATTTTAAGAAAATTTATTAAATGTACCAAATATAAATTTAGATAATAACAACAAAAAGAAAAGACACTATCAAAAAGGAAAAAATAAAAGGTCAGTGCCAAGCCCGGGTGTCAGCGCTGGGTGAGACACAGGTTTGACCACTGCAGGAGAGGGTCTCCTATGCTCCACACTGGCTGTCCTGTCTGGCTGATTTTTATATGATTTTTATTGCCCGAGGCAGAGTCCCTTTTCTTCTTTTTTGGACTGCACGTATTCAGGTGGAGTTCTTTTCTCTGTGGCAAGTTGAACAATACATGTCCGGAGAGTGATGAACACCCGTGATCACGTTCCTGGAATTCGGTATTGAGATGTATCTCCCTGATGGCTCTGGCTATCTCAGTTTCGGATATTTATAGCATATTTTTCATCCGGTTCCTTGGACCACTTTGATGGGTGATCCATCTCCGGGCTGGCCATGTTCAATTGCTTGTGAATGGAGTCCTCCCTCCTTTGTCCAGGTGGTTTCGACATTGTGGTTGCAATCCCCGTTGCTGGCTTGTGTGTTTTTTTAAAAACTTCTTATAAGACTATATCTTAACATTTTATTTTATAATTATAAAATATACGACAATTTTATTTGCACGAATTATCATATACACATATAACAGAATGAATCAAGGGGGCTTGGGGATCCCGGCGTTTTCCCCTGAGGCACCTGAGCGGATGGTGAAAGTCCTTTTTTAGGGAGGTAGGGTGTTAATAAGGTATCACTTGGGTGGTTGCTGTCACGAGCAAAAGCTCACCCCACAGCAGAAGCAGGACTGGACTGGGCTCTGGCGGCAGCAGCAAATTTCCTGCATCCCAGGCAGCAGGTCGACTGTCCTCCTCTGAAGCTGAGAGAGGTAGGAGCTGCACCCAACCCCTTTTCTCCAGCCCAATTCTCCAGTATCTCTGCCCTTTCCAGAGGGAACCTGCATGTAAAAAGAGAGAGTAGCCAGCTGGACCCCTCCTCTGAGCTGTGGCAAATTCTTTTGTCTCTTAAGTAGCTGGTCCTTATATTCTCTTTGCAACACATATGGGAGAAAATTCTTTAAGAGAAAGAAACAAAAGGAAGAATCCTAACTGCCAACAGCTTTGTCTTCTCAGCGGTTGATGCTTCAGATGAGTTGCAAAACTATAAATACACAAAAAGATTTAAAAAATGTCCCTCTGGGACAAAAACCTACATGCATAAATTAAGTCTCTCAAACCGATGTTTGGGGTTAAGCCATTGTATATAATTCGACAATTCATTCTATACAATTTGTTATAAATGAATGCTCCAATTTAATAATACAAGAAATTTATAAAATTATCAATGTATAAATTTGGGGAAAAAAAGAAAGCCACAAGCTATTCTGCCGATGCTCCTCTCCCCGACGCCCTTCCTCAGCCCCGGCCAGCTCTGGGGAGAGGGGCGGGCAGGTTTCTAGCGCTTCCCGCTGGACCCTCGCAGGCTTTGGGAAGCGCTATCGGAGTTCCGGAGAGCACTCAGCGATCCCACAGCGAATTACGAGGAGAGTCTTTCTCTGGGGGCGAATTCCGTTTATTGTAATCCAACGGGGAATACAATAACTCGAAGGGGGCCAGGCGTGCCGCGCCTGCGTTTGCCGGAAAGGCGTGGGCGGGGCGGAATGCGCTGGAGCCAGCCAGAAGAAAGCACGAAACGGACTGCGCAAATGAATTAAATATGGAACGGGGGAAAACCAAGCAGCCAATGGGGTAAAACCGCGGGGGGTTCGAGGGTGGTGGGATACGGGGGTACATCCAATGAAGGACAGACAGGGGAAGGGTCCCAGGTCCTCTACCTATCACCTGGCGTCCCGGGTGGAAGATTCTAGGTGGATGGGAAGGGACACCGAGTGACAGACAGGCATCTGGGGTAAACAGGGGGATGACTTAGCATTTTTGGGGATAACGGAAACACGGGGAAAGGCGGGAAAACCCGGGGAGAAACCGTTACAGAACCGGGGGTACATGGAACAAACCTATACATAATACAAATGTAATAAAACATAAAAAACACAACTCCACACTATTCGACACAGAGCCAGGCGATCGGTGTCAGGGAGACTTAGGACTTGGCCTCTATCACACCAAAGTCCCCGTAGGTCTCGGAGGCTCCGTTCTAAGGGGTCCATTTTTATGCAGTCTCTTGGGCTTTGGAAGGGGGTCTTCTTTAGCATATTATCATGCTTTTCCCAGAACCGGTGGAAAATGCTGGAATCCTGTCAGGTGAAAATCTCTGGGATAAGCTTCTGATGATGCCTAAAAAATGTCTCCAGCTGGGATCTTGTCAGACGAGAAATCCCTTGGAATATACATTTCTGGAGATATTGTTGTTATATGTAATATGGATAATTCGTGCCTATAAAGTGATGTATAGATGTAATGTTTTATATTGCTAAGAAATATTTGTATAAAGCATGCGAGCCTGAGCCAGGGGGTTGCTTCACATATGTTGAAACCACCACTAACAAGAGGGAGGAGGACTTCATTTACAAACAAATACACGCAGCTCATCCATAGATGGGTCATTTCCCAAGGTGATTCTAGGAACTCCAAAGCGATGATGTAAGAGGCCATCTGAAGACCCTCACTCTTTGTCTCCCAACTGCACGAGAAGGAACTCCCTTCCCCCCACTGCAGTTCTGGCTTGGAGAAGGCAACAGTGCAGGTGCAGCCACTGTACCATTAGGTTAGCTGTTCTGAAGGAGGCCTGACAAGAACTTGGCAAGGACTTGGCAAGGACTTGGCGAAGACCCGGCATGGACCCAGCACAGGGCGGCCTGCTGCAATGCCTACTTCACTCTCCATCCTTAAGCCAAATGAACTGTTGGGGTGACTCTAGTGGTCTTTCACTGCAGACCGCTCATCTGCCTCATTACCACCATGACAGAAAGAGATCAAGAACCCTCTCCCCAAGGACTGAGACCCCTACCACAGGGAGTAGGGGGGAAAAGGTGGTGTGACCACTATTGACATGACCTGTTCTTCTCCAGTAACTTTATTCAGCCAAATTAAAAGTAAAAATACAGGGTTTTTTTTTATTATTTTTGCGATCAAATTCTATCTTAGCCAGCCACAAGGAAAGTACAGTGCCGAGCCCGGGATTGGCACTGGGTGTGTCACAAAGTAGACAGCCTCAGCAAAGGGTCCCTCTATGCCCACACACCACCCTCCTGGTAGGAGTGTCTAGTGAACAGGGCTTATGCCTTTATTAATATTCAGCTCTTTATTAAAAAGTCAGCTCGGCAGGGGGCTCAACAAGGAGCTCGCCCCCGCTGTTGTAGCTTTTTCCTGGTAGCCGAAGGGGGAGAAGGCGTGCAGAGTCTGTCCCTGGAGTCTCCGTGTCACACTGGTAGCTGGAGGTGAAGGGGTGTGCAGTCTGTATCTGAAGTCCCGATCAGCAGACCATCCTCTCTCCTTTCCTCCTGGCACACTGGTAGCCAAAGGGTGAGGGGATGTGCAGAGCCTGTTGCCGAAGTCCAGCAGCAGCTATCCCCTCTCCTTCCCTCCTGGTAACACCAGGAAGAGCTGTTCCTTTGTGCCTGCTTCCCACAGCCCAGTCCAGTCCGGTCCTCTGGAGGCTATGGTGACAGGTTAGACATAGACTAGGAATGTGGTTCCCTTTTCCCCAACCAGCACACCCATCCAGCCCCCTCCACTGTGCCCATCTTTTCCATTTAGGGGTGTTTTTCATGCCCAAAACCCCCTCCCATGATTCCACTGGTCTCTCTATTTTGCATCCCAGTCCTAGAATGGTAGTGTGGGTGGGGGTGTAGGTGATTCTCAGGAGCAATTAGCTAATTAACATTTTAATGTCAGTACTTAGCTCAAGCCGAAGTGTCCCAGCAAGGCTGTTTGGTTCATAACAAGTGGGTTTTATAGGGACTGATTTCGGCAATCTGTCCTTTCTTTCTATTCCTTGCTGCCGGGACCTCTGAGACCTCGTACATTTGTGTTGGGTAAGCAACCTGAATGCATACTAATTTTGAGGCACATTGCTAGACTCAGGATCATCAGGACCCCCACTATGAAAGCTCCTCTGCCTCTGCCTTCGCCCAATCTGGTTTGCAACCAGCGGCGGGGTAAACCATCTCGGCAACAGGAGTAGTCGTCTGTGGTGTCGTACCTGGCCTGAGCTGCATACCTCTGTTTAAAGATGCCGCACTTTGATAGTTTAACTGAATCTGCTCTTCAGGGTATTTTGTTTAATCTCTGGCACTCAACAGTAATGATCTGAGTTTTTGAGTCTGATTTTCCCCTCACCCCGTTTTGGAATAGTCAAAACTACACCAAGGAATCTACTTCAATTATACCCAGACTGTGGGTCTCAGATTCAGTCAAAGAGAGAAACGGAGAGTTTCTAGCCAGGCAGAAGCCTGGGAAAGCATTTGAGAAGAATGTAAATAATTCTTTATCTCTCTTGTTGTTCAGATTGTTTATAGTTAAGTTCTATCACTGTGCATCAAGCACTCTGCACCAATGGGTGTAGGTTGTTTTCACTTCAGGACCAATGGAATTGGTCCTCATGGAGCTCCGTGTAAAAGAGCGGTGTATTTTGAATAAATCGGAGTTTTACTCTCAGCAGCCTTCTGAGTCAGTCTTCTCATTCCCGTCCTGCCTCAACAGTGACACCCAGACAAGTGGTTAGCCCTAAAACATTGCTAGTCAGGCACTGTTCTTGTTCTAAGCACTTACGACCTAATCCTTTCGGCTAAACCCCCTCTTTTCAGTGTGTAACCCAAACCTTGTTACAGTATACACAAATGAGATGTACAAATGGCTAACATTGAAAATCTGGTACAGAGCACCTGATCAAGTCACTGTCAGTCACTTGGCTGATGCCGCGTTAATTTCAGGTCTCCAAGGGGGGTGACTCTCCACTCTGGTGTCCTTTCTCGCAGCTCAACTTTCTTCACTTTTGATGTGTGCGTCCACCCCTTCTCTGCAATTTCCACCCCTTCTCTGCAGTTTGAATTGCTGTGTCCATATTGCTGCGTTTGTGGTCAAAAGGTCAAAAGGACAAGATGGCAGGGGGCGGGGGGGGGGGGGGGGGGCCTCCCTCCAAGTTTTTATGGGTACCTTGCCCCAGGCTGTACCTCCTGTTTTGACAGTTTATAAATGTCTTTACACTTAAAGAATCTCAGTAATTGCTCTGTAAGTGCCTGGGCCCCCCAGTGTGTCTTTTGGTGTAACCTCCCCAGAATTTTTCTGGTGTATTCTTTGGATAATAATTCCCTCCCATTTGGTAATCTCCACTTACCTTCTCCCAGTCGACTTCTGATTTTCTTGTAGCCTTCAATCTCCCTTTGAGAAGGGTGGGAGGGGTATTCCTGGACTTCCCTTTTCCCCATCTCTGGGATACTTACCTTTAGCAAAGCTGCACTTTTGCCTCTTTGTCTGCTAAGTTGTTCCCTCAGGTCCCGAACTGCATTCCAGTTTGGTGTCCTTTTACCGTGGATTATGGCAATTGCCTCTGGCTCTCTGATGGCTTTCAGAATTTGCCTGATTATCTCTCTAGGAACCAGTCCCCTTTAAGCAGTTTCTTCTTGTTATGAACAAAACAGCCTGGCTGGGACACTTGGCTTGGGCTAAGTACTGACATTGAAATGTTAATTAGCTAATTGCTCCTGGGAATCACCTACAACCCCACCCACACTAGGACCTGGATGCAAAATAATGCAGTGGAATCATGGGAGGGGGTTTTGGGCATGAAAAACACCCCTAAATGGAAAAGATGGGCACAGTGGAGGGGGCTGGATGGGTGTGCTGGTTGGGGAAAAGGGAACCACATCTCTAGTCTGTGTTTAACCTGTCACCATAACCTGCAGAGTACCAGACTGGACTGGGCTGTGGGAAGCAGGCACAAAGGAACACACACTTCCTGGTGTTACCAGGAGGGAAGGAGAGGGATAGCTGCTGCTGGACTTCAGCAACAGGCTCTGCACATCCCCTCACCCTTTGGCTACCAGTGTGCCAGGAGGAAAGGAGAAAGGACGGTCTGCTGGGACTTCAGATACAGACTGCACACCTCTTTACCTCCAGCTACCAGTGTGCCACGGAGACTCTGGGGACAGACTGCACGCTTTCTCACCCTTTGGCTACCGGAGAAGCTACAACAGTGGGGGAAAGCTCCTTGTCGAGCCCCCTGCCGAGCTGACTTTTTAACAAAGAGCTGAACATTAATAAAGGCATAGACCCTGTTCATTTCAATTTGGGGGCTCGGTCCGGGATAGCCACACCCAAAGAGGATCCCTGGACATCCCGTAGACGAGCCACGTGGAGCAGCAACGCAAAGGGACGGAGACTAGTGAGTGAGTGAGACTGGGGCCGGCAGCTTGGACCCCCAAAGTGAGAGGGACCCGCTAGTACCGCGTTTCCGGAGTCCTGCGAAGGGGCCGGCCGGGAACAGGGGGAAGTGAGTGGAACAGAGGAGTGACTGAGGCCTCTCCTTAGAGGTAAAGGCCCTCCTCTGGGCATGTGGAGATTCTCTAGGGATAAAGTAAGTCCCTGGCAATCAGGGCAAGGGAGTTGTCCACAGCAAGGCAGGTGGAATGTACCTGGCAGGTGGGGAAGGATGCCTTGGCAGGCAGGGGGCAGGTTCTGGCAGGCAGGAGCAGCAAGTTCCACCAGGCAGAGGGCATGGCCTAACAGGCAGGAGGCAGGTCCTGGCAGGAAGGGGGCATGTCCTGGCAGGCAGGGGGCATGTCCTGGCAGGCAGATCATGTCCTAACATGTTACGGTGAGCTCCTGGACACCCTTTTGCCCCCCTTTCCTAGGGCCTCTGTGGCTCTGATCATGATAACCCCTGGATCCTCCTTCCTGCCCCAATGGGGTTGGCGGGGAGCCAGGAGTGCCCACCCTGTCCAAAACCTATATAGACCCCTGAAACTTCCTGCTCTTCCTCTTTTGCCCCGCTCTCCATGGACACCACAGAATAAAGAGAGCTGTTCCAACACCCTGGGGTAAGGAGCCTCTTCTGATTACCTTTCCCTCTCCTGCTATTTCCTCCCCTCACAGCCCCATATCTCTGAGCTAGTCGGATTCATTCAGGGGGCTGCGTGGAGGGGGGGAAAACCAATAGAAATAACAGTTGGCGCCCAACGTGTGCTGCTCTGAGCCCACGAAGAAGCTGGACCCCCTATTTCGGTGGGAGTCAAAAGCTTTTGGGACAGTCAACTGCCCTGGTACTCTAGCTGCCTTTAAAAGCTTTGAGTCACGGGGACAGTCGGGGACCTCTGCCTGAGTACCACAGGAGAGCCGACTGGAGAGGGGACCCCCAGAGAGGGTTTCACAGACGAATCCCGCAGTCACAGGCTTGGTAAATTCTCCGATCACGGCACCCGGGACCGCGCCTGGCGGGGAGAGGATACCATAAGGGACTGGGGGGGGCTGCTTGCGGGAGGGGGAGCCAGGGCCCTACTGCGAGTAAGCGAGAAACCGGTGGGCTGCGCATACCCACGTTCCAGGGGGAACAGGCACGGGAGGAGCGGGCTAAAGCCGCCCCGGCAGCGGCGGGATGAACGCCCCTCCCCCTGTGCCCCCCCGGCTCGGGTTTTCCACGGAGGGAAATTCGAATAATTCGTGCTGTGTTATTAGCTCTGGTGGAGACTACAGCAGTGAAACAATTAAAAATCATGGGTACTAACATTTCACTGCAGCAGAAGAGTATACTAACACATCTTAGCAATAACTTAAATAATGTACCATTCCCTAAAAAGCTCCTCCTGCGTTTTGTGTGCTGGCTAAAGACAGAAATACCAAATTTTACTGTGCAGGACCTGAATTCGCTTGCTTTTTGGAATCAAATTGGACAGATATTAACTTTAAAAGTCGAAAATGGTGAACATAAAGTTTCTCGATTTATTCCGATATTTTTACAAGCACGGAAAAAAATTTTAGAAGCAGAAAAAAGCATGCAAACGCAGAAACACAGTTCTAACACTCCCTTTTCCCCTTCCTCCCCACCTCCTGAATACCCCAGCCCTGAAAACCCCTCACCCACCCCTTATTCCCCTCTGACACCTTGTTTTTCTGAGAGATACAGCTCGGAGTTTGTCTTAAAGAGCAGCACGGCATCTGCGGGGCACACGCGGCCAGATAATGGCGGACGCCATGTGGTTTCGCCGGCGCGGGCCGCTCCAACCCCCACTCCCCCTCCCACTCGCATTCCTTTGCTTCCCCCGCCCTCCGCCACCCCCTCCGCCCCCACCCCCTCCTCCTTCCCCTCCTCCGACGCCTGCTTATCTCCCATAGCAACACCCCACCTTCCTTATCAGTGCCAGCCCCCGGGTTGCCCCGGGAACAGGGGCGGGGCCGGCCCCTGCACTCCTCCGAGCCCCAGCGCCGAGGACGGCAGGGCGGAGGCGGGGCACAGCAGCCCCGCAGCTCAGAGCCGGGGCGGGGACCGAGTCTGCACCGCGGAGCAGACAGCCCGAGAAGGGGGGGGCGAGCTGCCCCTCACCGGGGTGGGGGAGGCGCGGGGGGGACATAAGCCTGCCCCTATCGAGGAATCCATACCATCTATAGCTCCAGTGGTTTATTTAGGGAGAAGAAATGGTACAAAAACATACCAACCTCTCCCATACAGGGACAAAACAGGAATCTGTAAAGTTCAGAAAGAATTTGGGAGATCAAGTGAGATTTTCAAGGGTATGATGAGGGCAACATTCAATTCAAATGAAATGGTGCCGAAAGATATAACTGATTTGTTTAAATGTTTACTAACATCCTCTGAATATGAGATATGGGAAAGTAAGTGGAAATTGGCTTTGGAAACAGTGTTGCAAGAAATACAGCGTACACCCAGTGATGCCACCGACACGGATGGCCAGCCCCTTACAATACACCATTTGTGTGGGACAGGAGACATACAATGTCCAGAAAAACAAACCAGACTGTTATCTAGATCGGTTTTAGAAAAAATCTGTACTGCTGCAGAAAAGACACTATCAATTACCAGGCTCTGAGGTTGAATGCAGTTATATTAATATCAAACAGTTTCCTTCTGAGAGTTTTTTGCAGTTTGTGGATCGTTTGAGAAGCCAAGTCGAAAAACAGGTGCAACACACCAGTGTGCAAACAGAGTTGATTAAAGAAATGGCCCAGAGGAATGCCAACGAGACCTGTCGTAGGATTCTTCTCAGCCTTCCTCTTGATCCAGCACCTACTCTTGGCCAGATGATCGAGGCCTGCGCTAAGAAAGCAGAGCTGCTTGATAGTCCTGTCAGTCATAGAGCACCAGCAGACTTACAGCCTGTTGCCACTGCTACATCAAACCCAAGGAAGCCACCCAGATCATCACAACAGCTGCAGCAAATCATCTGCCTGCGTTGCAAGAAACCAGGACAATTTGCCAGGAACTGTCCTCAGAACCAGAACCAGAGACAGATCAACAAACAAAAAAACTAGATGCACAGCGCGTGCCCACTGCTACGCGCAAAGATATAAATATAGTGGGACACAAATGTGATGATACCTCTCTCTTAACAAATAAGGGGGAGGGTGGATACTATGATGGGGGGAGAGAGAAAAATAAACATGTCAAATGTATTACTAACAAGGTTTGGCAGACAATAGGCCGGCCACGCCTAGTGACTGCCAAAGGCTTTCATTTCAGAAACACTGATTGGAAAGTCATTGTTGTGGACCTATCAAAAAACCCTCAGGACCTGCAGGCGTACGATATGGAACTGGACAGTGAGTATTTTGTTGTTGGGGACACAGCATACACACCTCCTGAGATTGAAATAGTTCCCATGACTACTAAGGGAAAAATATCCAGCCTTATGCTGTTGGCACGTTGCTTGCACCCTCCATTCTATCTAGAAAAGGGGCAACTTCTGGCACAAGCCATTCCCATCCCAGTAGAAATCACAGTAGAAGGAAAATCTCCAGAAGTCTACTGGGCGGAAGTGGTAGGAGAGGACAAACCCTCCATGACATGCAACCTATCACATGGGTCAGAATACCTTCAGGTGGAAGGTGTTCTGGACACAGGTGCAGACATCACGGTGATACCCAAAACCATGTGGCCATCACACTGGGAATTGCAACCTGTGGCAGGCAAACTTCAGGGTATAGGAGGAACTACATTGGCAAAAATTTCTAAAAATGTAGTGCAAATTGAGGGACCTGACGGGAAATCAGCAAGTGTTCGCCCGTTTGTGGCAGACTATAAGGCTCCTCTGTGGGGGAGAGACACCATGTCCCAGTGGGGAGTCCAGTTGATCATTCCTAAGACACCCCAGGATTTTTGGAAGTAGCCACTGTGAGGCACCCTGCCCACAAGTTAAAGTGCTTGGATAACACCCCAAGGTGGGTAGCACGGTGGCCTTTGAGTATCGAGAAACTCAAGAGACTTGAGAAACTTGTGGAGGAACAATTGGCTCAAGGACACATAGAAGAGACAGATAGCCCTTGGAATTTCCCAGTCTTTGTAATAAAGAAACCTGGGAAGGACAAGTGGAGATTGCTCCACGATCTCAGAGAGATAAACAAAATTGTGGGGGACATGGGACCTCTCCAACCAGGGATGCCGAGTCCAGCTATGCTTCCCCAGGACTGGAAATTGGCTGTGTTAGATATAAAGGACTGCTTCTTCCAAATTCCATTGCACCCTGAAGATGCCCCGAGGTTTGCATTCTCAGTTCCCACGGTCAATAGAGAAGCACCGATGAAACGCTACCACTGGAAAGTTTTGCCCCAAGGTCTAAAATCCAGCCCTTTCATATGCCAACAGTATGTAGCAGCACTGCTGTCTCCAGTACGTGCAGAGAGAAAGGATGCCATCATCCTTCACTACATGGATGATGTGCTTGTGTGTGCTCCCAATGACTCTATACTCCAATATACACTTGACCTAGTGGTTAAAGTTTTAACCTCTGCTGGATTCAAATTGCAGGAAGACAAAGTTCAAAGAATGCCACCTTGGAGATACCTGGGCCTGGAAATTTCTGCAAGGACTATTGTCCCACAGAAATTGGAGATAAATTGCAACCCCAGAACACTAGCAGACCTCCACTCGCTGTGTGGGTCTTTAAATTGGGTAAGGCCATGGCAAGGCCTCACGAATGAAGATCTGGAACCTCTTTTCAATTTCTTGAAGGGGGAGAGGGAGCTGACCTCCCCCAGGGAACTGACTCCAGAGGCAAAGACAGCAATCGAAAAGGTACAGAAGGCCTTGTCAGAAAGGCAGGCACACAGGTGTGACCCAAATCTGCCTTTCCAGTTCATTGTTCTAGGAAAGCTCCCACACCTGCACGGGTTGATTTTCCAATGGATCAAGGGGCAGAAGGACCCACTCTTAATCATAGAATGGGTTTTCCTATCGTTCCAAAGATCCAAAACCATCACTAGGCCACAAGAGCTGATAGCAAAGCTGATTCAGAAGGCCAGGGTGAGGTTGTGTGAATTAGCAGGGTGTGACTTTGCATGTATTCACCTTCCAGTCAGGCTTTCTGAGGAGGGAAGGAACTCTCCTGAGAGACTGACAAAAGGGATGTTTGAGCATTTGCTCCAGAGCAGTGCCAGTCTCCAGCTATCTCTGGACAGCTATAGGGGACAAATATCAGTCCATGCCCCGTCTCACAAGTTGTTCAATGAGGAATTCCACCTGATTCCTCAAGAGAAAAGGAGCCGGAGGGCACTCAAGGCTCTCACAGTGTTCACTGATGCCTCTGGGGCTTCCCACAAGTCGGTGATGACTTGGAGAAATCCACAGACTCAGCATTGGGAAGCTGATGTTGAGCTTGTGGAGGGATCCCCCCAGGTGGCTGAACTGGCTGCAGTGGTGAGAGCTTTTGAGAGGTTTTCCGAGCCGTTCAACTTGGTGACAGACTCTGCCTATGTGGCAGGTATAGTGTCCAGGGCGGAGCAGGCTGTGCTCAGAGAAATAGAAAATGAACATCTCTTCAGGTTACTCTCAAGGCTAATTTATTTAATCTCGCACCGAGAACATCCATTCTTTGTGATGCATGTGAGGTCACACACTGATTTGCCAGGTGAGATTGCAGAGGGGAACCGAAACGCAGACTCCTTCACTGCACCAGTTGAAAAGGCAAGTCTCCCTGATGTTTTCCAACAGGCAAAGCTGAGTCACGAGCATTACCACCAGAACGTGCCAGGTTTGATTCGACAGTTCCAGCTAACACGGAGTCAGGCCCGAGCCATTGTGACCAACTGTCCTAATTGTCAGCTCCAGGCGGTGCCATCGTTGGGCATGGGGGTAAACCCCAGAGGACTTAGCAGCTGTGAGGTATGGCAGACAGACATCACACACATTCAGAGTTTTGGTCGCCTTGAATGCGTTCATGTAAGCGTGGACACATTCTCAGGTGCAGTGTATGCCTCTGCCCATATAGGACAAAAGGCTGCACATGTCAAACAACACCTAGTACAAGCGTTTTCAGTATTGGGGGTGCCAAAAACGATCAAAACAGATAATGGCCCAGCGTATGTATCCAAGGAGTTCCTGGAATTTCTCCAGCAGTGGGGAGTGGAAGATAAGACTGGCATTGCCCACTCCCCCACAGGTCCAGCTGTAGTCGAGCATGCACACCAGACGCTCAAGCAGGTATTGAAAAAACAAAACAGCTCAGCTCCGTGGATGTCTCCACGAGAGAAGCTCTGTAAAGCTATGTTTACTATCAATTTTCTGAATTGTTCATTCGAAAATATGAGTCCACCTGTTGTACGTCACTTTAACAGTGGCAAGCAGTTTAAATTGTCTCAGCATCCACCGGTCTTGATTAGGGATCCAGAAACTTGGGAAACCAAGGGTCCCTATGAACTTGTGACCTGGGGTCGTGGCTATGCGTGTGTAGCTACTCCCTCAGGGCCTCGGTGGATTCCCCAGAAGTGGGTGAAACCTTTTGTCCCCAAGAATCCAGGTCAAACAGAAGGGGACAAGAAGCAGGTATCTGATGCTTCAAAGAGAAGACGCCGTCGGATGGGAGAAGAAGAAAGTTCCTAGGCAGGAATTCCTTCCGGCAGAAACAGAAGCTTTAACATGTTCTTAAAATGTTTGTTCTTCCCTTTTAGAGAAAACCTACCTTCCACTCAACCCTGTGATGAACCCCATGCAAGTTGTCATCCTGCAAATGCTGAAGAAAATGTTCAAGGGATGGGGATTCACGGGGTGGTGGACATCTGTAGTTAGATCAATTTTGTTAGTCTTTGTTATTCTGTTCTTTGTAACCCTAGCGTTCGGGATCCTGCGTCACTTGATTTTCAAAGCTATCAAGGGCCTCATACCTTCTACCTCAGAGGTCAACCACATAGAGTTGGCTAACCTGAGGAGGCCTGACCACGCCACCAACATGGGGTGGTGGGAAACCCATACTCGGGGTTGAATTGGGCCCAGTGAATTCCTGTAACCTTGTTTAACAAATAAGGGGGAGGTGTTACGGTGATCTCCCGGACACCCTTTTGCCCCCCTTTCCTAGGGCCTCTGTGGCTCTGATCATGATAACCCCTGGATCCTCCTTCCTGCCCCAATGGGGTTGGCGGGGAGCCAGGAGTGCCCACCCTGTCCAAAACCTATATAGACCCCTGAAACTTCCTGCTCTTCCTCTTTTGCCCCGCTCTCCATGGACACCACAGAATAAAGAGAGCTGTTCCAACACCCTGGGGTAAGGAGCCTCTTCTGTATACCTTTCCCTCCCCTGCTATTTCCTCCCCTCACAGCCCCATATCTCTGAGCTAGTCGGATTCATTCGGGGGGCTGCGTGGAGGGGGGGAAAACCAATAGAAATAACACTAACAGGCAGGGGACTGGTCTTGGCAAGGTCTTGGCAAGAAGGGTACATGTCCTGGCAGGAAGGGGGCATGTCCTGGCAGGCAGGGCACAGGTCCAGGCAATAAGGGGCCATGTCCTGGCAGGCAGGGAGCAGGTCCTGGCAGGTCGGGCATGTACCAACGGGCAAGGGACAGGTCCTGGCAAGAAGGGGGCGTGTCCTGGCAGACAGGGGGCATGTCCTAACAGGCAGGAGGCAGGTCCTGGCAGGAAGGGGACATGTTCTGGTAGGCAAGGGGCATGTCCTAACAGGCAGGGGGCAGGTCCGGACAGGCAGGATCATGTCCTGGCAGGCAGGGCCAGGGTCTGGCAGGCAGGGGGCAGGTTTTGGCAGGCAGGGTACATGTTCTGGCAGGCAGGAGGCATGTCCTGGCAGGCAGAGTAAGTAAGCAAGTAAAGAAGCAGGTAGGAAGGCAAGCAGGCTAAGCCTAGTAGGAGACTTAGGCGAGGGGACTTGGCCGGAGTTCGAGTGTAAGGCTCGGCAGGACGTTCGACCTTACCTCGGCAGGGAGACCAAGCTTCCTAAGCCTAGTATGGAGGTTGGGCAAAAGGCCAAGTAAAAATTGGGGCGAGACCTACCCGGGGTCCAAGCCTAGAAAGCCCATCAAGAAGTCCAAAAAGAACATAAGAACAGAAGACAATATATGTGAGTGTGATTAGTGGTTATCCTGGGCAAGAGACAGAGATAAAATGCCAAGAGTGGGAGGTTAGCTAGAAGAGATGAAATTCAGTCAAGAGATTAAAAATACTAAGTTTTGGGAAGGAGCCAGATGACCTTTAGTCGCATATCAGTAAATTCCATTTCAGAGAGAGACATAGTCTAAAGCACATATTTTTTTATTTTCTTTTTGAGGCCTGAAAATGGGAAGAGGTTACAGCAAAGGAGCAGATCCTTCAGAAGAAAAAGCAAAGAGAATTCCCCCTAACAGGCCCTTAGGGCAATTGTTAGACCAATGGGATTCTTGGGAGACCACAGAGGGTCTAGACAAGAGTACAGAAGTATAGCCAAAGAGCCAAAGTTAAAATTACAGGGAGAGTGGCCATAGTATGGAACCCAAGATCAGTAGATATATAATCAGCTAAACCAACACCTAGAAGCCCTAAGACTATATTTAAAGAAAGAAGAAGAAAAAGCCAAAACTAAAGCTAGACTTATGGTTGCAGTTGCTCGAGAAAGTATAAGAGGAGGCAGGTCACCAGCACTGCCATCTAAGTCAAGTTGGAATAGACCAGGGCTATTACCAAAGAAATAGAGACCAACCAGTACCATCATATGAAAAAAATAAGCACTTAAAGTCATTAAAGAAACCTGAAGCTTCACAAAGCAACAGGAGGTGCTATTACTGTAGTGAGATGTGTATTATGTTTCAGTTTAATGAAGCAATGCATAAAGAACAAGAAGTCTTAGAAGAGATTTCAAGGGGAGATGACTAGGGGTGTTGGGGGTTCAATAAGCAAAGAGATACAATCAACCATCAACAAGAGCCCTTGGTAAACCTTAAAGTAAGTCCCCGCTATGAAGATTTTGAGTTCTTAGTTAACTCAGGGGCAGATAAGTCCAGGACAAGTTACCAGTAAGAGTCAACATTGGTAAGAAGGTCTGTGAGGTTTTAGGGGTGAAGGGAAGGCCATTTAAAACATCTATAGTCAAAAATATAAAAATCAAGGGGAATTCTACACAATTTTTGGCAGACTTTATCTATCTGCCAAATTTAAGAAGTAATCTCTTAGGAAGAGACTTGCAATTTCAATGAAGGGTAAGGATCATCCCACAAGATAAAAAGATAGTAGTTTAAGTCATGAGTTGACCCACTGGGGAATCCAAAGATTGTGCGACCACTTTTTTTACGGGAGAAGTTATATATTGGAGTGTATGACCTGGCAAAAGCAGTCACAAGAGGGTGTGCGATTTGCCTGAAAACTGACCAAAAGGTAATGAGAAAACAAGCACATTGTCGGAATCTGTGGGTATTGGTGATTCCGAGATTGTAGAAAGTCTCTGTCTTTCTGCCCCGTTGCCAAAGAAGAAGCCATAGTTCGTCTGTGCTGTTTTCAAGGTTGTTTATTTTTGCTTATCTATAACATGTTCTGCTGCCCTGCCGCAGGTCTGTCCTGCAGGGCAGCGTGCGGGGCTCTGCCCCTCAGTGGGATGGTACAAACATTATATACCAGAAACTACGTGTACTATATTTACAATAATGTGCCAATATCTATCATCTACGTTGAACAGTGTGTCCCCAGCCTAAACCAATAGAAAAATGCCAACATCACCAAGAACATGGAGGTAAGGAAGAAGAAGGAGGAAGAACAGGATCAGGCCCACTTTCCTCCATCTTAGAACTCCTGACCCCCATGTACAAAGTAAAACCCCCCTGTACAGGTACTAAAACCCCCTTGTACAATACTAAAAAATTTTTCCCTCTAATTTGTGACTACTTTTACTATACCATCTAACTCTCTGTGACCGCTTGTTCCACCTTCAAAGTTGGTAATTCATTCCATGGCTCAAACTCAAGATCACAGCTGTTTTCAGCTGCTTGCCAGGGTCTAAAATGCTTTTGACCAAGGCCTGGAACCTCTGAAAATGTCTGAGGGACATTTTGAGTTCTGACACACATGGGGGTAGAAAACTTGCTTTAAGACCTTTCCAGAACATACAAGTAGATTTCACTGAAATGCCCTCTGTGCAGAGGTACAAGCATTTACCAGTGATCGTAGATCGTCTCACTCACTGAGTGGAGACTTTCTCAGCCAAAAAGGAAACCGCGCAAGATGTTCCAAGAATAATCTTAAAAAATATCATACCTTAATACGGGCTAGTCAATAACATTGACTCAGACCGAGGTCCACATTTTGTTGCTCAAACTTTGTATCAAGTAACAAAAGCCCTGGGGATAAGGTAGAGATTGCACACCCCATGGCATCCTCAAAGCTCAGGAAGGGTAGCAAGAATGAATAGAACTCTTAAAAAATATAATAACCAAATTAATTGAAAAGACAAAAATTAATTGGCTCAAGTGTTTACCTCTTGCTCTCTTGCGCATCAGAACAAGACCTTGGTCCGACATAGGGGTTTCTCCTTATAAAATTATGTTTGGACTCCCTTTTCTAACCACCCCTTTCAATACTGCAGATTATTTAGAAGGGGAGGCAGCAACTTAAAAATATTTAAAAATCATAGGAAAATCCCTAGAAGGCCTCAGAAAGAAGGGGTATCATCCCAAAACCTCCCCTCTGAATA
This sequence comes from Taeniopygia guttata, assembly GCF_048771995.1. Taxonomy (NCBI): domain Eukaryota; kingdom Metazoa; phylum Chordata; class Aves; order Passeriformes; family Estrildidae; genus Taeniopygia; species Taeniopygia guttata. The sequence continues at coordinate 33,354,397 of NC_133064.1, forward strand.
CCAATGCCCACAACATCAGTTCCAAGGATTGGGTGTTAATAAAATCCTGGAACACCACCACTCCACTAACCCCCAAATTCGAAGGACCTTTCCAGGTGTTACTCACCACACGCGCTGCGGTGTGAACCCAAGAAAAAGGCTGGTTCCATATCCCCAGAATTAAAGGACCAGTGCCACCCCCAGACGCCAGACCAGACCCAACAGGCTCACCCACCTCCTCTTGTGCAGAGGTGGTAATTAAGGGACCAGAGGACTTAAAATTAACTTTAAAGAAGACTTGTTAGAAACTGATATACAGTAGGATGTTAATAACTGTTTCTGAGTTAAAGTACCATAGTGAAAGTTTAAGTACTTTGTAATTGTTTAATAAGAATAAGTGTCCTTTAGCCAAAGAAGTTAACTGAAAAATTTCCAGTTAGAATATTATTAAGTCTTACTTCGTTTCTAGAGACTGGAAGAATTACCAAAAGAAGCTAGCCCTCAAAAGCCAGAGACTGCAAGTTGATGCAGGCTTAAGCCTGATCAAAGAAATAGAGGACGGATTTGTAATGAACAAAAGAGCCTTCCTGGTTCCCATGGCAACACTGGGGCAGTGGCTACTTCTAGTTAAGTACTGATGTCAAAATGTTAATTAGCTAATTGCTCTGTTTGTTTTCTCTAAACCACCTGGGGATTACCTACCCTCCCCCACCCACACTACCATTCTAGGACTAAGATGCAAATAGAGGAACCTGTGGAATCATGGGAGTGGGTTTTGGGGATAAAGACACCCCTAAATGGAAAACTAAACACAGTAGAGCAGGCTGGACAGGTGCGCTGGCTGAGGAAAAGGGAAACACATTCCTGATCGACGTTTGACCTGTCACCATAACCTACAGAAAACTAGACTAGAGTGGGCTGTGGGAAGCAGGAACAAAGAGGCAGCTCTTCCTGGTGTTACCAGGAGGAAAGACGAGGGGAGAGTTTCTGATGGGGACTTCAGTAACAGACTGCACACCTCCTCACCCTTCGGCTACCAGTGTGCCATGAAGACTTCAGTGACAAACTCTGTAGTGAATGCTGTTCTCCAAGAGGGTTTTGATGCATGGAGATGAGAGATCTCTGAAGGTTGCTCTTAGAATATAGGGTTTATTAGGGATGGAGAAAGGTCTTGCTTGGAGCTGCCAGACGCAGCACGTGGCAAAGCCTGAGGTAATGGGGGAGGGGAGAGAGAGGGTGTTCTAGGGGAGGGTGGAAGATCTAAGAGGGGGAGTTCCAAGAGAGGGGAGGATCTAAGAGGGCGTCTGGCCCCTCGGAGACCCCTTATCAGGGGGCTTCAAGGTGGGCTGGAACAAGACTTGGGCCAATGGGGTTACAGACACTTGATGTTTCAGGGGAGGGTTACAGATGTGGGATGAACCATACATTTTGGGGGTTGAGATGGAACAGTCCATTTGACTTTTGGGCCTATCTGTAGGTAAGGGTATTGCCCAGCCAGTAGGGGGGGTTGTTTTCATCCTGGCTGTATTATTGTAAATCTTTTGCCAGGCAATTATATTTATCCATCCTTCCAAACAAGACTGCGACTCTGCATGCCTTCTCCCCCTTCGGATACCTGGAAAAGCTACAACAGCGGGGGCGAGTTCTGTGTTGAGCCCCCTGCCCAGCTGATCTTTTTAATAAAGAGCTGAACATTAATAAATGTATAAGCCCTGTTCATTTCAGTTAGGACAATTACAAGACAATAAAAGCAAAGAATTATGGACGCCCGGATGCTCTTGGACACTAAGTCACGAAAAGCATGCTTTGTGAACAAAGGAATAACCCTTAAAAACCATACACTGTTGCATATTTATACATACTTCATGGTTATGCATACATTCTATTTAAAACAAGAACCTATGTCTGCTATATGCCAACTGAGCAAGGCCTGAAGAAATTAGATTATTCTGATAAGAGAACCAAAAATTCCTCTTCTCTGGAAGATTTAGGTGTTCTGTGACTGTTATCTCAAAGCAAGTATCTAATTCCTTAAAAAAAAAAACACACATACATAGCTTCTATTTTAACTACTAAGGCTCCATATTAACTACAAAACTACATTTACCATACTATTAAAATGTTAATACAGCACTTCTAATAAATATAACATAATACATATAGTATTCAATATAATATTTGTGAAAAGCCAATCATAAAATATGCATTTTTCACAATCCCTCCTCTTATTCTTTATGAGTCATTGGGCTTGATCAATATTTCTTACCCACCTGCCTTCTTTGGACTTTGTTAGTAATCAAATGAAACATGGGATTAAACAAGGAAGAAACATCAAAAGAGTTGTAACACATAAAAGGAAGAAGCCAAATTTCTTCCACCATCCCATCCTCAATACATTACCCGACCAGTAAGTTTTTAACATTGTTTTCCCATTTTTGGACTGGTATCTGGGTTATTTCTTTCTGATACTCTTTGTTTTTTTCCAGGATGACCTCCCCACTGTCATCTGTTTGTAACAATCTGATATATTGAACTTTCCACAAACACCCCCTTCTTTATCCAATAAATAGTCTAAAGCCAACCTATTTTGACACACTAGAGTTTTTGTTTGGCTTTGCTGATTCGATATTAATGCCAATGCCTGAGCAGCTTTGTTTGTTATCTTCTCTATAACTGCTTGGAGTCTTATAATACGGTTCAGTATATAATTTGGGGTCAATACAGAGCTAGATTGCTGTGCTGGTTTTACCTTTTTGTTTAATAATTGCCTTTCTACCGAATCTTGGACTATATCTCTAAGATCAAATATAAAACAAATCCATCTCTCTCCTTTCGAACATTCAATGCCCCATGTATTACAACTTTTTTCTAAGTTCCTTGTAATCCAATATTTTTTCCCCATTTTGCCTGCAGGTACTTAATTTGGATGGGTTATAACAGTGGCTGTTGACACGGGTGTGTGAAACAAAAAAGGAACTTTGGTTTCTTTCCATGTAATACTTTCTGTAGTATTTGTGACACGATCTTGCTGGTATCTTGAAAGGGATAAGACAACAAATGAGAGACAGAAACAGGACTAATAGAGGTCTGGTATGGCTTATACCCCCACCTCCCCTGCCTATAGAGCTGCTTCCCATAGCAGGTATATGTGATCTTCTCGGTGGCGAGTACAATGGTCAATCCAGACTTGCCCTCTGTTTCCCTTGTCACTCTTTTTTTTTTTTTTTTAGTCAAGTCGTTTTCGACACTCCTTAACTGTGGTTTCCCACCGTTCCTCAGGTATCTCTCAGTCAACAGGCACTAATAATTCCCATCCACAAAACAAAGTTACTACTTCAGTTGTTTTGAGTTCTGTCTGTATAGGGAATAGATTCAGTACTCAATACTTGCAATGAGAACATACATTTTGTGAACTACAATACCAATTATTCCCATAATTTGAACATTTACTTATAACCCAGCTAGCATGTCCAGTACTGGGATAAATCAAATAAAGTATACAGTGTAGTACTAATGGCAATTTCCCTACTTCCCTGTACACGACACAGGCTATGGCCAGAACATAAGAACTCTTTGACTAAAACAGTCCCAATCCTCCTGTTTGAAGTGGTAGCATTCCTCTCCCAAGGAGGTGTCAGAGGCGTCTCAGGGCTTATTCAGGCAGTGTTTAAAACCAGTGATGTAAGCTTTGCCTTATTTCTCAGGTGTTATTTTTTGTACCTTCCTTGGTTCTTCCCCTTCCTTTGGGTCTTCCCAAACCATTACCACCCAGTCCCAGTTGAAAGTCAATTTGGTATCACCCGGTATTCATATCATAGTCCATTCCTCAAGGTTCTTCACAAGTTCTTTGATTTTGCTGCCATGAATTCACTCTCTTTCCGTGGTTCGGATTGCTGCTTTAGTGGTACCTGGAAAGGACTTCTTAATAACACAGTGTTAAAAGAAAGACAATACTGCATTAACTTTTACTATTAGTTGTCTTCAAAACTTTCTGGGTTTAACTCAAAGCTTTTTTTACAGCAACCTCATCTTCTTCTATTTAGCTGTGTTTATAGCTGCAGAGGCCAATTCTTCTTCCTGTGAGCTATAATTAGTTAAATAAAAAAAGACCGGGCCAATTTTAACATGAGATGTATCATATCTCTTGCTTTTTACTTTTTGGGCAACATTTAACTGTTTTAGTCTTACAGACCCATTCTTCAAAACAAAAGCCTCCTCTTCTTCACAACAAAACACCGGAAAGAAAAAAGAAATCTTTCTAAAAATAATAAACCACTTTGTGAGAGTCAGCTATTTCTGCCTTGATCTTAACTTTAGCAGTGGTCCCTCTCTCCCTCTTTTTCACAGCCTTGCATTTAACTCTGTCCTTCACCCTTCCCCCACTGCCACCACATTGCCCAGCAGGAGCAAGGGTGGGGGGGGGGGGAGGGGAGAACTTACAGACAGCCTTGGGGACCCTGGGGGCATACCTCATCTCCCTTTCACCCTCTCTCTCTCCCTCTTATTGACATTCTCTTTCTTTAACCTACATATCTTCTTTTCCCTTCAAGGAGGGCCTGTTCTGCTAAATTTTTCCAGACCCCAGTTCGGCATTGAACAACTTCCTAACAACCATGTGTTAAGACACTTCTCTGCCCTTTATGCAGAGACTGCATTCAAACCCTTGTCCTCTTCTAGCACTAAGACATCTTCACTCCACATTCCAACATCCACATTCCAGGACCAGACCACATTCCAACATCTCGGAGAGGTGAGTCTGCCAATCACCCCTCCCTCCTTTTTCAACTTCTTTACAAATTAAATTACTTTTGTTATGCGTGTTCTACAAGTGTGCAATCCACTGCACCCTCCACTAAGGCTACTAGCTACTCACAGCTGACACAGTGCCAAAACTAATGACTTGCTTTGCTATCACAATTTTTTCTATTCACAAGCTTGTAAAGGTTGCAGAAACAAGGTAAAAAACAACTTACTTCCAAAGTGACCCTGCCTGCACAAAAAAAAAATTAAGTCAATGCTATTTAGTGCAATGCAATTTGCAACCCGAGTTTTTCCATTCACAGACCTCCAGCCACAGCCTTCAAAAATACCTCACTACCTCCGTTTTACTGAAACAGAGGAATTCAAGGAAATTCACAAAAAGGCAAAAGAAATGGTCAACAACTGACCAAGCACCTCTTCCATCACCAATTGCTCAGGACACCCTGAACTCACCCCTGGGCAGAAACACTAGTTCTGATGACACACTTGCATTAACATCCCAGGGCCTCTGAGGTAAAAAGGTACTATGGCACCAAATTCAGTGGATTGAGAACATCCCTCCATAAGGTATGGAGTGGAGTAACAAAGCTAAGGTTTGATTTGGGAAGGGCATCTGAGGACACAGAGCATGAGTTTTACAATTGTATAATTTGAAGAGGGAATGGACAAAATATGAATACAGTGGGGGGACAGCAAGTAAGGAATTTGTCTCTGCAATACTCTCTCATTGACTGCCAGGAAACACTGTCTAAAGAGGTTCCTGTGGTACAAACAATAACCGGATGGGAAGAGGCACTCCTGAATTTAAGCCCTAATGCCACAATAGGAAACAGCACCTGAGCACTGCAGTGGTGAAGCACCCTGCTTGCAAATTCACCAGAGGCAAGCCACTGCTGCCATGCTGCAGGGCTACCTGCAACACAGAGGGAATCATGGCTAAGCCCTCCCTGCAGGCCTGAATAAACCAAACAAGGAACCCACAACTTCCTCATAGCTCTCTAACTCATTCAAGAAATAAAACTACAGCAAGCAGAGATCCCCCCACCATCTTTTTCATGCGTGTGTGTCACACATCCACAGTGATGCTGAAAGTAACAAATTAACAGCTTACATTGAAAGATACTGAAACCTTTTCTTCATCTAGCTTTGTAGGTACCCTTTTATATAGGTAGCCGCCTCCAATTCTGGGTAAAAAAAATGAGCCCTTTTTTTCAGAAGTGCTATGCATGCACAACTCTAGCTGCTGTTCCAGGTGCACTGCAAGTAGTCAGCACCTCCAGAAAAACTAACAAACAAACAAAACAAAAACCAAGAAAGCAAAACACATTTGGGTACATGAAAAAGGACTGGCTGGAAGAAAAAATGTTTCTCATTGACCTACCAAGCAGCTGGTGTTATCTTTAGTTTAACTTTACACACTGAAAACCACTTGATTGAACAGCCTCGCATTGACTCAAAATAAGTTAAAAGCAGGTTTTGCTATGTCCCAGCTGTAAACTAGTTTTTCAGTCCTAGAGTACAGCAAGTTACTTATTTCAAGATGAAAAATCACAATGCAAATTGGAAGAAATAATTTAAACTACTTGTACACAGCAAAGGGGAAAGAATTAGCTGAATCAACAGCTCAATGAAGACATCTGCTCAGCATGAAATATCCTCCCCTATTTCCTTCACCATCTCAAACTTCCTTGTTAATATTTTTTTTCTTCATCCGCTTGGCCTAATTTTAAAACTCTAAGCTGTCATTTTCCCATCTTCTGCGATAACCTCTATTTCTAATTTCACTTGTAAATCTCATCCCAATAAATTGCTACCTGCCCCTGGGACTAATAAAACATCCCCCATCCAAAATCCAGTTTCTCCCATTAATTACCACATTTTTAATGACAGGAACTGTGAAATTCTCTCCTTTTGCTCCCGTTTCTTTACAGTATCTTTGTTCACACTATAACCTTTTGGAATATTGAACAGACTATTCTGGTTTGAAAGCAAAACTAGTGAGACACTCCAAGTCAGAAATACAATTTATTGGGAAAAGGGAAAAGAGACAAAATACATGTAATGATACAAAGGAAGACCACTGACAAAGTCTGAATACAACTTGACACCCCTTTGGCTAGCATGTTGGTATCAGTCCAAATTGGAGTGGCTGCAGTCCTCTTGGAGTGGCAGATGTGGTTTCTGTTTGTGCAGTGGTACTGTAGAAGAGGTGTAGTCGGTCTAGTGGAAAAAAACCTTAGCTGTGTCCTCTTGGAAACCTGTAGAAAGGCTGCTTCTCAGTCTAGAAATCCCAGGATATATCTAGGTGGGAATGCTTAGCTCTTCCCCCCTGGGCGGAGCATTGCACAATGGGCTGATGTCATTCTGAGTCACGAGGTGTGTCTTTGATCACAGAATTGGCTCCTGGAGAGTATTGTCTCTGAGTCATGTGGCAAGCCATTGATGGGCCCATTAACAGGAGATAAGGAAAAATGTCCAAAGGGCAACTGCTACACAGATGGTACTAGAAAACATCTTGTCTTTCAATCTCAGACACAGACAGGCTCTTTCTGCCCCTGTGTCTACCACAACTTCCAATTCTTCTTCTTGGGGACCCACTTCTAAAGTTATCACAGGCTTCAGATGGTATTTGTCCCCCTAAAAAATAGAGCCTCTGACATCCTTATTCTTCCTCTGTATTCATCTCTTTGAAGATTTTCAGATTTTTTACCCATTTAAGACAATTTGTCTTATAATGTCCTATACCCTTACAGTAAAAGCAGACATTCCTGGAATGCTCCTGAGACTTGGTTTGTACTGGGGTTTTATTCTTTCCTATTCCCCTGTCTCTACAACTGTCATATCTAGGAGTAGTGTTTGTGGTTTTTTGATTTTTTTCTTGTAATTGTTTTCTCACATGGTGACTGCCAAATTTCTTGCTTTTAGTTTGGCTTTGGCCACAAACTTTCTGAGCCTCCTTTAATAAACCATCTAATGATTTATCATGCTGATCTTCAATTTTTTCCAATTTTTTTCTAATATCTGGCCAAGCACCAGTAACAAAGTTAATCCTTAACAAAGCCTTTTTCACATCAGTCTCAGGATCCATTCTGGAACGCTGCCCTATATTTCTCCTAAGTCTGTCTAACCATTCAGTTGGAGTTTCTTCTTTCCTTTGTTGTGCCTCAAAAGCCCATTCAGCATTTTGCCCTCATGATGCTGCCTTCCTCATTCTATGCTTTCTCCCCTTCTCATCATTTTGACCCCGCTCAGGAGGAGCAGTTGGCATTTTGTCCTCCCCGGGGGCCCTGTGGATTTTATTTACTCCAGGCTTTTATGCCTGCAATTCTGATAATTTCCCTTTTTTTCTGGAAAAAATAGTATCTTTATTATAGACTACATTTCTTCCCAAGTATAAATGTTTGGACCTAAAAATTGGTCTAATTGTTCATCAGTGCTTATGGGATCCTCCAAAATCCCTTTGATCTCCTTTTTAAAATACCTGACTGCAGAAGAAGTCAAAGGAGAATTCACAAACTTAGTTCCACCCCCTCCCATCGGGTCCTCTCTTAGTGTAAATAGATATTAGATCCCAGTATTTTTCTATATCCTTTCTCCCGTGTTGTGAGGAAGAGTCCAGAGAATGTTGCCTTCTAACTGAGCTTCTTGTGTTCCTATAAGGGGCTTCCTCCAGAGAGAGAATTTCTTTGAGCTGGGGCTGCGGTTACCAGGGGAACGGAGCTCAGGGCAGGAAGGGGGGTGAGGGGAGGGCATACCACAGAGACTCGGTCCTCCAAAGGCGGAGCATGGGCGGGGTTTGCTGCTGGAACCACCAAAGGAGGGGGAATTTCTGGGGTGTACCAGACAGGAGCGCTGTCAGTCTGCACGTGGTTAATGGCAGCTGAGTCCACGGTTCCTGGCAGAGGCAAAGCCGCAGCGGCGGTGCTCAGCGCAGATGGAACGGCCAAAGTTGCTGGGGATGGGGCAGAGAAAACAGCCGCGGGAGAAGCGGTCAAGGATGAGATGGACGGGACTGACGGGAGTCCGACAGGCATGACCGGCGGAGCGGCCACAGACCATCCTGGCAGCCACGAGCAGCGAGACGGTGACAAGCACAGAAGTGGGCGGCGAGCCAGGACCCGGGACAAGCACCCGGACTGGGACAGGAGGAGCAGAAGTTGGCGGCGAGCCAGGACCCGGGACTAGCGGCTAGGCCGCGAGTGGTGCGGGGTCAAACGGGAATAGAGGGAGCAAAACGTGAATGATCCCACTCCTTTTCCTGTTTTCCCCTCTTGTTACCCTCTATTTCCTATCACTTTTTCTTCTTTTCTACTGGTTTTCTGTCCTATTTTTCACAATCTTATCTATTCATCCCATGCCTCTGTTTCCCACTTTCTCTAACGACCTGAATACCACCTTCTTTCAACTACCCACGCAAAAAAATCTTTTCCCTCATGTTACATCGTGCTCATGGGCACTCTGTGCCCCCTTCCCTGGGACCCTGTGACTCTGATCAAGATAACCCTGGACCCCTTGTTGCCTTCATGAGAGACAACGGCGACCTGGTTGCAAGGCGACAGCACGGCAGCCCGGCCTGTCCGGGCTACTCGGACTAACGACACACGCTGACACCAATGTGGTGGACGGTCGAAAGCGTTTATTATCTTATCTCATGGGTTTAAATAGTCTTGGGGGACTTTGCTACGTCAGGGGGGGGGTTGTAGGGTCTCTAGGTTAGTCGGGAGTGGAAAACTACTGGGTTAGGTGTGGTTACATGCTCTGGGGTTAATAGATAACGTGAAGCAGGGAGAAGGGGGAAGGGTCTTTCTTTCCGTCACATCCCGAGACCTTCCGTTCGCCTGTCCCTATCTACCACAACCCTTCCTTTCTGCCCCAGCGGGGTTGGAGGAGAGCCAGAGAAGCCCACCCTGACCAAAGTCTATATAAACACTTGACAAGTCCTGTTCGTCCTCTTTTGCCCCGGTCTCCCCTTGGACATCACAGAATAAAGAGAACTGCACCAACATATCTCAGGGGAAGAGTTTCTTTTGGAAATCTTTACCTTCTCCTGATATTCCTCCCGTCAAAGCCTCGGCTCTCTGGGCTAGCCTGATTATTCAGGGGGCTGAGGGGGGGGGGGGAATGTCAGTTGGCCCCCATTGTGTGCTGCCATAAGCCCACGAAAGAGCTGGAGATCCTATTTCAGAGGATCTCGATAGCTTTTTGGGACAGTCAACTGCCCTATTACTCTAGCTGCCTTTAAAGGCTTTGAGTGACAGGGAAAGGTCGGGCACCTCGCCTGCGTACCCCAGGCGAACTGGCTAGAGACGGACCCCAGACGAGTTCACAGACGAACCCCACAGTTCATAGGCTTGGTAAGTCCTCCGATTGCGTCATCCCAGGATTGCGCCTGGCTGGGAGGATCGTTACCATAGTGACTGCGGGAAGCTGCATGCGAGGGTAAGCCAGGAACCCTGCAAGCCAGCTTGGAACAGGCAGGCTGATGGTACCCGTGTTCCTGGGGGGAGAAGTGAAGGGAGGGAGTCAGCAGCTCTGGCACAGTGGCGGGGAAAGCCCCCTGTCCCAGAGTTAGGGCAGGAGCCGCTCTGGCAGCGGCAGGACAAGCACCCCTCCCTCCCGCCCCCACTCCCCCTTTGGATCCCGTGCTATGGCAGGAATTCAAAAAATTTGTGCTGTGTTGCAAAGTCTGGTGGAGAATAGACCAGCGATACGATTAAAATAGTGGGTGCAAAAGTATCGGTGGAACAAAAGAGCACACTAAAACACCTTAGCAATATTTTAAACAATGTATCGTTCTTAAATAAGATCCTCCTGTGCATTATATGCTGGCTATCAACAGAAATACTAAATTTTACTGTGCGAGAACTAAATTTGCTTTCTTTTTGGAACCAAATTGGACAGATATTAAGTTTAAAAGTTGAAAATGGTGAACATAAAGCTTCTTGATTTATTCCGATATTTTTACAAGCCAGAAAAAAGATTTTAGAATCAGAAAAGAGCATACAAACACAGATTCACAGTCTGAATAACCCCTTTTCACCCACCTACCCACCTCCTCAATATCCCAGCCCTGATATCCCTTCTCCCACCCTGTATCCTCTTCTAACACCTGGTTCTTCTGAGAAATATAGTCCGGAGTTCTCTTCACAGACCCCTGAACCATCTCTGAAACACACGCGGGAGTATAATGGCGGTGACCATGTGCTCCAACCCCCTCCCCACACACCCCCCCTCACAACCCTATCCTGCCCCCACCCACCCGCCCCTCCTCCAATCCCTTACGGCCTCCCACAGCCCCCCCACACCCTCCTTATCAGAGCCAGCCTCCCCCTTGCCCGTGGAACGGGAACGGAGGCGGGGCCAGCTCCTGCACAGCTCCGAGCCCCGGTGCTGAGGACGGCGCGGGGGGACATCAGGGCAGCCCAGCAGCTCCCAGCATGGGCGGGGACAGAGTTTCCACCGCAGCATCGGCACCCCGGGAGAGGGGGGGCGACCTGTCTCTCACTGGGACTCAGGGGGTGGCGGGGGGACACAACCCTGCCCCTGTCGATGAATCTATACTATCTAAAGCACCGGTTGTTTATTTAGGTAGAAGAAACGGTACCAGAACATACCAACCACTACCATATAGAGACTAAACAGAGATCTGTAGAATCCAGAGAGAATTTGAGAGGTCCAGTGAGATTTTTAAAGGCATGATTAGGGCAACGTTCAATTCAAATGAAATGGTACCTAAAGATATCACTGATTTATTTAAATGCTTTCTAACACCTTCTGAATATGTGATATGGGAAAATAAGTGGAAGTTAGCTTTGACAGTAGTCTTACAAGAAATACAACAAACACCCAGTTAAACCATGGACAGTGACGGCAACCGTATTACAATAGAGCATTTATGCGGTACAGGAAACATGCAATGCCCAGAAAAACAAACCAGACTGTTATCTAGGTCGGTTTTGGAAAAAATCTGTAATGCTGCAGAAAAAAGTTTGTATCAATTACCAGTAACTGAGGCTAAGGGCAGCGATATAAACATTAAACCGCTTCCTTCCGAGAGTTTTTTACAGTTTGTGGATTGTTTGAGAAGCCAAGTTTAAAGACAGGTGCAGGAACCCAGGGTACAAAGAGAGCTGATTAAAGAAATGGCTCAGATGAATGCGAATGAGACCTGTCGTAGAATTATCCTCAGCCTTCCTCTCGACCCAGCACCTAGTCTTGCTCAGATGATTGATGCCCGCGCCAGGAGAGCAGAGCTGCTCGATACCCCTTACAGTCATACAACATCACCACAACTACAGCCTGTTGCCACGGCTGCACCAAGTCCAAGGAGGCAACCAATGTCACCACAACAGCTGCAGCACATCATCTGCCTCCATTGCAAGAAACCAGGACACTTTGCCAGAAACTGTCCTCAAAACCAGAACCAGAGACAGATCAGCAAACAAAAAAACTGAATGCAAAGCACGTGCCCTCTGCTAAAACAACCACGTGTAAAGATATAAATATAGTGGGACCCACACGGGACAATGCCTCTCTTTTAACAAAAAAGGGGGAGGGTGGGACTCATAGTGGAGGTGGGGAGAAAAATAAAAATGTAAAATGTACAACTAACAAGGTCTGGCAGCCTCTAGGCCGACCCCGCCTAGTGACTGCCAAACGGTTTCATTTCAGATCCACTGATTGGGAAGTCATTATAGTGAACCTGTCAAACAGATCACAAGACCTGCAGGCGTACGATATGGAACTGGACAATGAGTATTTTGTTACTGGGGACACAGCATACACACCTCCAGAGATTGAAATAGTTCCCATGACTACAAAGGGAAAAATATCCAGTCTTATGCTGTTGGCACGCTGTTTACACCCTCCATTTTAACTAGAAAAGGGGAAAATTCTGGCACAAGCCATTCCCATCCCAGTAGAAATAACAGTAGAAGGAAAATCACCAGAAGTCTACTGGGCTAAGGTGGTGGGAGACGATAGACCCTCGATGGCATACAACCTAGCACATGGATCAGAGCACCTTCAGGTGGAAGGGGTTCTGGACACAGGTGCAGATATCACAGTAATACCTAATACCATGTGGCCACCACACTGGGAGTTGCAACCTGTGGCAGGCAAACTTCAGGGCATAGGAGAAACCACATTTGCAAAAATTTCAAAAAATGTTGTGCAAATTGAGGGACCTGATGGGAAATTGGCAAGTGTTCGCCCATTTGTGGCAGACTATAAGGCCCCTCTGTGGGGGAGAGACACCTAGTCCCTATGGGGAGTCCAGTTGATCATTCCTAAGACACCCCGGGATTTTTGGAAGTAGCTACTGTGGGGTGCCCTGCCCACAAGTTAAAGTGGTTGGATAACACCCCAAAGTGGGTAGCACAGTGGCCTTTGAGTAGTGAGAAACTCGAGGCGCATGAGAAACTTGTGAAGGAGCAGGTAGCTCAAGGACACCTACAAGAGACAGACAGCCCTTGGAATTTCCCAGTCTTTGTAATAAAGAAGCCTGGGAAGGACAAGTGGAAATTGCTCCATGATCTCAGAGAAATAAAAAAAATTTTAGAGGACGTGGGACCTCTCCAACCAGGGATGCCTAGTCCAGCCGTGCTCCCTCGAGATTGGGAATTAGCTGTATTAGATATAAAGGACTGTTTCTTCCAAATTCCATTGCAACCTGAAGATGCCCCAAGGTTTGCATTCTCGGTTCCTACCATCAATCGGGAAGCCCCAAGGAAACGCTATCACTGGAAGGTTTTGCCCCAAGGTCTAAAATCCAGCCCTTTCATATGCCAACAGTATGTAGCAGCACTACTGCCTCCAGTACGTGCAAAGAGGAAGGATGCCATCATCCTTCACTACATGGATGATGTGCTTGTGTGTGCCCCCAATGACTCTATACTCCAATACACACTTGACCTAGTGGTTGAGATTTCAACTTCTGCTGGATTTCAATTGCAGAAAAACAAAGTTCAAAGAATGCCACCTTGGAGATACCTGGGTCTAGAAATCTCTGCAAGGACCATTGTCCCGCAGAAATTGGAGATCAATTGCAACCCCAGAACACTAGCAGACCTCCACTCGCTGTGTGGGTCTTTAAATTGGGTAAGGCTCTGGCTAGGCCTCACAAATGAGGATCTAGACCCTCTCCTCAATTTATTGAAGGGGGAGAGGGAGCTGGCCTCCCCCAGGGAACTGACCCCTGAGGCAAAGAAAAGCAATCGAAAAGGTACAGAAGGCCTTGTCAGAGAGGCAGGCACATCGGTGTGACACAAACGTGCCTTTCCAGTTCATTGTTCTAGGAAAGCTGCCACACCTGCATGGGTTGATTTTCCAATGGATCAAGGGGCAGAAGGACCCACTCTTAATCATAGAAAGGGTCTTCCTACCGCACCAAAGATCTAAGAGCATCACTAAGCCAAAAGAGCTGATATCAAAGCTGATTCAAAAGGCCAGGGTGAGGTTCTGCGAATTAGCAAGGTGTGACTTTTCACATATCCACCTTCCAGTCAGGCTTTCTGAGGAGGGAAGGAACTCTCCTGAGAGACTGACCAAAGGGATGTTTGAGCGTTTGCTCCAGAGCAGCGCCAGTCTCCAGTTATCTCTGGACAAATATCAGTCCATGCCCCGTCTCACAAGTTGTTCAATGAGGAATTCCACCTGATTCCTCGAGAGAAAAGGAGCCGGTGGGCACTCAAGGCTCTCACAGTGTTCACTGATGCCTCTGGGGCTTCCTACAAGTCGGTGATGACTTGGAGCGATCCACAGACGCAGCATTGGGAAGCTGATGTTGAGCTTGTGGAGGGATCCCCCCAGGTGGCTTAACTGGCTTCAGTGGTGAGGGATTTTGAGAAGTTTTCTGAGCCAATCAGCTTGGTGACAGACTCTGCCTATGTGGCAGGAGTAGTGTCCAGGGCGGAGCAGGCTCTGCTCAAAGAAATAGAAAGTGAACATCTCTTCAGGTTGCTCTCAAGGTTGATTTATTTAATCTCTCACCGAGAGCATCCATTCTTTGTGATGCATGTGAGGTCACACACTGATTTTCCAGGTGAGATTGCAGAGGGCAATCGCAAAGCAGACTCCCTTGCTGCACCAGCTGAAAAAACACGTCTCCCTGATGTTTTCCAACAGGCAAAACTGAGTCACCAGCACTACCATCAGAATGTGCCAGGTCTGATCCGACAGTTCCAGCTAACACAGAGTCAGGCCCGAGCCATTGTGACCAACTGTCCTAACTGCCAGCTCCAGGCCGTGCCATCGTTGGGCATGGGGGTAAACCCCAGAGGCCTTAGCAGCTGTGAGGTATGGCAGACAGACATAACACACATGCAGAGTTTTGGTCGCCTTGAATGCGTTCATGTAAGCGTGGACACATTCTCAGGTGCAGTTTATGCCTCTGCCCATATAGGACAAAAGGCTGCACATGCCAAACAACACCTAGTGCAAGCATTTTCAGTACTGGGGGTTCAAAAAATGATTAAAACAGATAATGGCCCAGCGTATATATCCAAGGAGTTTCTGGAATTTCTCCAGCAGTGGGGAGTGGAACATAAGACTGACATCGCCCACTCCCCCATATGTCAAGCTGTAGTCGAGCGTGCACACCAGATGCTCAGGCAGGTATTGAAAAGACAGAGCAGTTCAGCTCCGTGGATGTCTCCACGAGAGAAGCTCTGTAAAGCTATGTTTACTATCAATTTTCTGAATTGTTCATTCGAAAATATGAGTCCACCTGTTGTACGTCACTTTAACAGTGGCAAGCAGTTTAAATTGTCTCAGCATCCACCGGTCTTGATTAGGGATCCAGAAACTTGGGAAACCAAGGGTCCCTATGAACTTGTAACCTGGGGTCGTGGCTATGCGTGTGTAGCTACTCCCTCAGGGCCTCGGTGGATTCCCCAGAAGCGGGTGAAACCTTTTGTCCCCAAGAATCCAGGTCAGACAAAAGGGGACAGGAAGCAAGTAGCTGATGCTTCAAAGAGAAGACGCCGCCGGATGGAAGAAGAGGAATGTTCTTAAGCGTGAATTCCTTCCGGCACAAACAGAAACCTTAATATGTTCTTAAAATATTTGTTTTTCCCTTTTAGAGAAAACCTACCTCCCACTCAACCCTGTGATGAACCCCATCCAAATTGTCATCCTGTGAATGCTGAAAATAATGTTTAAGGGCTGGGGATTCACGGTGTGGTGGACATCTATTGTTAGACCAATTTTGTTATTCCTTGTTATTCTGTTCCTTGCAACCTTGGCGTTCAGGATCCTGCGTCACTTGATTTTCAAATCTATCAAGGGTCTCATACCTTCTACCTTAGAAGTCAAACACATAGAGTTGGCAAACCTGAGGAGGCCTGACTACGCCACCAACTGTAGGTGGTGGGAAACCCTTTCTCAGGGTTGAATCAAGACCAGTGAATTCCTGTAACCTTTTTTACCAAAAAAGGGGGAGGTGTTACATCCTGCTTATGGGCACTCTGTGCCCCCTTCCCCAGGACCCTGTGACTCTGATCAAGATAACCCTGTACCCCTCCTTCCTGCCCCAACGGGGTTGGCGGAGAGCCAGAGAAGCCCACCCTGTCCAAAGTCTATATAAACCCCTGACAATTCCTGTTCGTCCTCTTTTGCCCCGGTCTCCCCTTGGACATCACAGAATAAAGAGAACTGCACCAACATATCTCAGGGGAAGAGTTTCTTTTGGAAATCTTTACCTTCTCCTGATATTCCTCCCGTCAAAGCCTCGGATGTCTGGGCTAGCCTGATAATTCAGGGGGCTGGGGGGGGGGGGTGGGGTGGGGAACATCACTCTCACAATACCATTCAACACAATACACCTCCCTCTAAAGAAATAAAATAAAGCTCAGAATAAACAATCTACACCACATATAATTCCATTCATCTCCATTTACCTTTATTTCTCACTCACTCTCACACATTCACACCCTCAGACCTGTTAATTCATACTTCTACATTTCCCTTTATTTTATTGCACAGAGGAAGGAAATGTTAGCAAACCTCTTAGACTTACACGAAGGGATTTCTGTTGCCAGAGAATTGCAGATTGTGTCAGCCTCCACCCTGACCCCTTCCACCTCCCCTATCCCTCTTCCCTAGAGATAGCCTCAGAGTCAGGGGTTCGGACCTCCTCACCTTGTCCAATCTGGACTCCCCCCCCCACCCTCCCCCTGGGGTGCCGTCGGAACTCTCTTCTCCCCTCTGCTTTCCCTTGCCCCGGCTAGCCCTGGGGACAAGGGGAGCGGGCAGATCTCCAGCGCCTCCCGCTGAACCCTCGCGGGCTTTGGGCTGCGCTGTGTGGGTTTGGAGAGCATTCAGCGAACCCCACGGCGGTTTAATGAAGAGAGTCTTTCTCCGGGGGGTGAATTCTGTTTTATTGCAATCCAACGGGGAAAACAATAATCCGAAGGGAACCAGGCGAGCCGTGCCGGTGTTCGTCGGAGCCGCGAGCGGGCGGGGCGGAGCGGCGCGCGCCAGAGCCGGCCAGGAGGAGAGCGGCGGGCGGCTCGGGCGGGCGGCGGCGCGCACTGGTGCCAGCCAGGAGAAAGCACCGGGCACGCTGCGCGCGCGGACTAAGTACGGGACGGAGGGAAACTGGGGCAGCCAATGGGGTAACGCCACAGGGGGTTTGAGGGTAGTGGGGTATGGGGGTACATCCAATGAAGGACGGACAAGTGGAGGGTCCTAGGTCGTCTGCCTATCGCTCGGCGTCCCGGGTGGAAGATTCCAGGTGGGGGGGGAGGGATACCGAGTGACAGACAGGCATTTGGGGTAAACACAGTGACTTGGCATTTCTTGGGGACAACAGACCCGCGGGGAGAGACGGGAAGACCCGGGGGGAATCGTTACATAACCGGGGGTACATGGAACAAACTTATACATAATACAAATCTAATAGAACATAAAAAACACAACTCTACACTGGGGGAATGGGTTACACAACTACCTTGTGCAGCCGCGTTGCTACAAGGTCCTAGGATACTGAGCCATCCTTGCTTTGGGGTCAGCCCCTCTGGGCTTCAGTACCACTAGGCCTCTGGGAAGTGCCCTGAATTTGCTTGCCTCTGGTGCCAATTCACCTTTGAGGCTGGCTGCATGTGACTCTCACCTTGTAGTCACAGCTTCCCCCTCACACCCGGGGGAACAAAGCTAGTTTTGTGGGTTTTGCCTCAGCTCCCACCCACAGGGGAAACGGCTTGTTGATGCGTGTCCTGGTTTTGGGCAAATTTGGGAGAAAACCTCCGGAAGGAGCCCCCAGAAAGCAAATCCCCACGGCCCCTCCCCCACCTGGTTCAGGAATAATTTCCTCAGAGAGTAGTGGAAAAAAACCCTGTTTATTTAACAGGCAAAGCACTCCCCAGCACAAAAAAAAAAAAAAAAAAAAAAAAAAAGAACAACACCAGATGAGAAAACTCTTTCACCACTCTGAAGAGATGAAAAATTCAGAAAGTCTCTTGGGAGTGGTCACCAAATTATCGGTCTCTGGCACTGGGGATGGCTGCTGCAGGTCACAAAAATGCAGGCTCTCGGTGTTTCTTGGTGTTTCCCAGATCCCAGTCTGGAGCAGGTTCGAATGGCATCCAGGAAAGGGAAAGAAAAAGCAGTCCAGGGAAAAAATTGGACTGCCTAGCTAAACTAACTAATAAGCAAAAGCAAAAGCCAGGGCACAAGCAAAAAGCAGGAGCGAGAGCAAAGCAAAAGCAAACAAGCAAGCAAGCCCTAGCCTCTCCTAGACACAGACCATGGGGGAAGGTTAGCCGGCTGATAACAAGACAAAACAAACCTTCACTTTTCGGAGCCAGTCCTGAAGGCACAGAACATAATACCAAGAATAAACAGAATGCACGATTGGGGATACAAGCCCCATAACATCACCCTAGGACAGTGCAGGACCCACTCTCACACACACACAACAAGACAACATGCTACCTTGAACTTAAGGTTTTACTGGCCATTCCCGGTGTTCTTGGATATCCCTCAATCTAACTGTATTATCCAAAGCAGAATTCTTAGGGGCCCCTCCCACACAGTTTACCTTTTTTTTTTTTTTCCCCAATGTATTATGCCAAGAAAACCCTCTTTTTACCTTTTAATTTCCCCTCCCCCCAAGGGGTCCCACTTCTTCCTTGACACCCAGTCCCAATTTCCCTGGGGAGGTTTCTCTCACTCTTTTTAATCACTCGTTTCATCTCTTTACTGGCCACTTTTCTTGCAAAAAAGACGTAAACGCAGCCTAGGAGACTATCGCAATCACTTGGCAGGTCTGGGATAAACAGCCCGCCTCTCATTCACATACATTCATCCCCCCTTATCCGCCCCGTCGCAACAAATACTCACCTATCCTTTGTCCATGGACCTTTGTTCTTTGTGTACCGTGGTTTTAGGGAATCCTTTTCCTTTTTTATGTTTTATTGTCTCCTTTTGTCCCTGGATCAAAACCTGCATGTCGGTCATACACCAGGGGAACAGATTGAGGCTGCCTAATCAGGGCCGGACTTGTCTTCCTCACCCTGACTCTCCTAAGGCACCAGCAGAGAGGTGTTAGAAACCATCCTCTGCTACCATAATTGTGAAAAATGCCAGTCACTTGGTTTTTAAAATTTTAAAAGGTTAATAATAATAAAATGGTTATAAAAATAGTAATACAATTAGAGTAATAAAATTTAGAGTTAGGACAATTACAAGACAATAAAAAGCAAAGAATTACGGACGTCCAGATGCTTTTGGACACTAAGACACAAAAAGCATGCTTTGTGAACAAAGGAATAACCCTCAAAAACCATACAGTGTTGCATATTCATGCATACTTCATGGTTATGCATACATTCTATTTAAAACAAGAACCTATGTCTGCTATATGCCAGCTATTTCTTTTAATCCCCACGGCGTCTTCGAGTCTGAGCAAGGCATGAAGAAATTAGCTTCTTCTGATAAGAGAACCAAAAATTCCTCTTCTTTGCAAGATTTAGGTGTTCTGTGACTGTTATCTCAAAGCAAGTATCTCATTCCTTTAAAAAAACACCCACATACATAGTTTCTATTTTAACTACTAAAGCTTCATTTTAACCACAAAACTACATTTACCATATTATTAAAATGTTAATATGATAGTAAAAGGGTTTAAAATCATGGGGATTTAGGGTTAAAAGGAAAATTAAGCTTAGTAGGCCCTGAAAAGAAAATAAATACCCTGAGTACAGGAAGACTTTGTACCTTACTAGAACTGCACCTGTGTAGCTAGTACATGATAAATTATATCACTGTTAGATGTGATTATTGTTTAGTAATTAAATATAATTACTTTTTAATCATAAGAATAATCATGAGAAACTGTGGTCAGGGACCTAAGAAAGATCACAAGAAACTCATGTCAATGTATACAATAGAACAATATAAGTTTAATAATTAATATGCAAGTTATATAACGATAGAATATAAAATACGTTCAGCTCGAAAGCCATGTCGGAGTCAGATTTGGGTTGGTACCCCTGATTCCCAGAGCTCTTAATAAAAGCACCTGCATATAATCATATCCCGTGATTATGTGTGTTCCGGAACACTAACAAATACAGCACTTCTAATCAATACAGCATAATACATAGAGTATTCAATTTAATATTTGCAAAAATCCAATCATAAAATATGCATTTTTCACATGTGAAAATTTCTAAAGCAGTCGATTTGAGGTTAAAGAGCTAGCATCAGTGTCTTTGTCCTCTGTTTTTAGCTAAATAATACTGATGGTGTAAGTCACAGTGCCCAGGATTAATCATGTAAATCAGCTCTGCTGCTCAGGCCTTAGCACATCAGGGAGTAACATACAACCCCTGATGCTGGTGTTCCCAATTGCAGTGAAGTTTCAGGCAAGTGTTATAAAGCTTTTTGTCGCTCTCCTAATCCCACTAGTGCTGCTTCTAATGCATCTGATCTAGCTAGTACTTGCTGATCAATACTTGCTTGCATGGCCATTTGTGCCATAAAATTACCTAACACATCAGTGACAGCATGAGCAGTTTGCACAGCTTTTGTAAGCGCCGTAATTGCAATAGCAGCCGTAGCTTCTATTATTATGGCAGACATAATAAAAGCTATTAGCCATCTGATAAAAATGGGAGGATCAACAATGTGAGCCCAATATACCTGATCTGCAATCACCATGGGTATGATAAAGAGAAAACAGAATTGACATCTTACAGTACTGGTGCTATCTACTGTTGCTAGGTAGGCCAAGAAGGTGTTCTCTGGGGTTGATGCCACTCCTACTCTATGCATCAGGATTTCAGCTCTTTGCTGCAGCCTCTTCAGCATCCCCTATGTTATCTCCAGGTTCGCCCGCTTGCTGCTGGCTGGTGTTGTGTGGCACCTCTTCTTCACTGTTGAGAGTCTCTTCAGCTGGGGTATCGGGTTGTTGGACTGGTCTTTGTAGCTCATGGTACAGATTTACTAGACAAGAAGTTAAGCACTTTGGACCTGTAGGGGATAGAACACATGCATACCCTTTCCCCCAGGTTAGTAAATTAGCTGTGCCTTGCCATTGCACACCCAATTGTGGATCCTTATATAAAACTTGAAAATTGGTTCTGTGCACTCAAACCTTCAGAGCAGTGTCACTCTACTGGGGATCGAGAGTGATGATCTGCATTCAAAAAATTTAGTGTAAATATTACATTATCTAATAGTTCTTGAGGAGCAATATTCCTGCTTTTTTTTTGTTTTAATAACATGTGCTTAAGTGTGACAGAGGGGACAGAAAAGGGAAATAAGGAATAGAGAGAAAAGAGGGAAAGGGGAATATAGCTACCACCATCGAGATGAGATCCTCAATGGTCCAGCCACATAAGATTTGCTGTCGTCTGTGGGGGTGCACCAAAGTCTTCCCAAAAAGTTACAGTTTGCATAGTCTTTAGCCAAAGCAAGTGGCATCTGGCCAGAAGGTGGGGAAGATTGATGGACCATTGTGAAGAGCCCAGTGGTCTGTGAAGCAGGTGCTGGCATGCATGAACAAGCCACCGCTTGTCACAACCTGTTTGAATGCAATGTTCTGTAGAAACACAGCAAGTGCACCTGCTAACAGTCACTTGGCAAGTGTCCGCATCCACCTCGGCCAGGCCAGAACTCCTGTCAGGGTCTTCAGGGTACTTGCAACGGTTGTGAGGCAAATGAAGGAAACTTTGGACCATCTCTCACACTAAGGTGATTTTATGATGCTTGTATCCCTAAGTGTGTGTTCTGTTTATGCTGGATATTATATTCTGTGCCTTCAAGATTGGCTCCTAGAGTGAAGACGAGGAGAAGAAGCATGGAGTTTCTTATCAGGGACTGCACTCACTCCTCCACATTCTGCTGGACTGTGTTGTCTGGGCACGGACAGAGCAGAATAGGGCCCTCCTTTGATTTTTAGTTAGTTTAGCTAGCTGAGGCAGAGAAATTTTCCCTGGACTGGTTTTCCTTCCCTTTTCTTGGAACTGTTCGAACCTGTTCCTGACTGGGAGCCGGGGAAACACGGAGAGCTTGCACTTTGTAGCCTACTGGGGCCTGCTCTGGAAGGTAGCCTTTCCCAGCACCAGAGGGGACTGATAACAGAGCAACCACCCACCAGAGAGCTTTTATGAATTTCTCATCTCTTCAGAGTGGCAAATGAGTTTTGTCATCTGGTGTTGTTAATTTTTTTTTTTTTTTTTTTTTTTTGTGCTGGGGAGTGCTTTGCCTGTTTAAATAAACATTTTTTTTCCACTTATCTCCGAGGAAATTTTTCCCGAACTGGTTGAGGGGAGGGGCCGTGTGGGTTTGCTTTCTGGGGGACCCTCTTTTGGAGGTTTTCTCCCAAATTTGCCCGAAATCAGGACAGTGAGTAACATCAGTCTGCCATAACTAATTAGGCTGGAGGCCTTGGGGATTAACTCTCCTAGTGGGAGGATGTGAGGGCAATTTATGACAATCTGAGGAAGCATACATAATATCTTTTGCCTTAGACAAAGAAATGTGAAACTGCTTATTCAGCCGTGCTGCATTCTGGTGAAAAAAAATGAATGAGATTAGCGTGCATAATCAAATTGTAATTTAGCTGCAATTAAGCTATCTGCTTTAGCAGTCCCTTCTGCTATAGGACCAGGTAAATTTGTGTGACTCCGTATATGAATGACAAAAAGAGAATGCTTTTTATGTGAGTGACTTCAATTGAACAAAAAGCTCAAACTATCTTATGCCTAATTGTTGTGGTGTGGGTTGATTTAGTCAGTTGGTTTTATCAATGTTAGTTAGCCTTATGCTCCCCCATTTGTCCCCTTACAGTTGTTTTGATATAAGTTGTTTATCCCAAAAGTTCCTGCCAATTGGCTCCTCAGTTATATGTCAATCTTCTCACCTCTCCCTGTTTTCTCCTTATTTGGTTTCATCAATTTGAGTTTGTTTATACCCTTTTGGCTGCCAATCCTGTAACCACCCCCAGTTTCTTCCAGAAAGTTTTGTATCAATCACTCCAGTTTAGCTTTTCTATTTGTCCCCTGACCTTGTACCTACCCCTCCTACATTATCATAGGTTGTTGTATGTGGCCGTGATTCTTAAGTTTTTCTAAAGCCTTCTGAGTTTACATTCTGTTGGAAAACTTTCCCACACAATTTCTGTAAATAACATATTGTTTTGCATTCCTTCATGGGGGTGGAGAAACTTGATGTACCAGTGGTTTGTCCAATGTCTTTGGAGAGGTGGCCCATTCACTCTCCAATCCACTGTCACCTTTGGAAAAGTATAAAAGTTGGAGTCAGAAAATAAACTTCCTCTTTTACCTTGCAAAATAGCAGGTGGCTCGCGTTGTGCTTTCTCGTGTCCTATAGCGACATCTGGTGACCGCCGAAGTGTATTGCAGCTTAGGCTGGGAACTGTTGGTGAGGTCTTTCTGTTTGTTCAGCGCTTTGCCTATTGCTGGTTTTGGTAATGGAGAGCTTTGAGGGCATCAGGGAGGAGTCTGTGGCTTTGGACGTTTGGAGGGAGGTGCAGAAGCGGAAACGCGTTCTTTTTTATTGGGATGATTTTGAGAGGCTGTTTTTATGGGCAAGGAAACAGGGATTCTTTCCCAGTCTTGCTGAGGCCCTTTCCTGGGAGAATTGGTCTCCCGTGGGAGATCGCCTCATGGATGCCCTGCTTGATAATCGTTTTGAAGATGTTGGGCCGCTGATGATGCTGTTCAAGAGGTTGGATGCCATTTGGCAGGGGTCTGAGATTGGCAGTTCTCGGGCTTCTCTGAGGGACCTATCTGTCTCGAATGTGGATGCTGGGGAAGCCGAGTCTCTGTACAGTTGCCCTGATTCCCCTAGCCCCGGGGGGAGTGAGCGGGAAGGCGGCTCCTCCTCTGGGGTGGTTCGAGCTCCCAGCCCACTGGCTCCAGGCATCCGGTCGGTGGAGCCGGTTCGGCCGCCTCGCCCGGCCCCGTGTCGCAGGCGTAGTGGGCTGGGCGGGAAAGCACTTTCTCTTTGTGCCTTCCCGGCGCTCGGGGGTGAACGGGGGCCCGTGGATCAGCCCCCGCCTCGGATTGCGTCTGACTCGGTGACGGTGAATTGCTTGAACTGTGGTGTTACATTTCCCCTGGAGAAGACGCAGGCGCGTTCGCCCGGCCTGGTCTCGGGTTCATCTTCTGAGGAGGAACCCGCTCCGATCCCTGAGCCTGCACGGCCTGCCGGGCATGTGCAGGCGGTGGGGGCCGCCAAAGGCGGGGTGTTGGTCACTGTTCCATCGGACCCCGTCCCGGCAGGCGGGCAGCCCGCCCCGTCCCGCCTGATGGGGGCGGTGCCCACGGGGAGTCTGCGCGGCGCGGGTCCCACGCTCCTTGGGGGCGTGCTGGACTCCCTTGTGTCGTCCTGCGGTGACATGTCTCCACGCGCCGCGTCTCCCTCTGCGCCCCGCCCTTCCCCCGTCCCGGGGGATGGGAGCGCAGCGCTGGGGTTGCGGCCTGCGCCTCCGCCTGCGCCCCCCGCAGTGCCCTCTGCTGATACTGCAGACAGCACCGCTGGGGTACCGGCTGGTTCGGTTCCGCCTTCCCCGCCTGCCGCGGGGGCCGGGACTGCGGCACAGCGGGGCGCTGGGGTGTTCACCTTTAGCGCGACTGCTGACGTGGCCGCGGATCCTCCCAGTAGACCTTGTGGACCCTCCCTGCCTGCCAGGTGAACGTGCGTCCGAAGGACCACGGGCGGTTTTGGAAGGAGGTCCTGGATAAGGCTGAGGAGATGTGCGACTTCAGCCCCTCGTGGAGCCTGCCGGATCAAGGGGAAGGCTCCTCTGGCTCTGCTGATGCTGCGGGGGGCGTGGTGTCCAGTGATGTTGCACCGCCTCGCAGCACAGGGGCTGCCACTGTCCCGGAGTCCACGGGACACGATACAGTGGATGATGCAGCCTTACCAGGGGGTCCTCAGGCTTTCCCTGTGCTTAGGGGTGTTACTCATAACACTCATCAGCCTTTTTCATTTAAGGTATTGAAGGAAATCCGAGACACAGTTGCACAGTATGGTGTTGGGTCTGATGACGTTATGCAGACGATCCGATTAATCCGATTACTTGTTGCTGACCTGCTGACGCCTTCCGATATTCGTTCTGTGGCTCAGGCTCTTTTTAACCCTGCGCAATTTGACGTGTTTGAGGACAAGTGGGCTGCCTTAGTGGCCAGCGCAGTACAGAAGAATGCTACGCGGGGGTGTAAGAGGCCGTCTGAAGACCCTCACTCATTTGCCTGCCGATTGCCACGAGAAGGAACTCCCTTCCCCCACTGCAGTTCCGGCTTGGAGAAGGCAACAGTGCAGGTGCAGCCGCTGTACCGTTACATTCTGTTCCGAATGAGGCCCGGCAAGAAGTTGGCAAGGACTTGGCGAAGACCCAGCGTGGACCCAGCACAGAGCGGCCTACTGCAATTCCTGCTTCACTCTCCACCTTTAAGCTGAATGAACTGTTGGGGTGACTCTGGTGGTCTCTCACTGAAGACCCCTCATCTGCCTCGTTACCACCGTGACAGACGGAGATCAAGAACCCTCTCCCCAAGGACTGAGACTGAGACCCCTACCACAGAGAGTGGTGGTGGGGGGAAATGACATGACCTGTTCTTCTCCAGTAACTTCAATGGACTTATTCATTATTGTGTTTGTTCAGCCTGGATGATTTTCTGTAGATACACCTGTTCCCCCCATAGCAATTTCAATAGACTCTCATTGTTCTGCATGTTCCCCCCTTTCTTTCTGTGGACTATAACTGGACCTCTGGGTTAGGTAGGATTTCGGAGACTCTCCCCAACACAACAAGATGGATCCGCATCGTCCGAACCACTGAGGACCTCGCCTGTGTTGGTAGCTATTCCCATCCCCCCTTCTCTCTCTCTCTCTCCTTTTTATTTCTTTTCTGACCCCACTATTGCATTTATTGGTTTTGGCCCTTAATAAAGGTGCATCTGTTGTGATTAAACTGATAGTCCCCTGCTGTTTGTCTTTTGCACTTTGGGATCGGCTAACGAACCATCACGACACCCTGCTATAAGCGGATCGTGACAGGGGGCAGCAGGATCCCAGACGTGTAGCTACCACTGACATGTTGATGGGCACAGGCAATTATGTTGATCCTCAGGGGCAGGCTGGATACAATCCTCTCGTGCTTGAGCAGTGCAGGACGTTAGGCTTAGCAGCTGTGATCCAGACCTTAGAAATGGCTGCTCCGATGGAAACCTTTCTGACTGTTGTTCAAAGGGCCGATGAGTTGTTCATGGATTTACATCGAGGTTGACTGCCTCAGTGGAGCGGCAGGTGGTAGAACCTGAGCTAAAGCGAGTGGTCCTCGTGAGATTTGCTAGGATCCACTGTAACGCAGAATGCAAGAGAGTCCTACAGGCTCTTCCTGAAGGGGCTACACTCTCACACATGGCAGTGGCCTGTGCAGACCTAGGCCCCTCGGTTCGGAAGGTGGATGCTTGGGCTGCTGCTGTGCAGCCGGTCTGGGCAGCACCGCAGGGCTGGCAGGAGCCCCGGGGTGCTGCTCAGGCGAGCACCAAATGGGGGAAGAAAGCACAGAAAGGAAAAATTCCCTTGTATGTGTGCGTGGCTGGTGTGGAAGGCCAGGCCATCTAGCAGATGTTTGCAAGGCGACTGTTCATGTTAATGGCCACGCACTCACGGGCCCGGGAAACGGGAAGCAGAGCGCGAAAGGGGGGCGCGTTCAGACACAAGTTCCTCTCCAGACCCCAGAGCCCATGGAGGTCTTTTTGGCCAGCTTGTCGCCAGAACCTGCGGGTCAGCAGGTGTGGATGTCTGCACAGCAGCAAAAGTCGTGTTAGACTCTTGCAAGGTGCACAAGGTTCCCCTGGACGCCTTTGGTCCCTTGGGTGAAGGCATGAGCGCCTTCCTCATGGGGAGGTCTTGTGCCACCCTTCGGGGCGTCATTGTGCACCTGGGTCTCATGGATGCATACTTCACAGGGCAGTTTTGTGCAATGATTTCCACACCCACCCCCCCTGTTTCGATCCCGAAAGTGACATGGCTTGCTCAACTTGTGCCTTTTAAGTCTTCTGTTCACAGGACGACTGACCGGTTGCGAGGTGATGGCGGTTTTGGATCCACTGGGCCGCCCCAAGTTCACTGGACTGCTGTCCTGACCAAAGACCGTCCAGAGATCCTGTGTACCCTCTCCATCCCTGATGCGACACCGTCAGATATCCGCCTGCGCGGGCTCCTTGACAGCGGCGCTGATGTCACGGTTCTCTCCCTTGCCACCTGGCCTCCGGACTGGCCCCTGGATCCAGCGGAGACGTCTGTCGCGGGCCTGGGGGGAACAGCACGGTGTTATGTGAGCCAGCGGCCTGTGCGGTCACAAACCCAGAGGGACAGAAGGCCTGGATTAGGCCTTATGTTACTTCTTCTCCTGCTAACCTCTGGGGGAGGGATGTTCTATCTGCGTGGGGGGTGCGCATTGGGACGGGTTTTTGATGGGGGCCACTGCAGCAAAGGGCGCAGAGTGTTCTACGCCTCCTATACGGTGGCTGGTGGATACACCTGTTTGGGAAAACCAGTGGCCCCTCCCTCAAGTTAAACTGATCGTCCTTCGGAAATTGGTGCAGGAGCAGCTGGACCATGGTCGTCTGGAGCCTTCTAACAGTCCCTGGAACACCCCTGTTTTCTGCATCAAAAAGAAGTCTGGCAAATGGAGGTTGTTACAGGACCTCCGGAAGGTCAATGCCGTCCTGGAAGGCATGGGAACATTGCAGGCGGGCATGCCATCGCCTACCATGCTTCCTGCAGGCTGGCCGATCTTCATCATGGATTTGAAGGATTGTTTCTTTACAATTCCTTTGCATCCCAATGACAGACCGAAATTTGCCTTCACGGTGCCAGCAATTGACAATGATGAGCCTGCACAGCGATATCAATGGAAAATTCTGCCTCAGGGGATGCACAATTCCCCGGTCATATGCCAATGATATGTGGCTCGTGCCTTGTCTGGAGTTCGCAAGCAGTTTCCTGATGCACGTCTGTATCATTATATGGACGACATCTTGGTGGCTGCGTCCACTCAGGATGAGCTGCTGAGGATTCAGCCTCGGTTGCTCGATGCTTTGCATGCTCATGGGCTGCAGGTGGCTCCAGAAAAGGTTTAACAGCAACCAGCTTGGAAGTATTTGGGGGTCAAAATTCTGGAACGGACAATCCAACACCAGGAGGTGCAATTTGCACACTCGGTGAAGACACTGAATGATGTTCAAAAACTGATGGGTGTCATCACCTGGTTACGTCCATACTTGGGACTAACCGATGCACAACTGTCTCCTGTGTATGATCTGTTGAAAGGAGACTCTGATTTAAAATCACCTCGCACATTGACCCCTGAGGCACGTCAGGTGCTGGAGGAGGTTCAGCAGGCTGTTTCTGCCCGTCAGGTTTATCGCATTGATCTTTCTGTTGATGTCACTGCGTTCGTTACCACTCCAGATTCGCATCCCACAGGTATCATTGGTCAATGGAGTGACAAATGGTCCGATCCCTTGCACATCTTGGAATGGGTTTTCCTGCCCCATCAGCTGCAGAAGACGGCAACAAAATTGGCTGAGTTGATTGCTCGGTTGATAATCAAATGCCGGCAACGGTGTTTGCAATTGATGGGTGCGGATCCTGCAAAGATCATACTCCCGATATCCCGGGAGGACTTTGACTGGAGCTTTGCACACTGTGTGTCCCTGCAAAGTGCTCTAGAAAATTTTTCAGGGCAGATCACTTATCATTTTCCCAGCCACAAGCTACTGCAGGTGGCAAAATCTACACAGATCTCTTTGTGGCCCAAAAATAGTCAGGAACCCGTGCAAGGATTCACCGTCTTTACTGACGGTTCGGGGAAAACAGGAAAGGCCATTGTTACTTGGAAGGACAGATCTGAGTGGAAGGTTCTGAAAGGTCATCAGGATGGGTCGGCCCAATTGGTTGAGTTGAGGGCCGCTGTTATGGCATTTGAGAGATTTTCCCAGGAACCTTTCAATTTGGTCACGGATTCTGCCTATGTGGTTGACATCGCACAGCGGTTGGGTCACTCAGTTTTGAAGGAGGTCAGTAACCCTGCCTTGTTTCATTTACTGAAGACCTTGTGGTGTGCTATTCAGGCCCGGGTTCATTTGTTTTACGTTCTGCATGTGAGAAGTCACACCAATTTACCAGGGTTTGTAGCAGAAGGTAACGCGAGGGCTGACAGGTT
Source organism: Taeniopygia guttata (assembly GCF_048771995.1). Classification (NCBI taxonomy): domain Eukaryota; kingdom Metazoa; phylum Chordata; class Aves; order Passeriformes; family Estrildidae; genus Taeniopygia; species Taeniopygia guttata. The sequence goes on from NC_133064.1 coordinate 33,383,846, forward strand.
GGCTAATCCGGCGTAGGTAGCACCCCAGCCTGATACACTTGCACAGGCCAAGGCATCGCATGGGTTTTTCCATCAGAATGCACATACTCTGCAGAAGCAGTTTCAGCTGACGCCAACAGAGGCTCGTGGCATTGTTGAGTCCTGCGACAACTGCCATGCACTTGCTCCGCCTCTACCAGCAGGGGTAAACCCTAGAGGCCTTAGGGCCTTGGAGCTTTGGCAGACCGATGTCACCCAGATTGCTGAGTTTGGCCGGCTCAAGTATGTGCATGTCACGGTGGACACATTCTCCTCTGCAATGTGGGCTTCCACTCACACTGGAGAAAAGGCTCGTGATGTCATTGCCCACTGGAGACAGGCCTTTGCCGTTCTGGGCATACCTTCTGCTGTGAAAACTGACAATGGTCCTGCTTACGCATCACAGCAGGTGCGGCAGTTCCTGCAGTTGTGGGGTGTGTCACACAAGTTTGGTATCCCCCATTCTCCAACTGGCAAAACTATTGTAGAACGCGCTCGTGGTACTCTGAAGCGGGTTCTTCAAAAACAAAAACGGGGAATGCAGGGTGAGACCCCGCACAGTCGGTTGGAGAAAGCATTGTACACCATCAATCATCTTACTGTGCAGCAGAATTCAAATAACCCTGTCATTTTAAATCATCATCTCTCATTGCAGGCTGCAGACTATGCACATCAGCCTCGAGCAAAAGTTCGAGCGCGGAATTTAGTCACCAAACAATGGGAAGGTCCCTATGACCGTATTGCTTCGGGGCGCGGGTATGCTTGTGTATCCACAGATACTGGGGTACGCTGGGTACCTTCAAGGTGTGTTCGTCCTGATCTGCAACCGCAGAGACAGAATCCGACCAACGGCCAACATAGAAGCCGTGACCAAACTGAAAGTCATCAAATGGATGGATCATCGAGTGATGACTCAGTTGAAGACGACGGCGGGTGATCACTCTGATGATTCCTTCATGAACAGACACTGAACCTTATTCATTTTTCCTTTTCTTTTAAACTAAAAAGGTTGAGATGTCGCCCTGATTCTTAAGTTTTTCTAAAGCCTTCTGAGTTTACATTCTGTTGGAAAACTTTCCCACACAATTTCTGTAAATAACATATTGTTTTGCATTCCTTCATGGGGGTGGAAAAACTTGATGTACTAGTGGTTTGTCCAATGTCTTTGGAGAGGTGGCCCATTCACTCTCCAATCCACTGTCACCTTTGGAAAAGTATAAAAGTTGGAGTCAGAAAATAAACTTCCTCTTTTACCTTGCAAAATAGCAGGTGGCTCGCGTTGTGCTTTCTCGTGTCCTATAGCAGCAGTTGTTTCCCTCTCTGGTTTATCCCCATTGGGCAAGACAGGTTTACACCCCTGTCCGCCCACCCCCTATTTAAGTTGCTGTAATCATTGATTTCTTCAGCATTTGTCACCGCACCCACTCAGACGGCACCTTTCTTGCCCCACCTGGGGAAATAAAGGACTCTTTGGGCTGGCATACAAGTGTCCTTTCTCTTCACCTCCTCTCAGCCTTCAAAGTTACCGAAGCTGCACACCCACGAGCAGCACTCAGCACCATCAGGGGGCAGACGATTCTCCCCTGAGGTGCCCACTCACGTGGCGGCCACGCGGCCTCACGCGGGTTGTGCTAGTCGGACCCTTCCACCCGCCTGAGGCCATGGCAGGTAGCTGCCGCAGCTAATTTCCTGCATAAAAGCTCCATAGATTCTCATTATGACATTAATGACATATTCAGAATTGATAATTATATTGACTGTTTCTTGTTTAAAAATTGTTAAAGCTAACACTGCTGCATGAAGTGCAACCTGCTGAGTGGAACCATCCATTTGATTTATTGCATGTTCCCATTCATGACCTACTTGCCATGAAACAACGCCTTTCCTGTGTTTCCTGATCTGTCAATAACATGTACACTGATACGCTTTCTCCTCAAGCCAGGTCATATGAGCTCTCAGAGGACTTATCACCCCCGAGATAGCTCAGCTACCTCAAATGGCATAAAGTAGCAGGATGGCTTCTGAGGTAGTGTTGGAAACAGAAAAGTTTTAATAAAAGGCAAAATAACAAAGCTCTTTGCAGAGAAAAACCCGAGCCTGGGGCAAGAGGTTCTAGCTCCTGCTAAAACACACCACAAAAGCGATTATTTCCTTTGTTCTCTTCTTTTTCTAGTGAATTACTTAGGCGGGACCTTTTGGCTTCTGTCCAATTGGCAGCCCTTGGTTTAAGACGAAGTCCCAAAGGTCCTATGAGGTGTCTTGTTACTAAATTGAGGAGAGAAACTGCTGGGCTTTTTTCCTTTTTAAGGAGACAAAGGATAATTTGGCCATTCTGTCAACAGGGGGCACATTCCTACATCTCACCCTTTCTATATATAAAGGAAAGAGGAGAAAGGAACATGATCTGAAAAATCTCACCTTTGTTGACAATTTGTATCTCTGCTAATCATTTTTAAATTTGGTTATAATTTTTATTGCTTATAAATTATTTTTCGATCTTAACTTTGGTGAAGTGTTTTCCCAGGCAAGCCTCAAGTTTCTGGCTATATATGATTTGAACATATAGAACTTCAAAGCGTTTTTAGCATATGATTCAGAGGTAGGTTAATAACTTTTTAACACAACAGTAATAACTTACAGAACCTTTTCAATGCAAAACAATTCTTTAAACAATTTTAACTAGTGCAAACTTAGAAAACACAGTCTCTGCTTCCAGCTGTCGCTCAGTTGTTTGCATGTTCTTTTTCTGGTGTCTTCTGCTGCTCTTGGATTTGCTGTACCTGTGGCTTGACATTTTTTTGCAGGGACCCATCGAAGACCCGCATTTGTAGAAATGCATGCAAACCCCATCCCCCATGTCACAAGAGGATTGGGTCCTGAAATTTGTCCTGTCTCTGGATCCTTTATGAAGACTGGTGGCCTTTCCTTGAGCTTTGCTTCACTGGTATTGCTGGAATGTTTGAAAATTGGTGATATCTGCTCCATAAAATAATTATTTAAGAAATTAAAAATATATATAGCTTTGTTCAGCCTCTCTGTAGTAGATAGCACTTCTGTCCCTCCCTTTTGCCTTTCAAGTATCATTTTCAGTGATCTGTGTGCTCTTTCTACAATATATTGGCCTGTGGAGGAATGTGGAAAACCTGTGGTGTGCTTGATACCCCAGATTTTAAAAAACTCTTGCAGTTTGTTAGAAATGTAGGCTGGTCCCTTGTCTGTTTTAACTTCTTGAGGAATGCCTAGGGATGCGAATGCCTAGGGATGCAAATGCCTGTAAGAAATGTTTAATTACATCTCTACTCTTTTCTCCTTGATGTGCAGAAGTTAAGATTGCTCCTGAGAACCTATCTATTGATACGTGTATGTTTGAACCATGCAAATGACTGATATTGAGTTATGTCAGTTTGCCCTATCTGCAGGCTATTTAAGCCTCGACGGTTAACCCCTGTTGCTATTGCTGGTATGGCTAATTTTTGGCAATCTGGACATGACTGGACAATTGCTTTTGCCTGATTCTGAGAGATGTTAAACATTCTTACTAAGGCAGGTGCATTTTGATGATAGAAAGCATGGTTCATCCTGGCTTGTTCAATAACATTGGAAAGTGTATTCCGTATTGACATGGCTAACAAATCAGCAATGGAATTGCCTTCTGCTAGGAAACCTGGAAGTGCAAAATGTGAAAGAATGTTTATTACTAAGTAAGGTTCCTGTCAAATGGAAAGAAGGAAGATTCGTTTTTTGAGCAAACCTTATAGCTGGCCATTGAAAACCTTTTAGCAGAGACCCTTCTGCTCTCTCTACTACACCTGCAACACAGAATGACTCAGTCACAAAATTAAAAGGAAATGTGAATTTTGAAAAGACATGCATGACTGCCGTTAATTCTATTATTTGTGAAGAACCCTCTACTTCTTCAATATCTGGTTCCCATTTTTTTTTGTCTCTGGATTTTGCCAAGCAATCACAGATTTTTTTGATTTCCCTGAACCGTCTGTAAAAAATGTGATTGCATCTAGGGGTGCATGACTTCTTAAGGGCTTATGAATTAATTTTAGAGATGAATTTAGTAGCTCATGTTTGGGACCATTGACTGATAGTTTCCCTGTAAAATTTTCTGGGGCAAATTGTATAACCTCTGAATTTTGAATTAACCATTCCAAATAGATGGATGTGACAGGCAGAAAGATTTCTGCAAAATCCTTTTCTGAAAAGGAAAACTTTTAGGATCTAGCCTTTATTATCAATTGTGATAGTATTTCAGGGCAAGTTGTTATAGTTTTACCCAGCTGATGAGACAGGAAAACCCAATCTAAGATCATCAGGTGGTCCTTCTCTAGATCCCACTGGAATATTAGACCATGAAGCTGTGGACTCTCCCCTAAAACTGCAAACAAAAAAGACAAGTTAGGATTATATCAATGAGCCTGGTGTAATTGGATGGCTTGCACCCCTTTATCTAAATCATTTTGGGCTTGTTTGTTGAATTCTCATGGTGAGTTTAAAGGTGTGTCTCCCTTCAGTAGATCAGACAGAGGGGCTAAGTCCTGGTTTGAAATGCCTAGCAGTGGATGAATCCAGTTCAGAATCCCTACCAGCTGCTGTACTTCATTCAGTGGTTTTGGATTTTTTCTTTAGTTGGATTGGTTGCGGAGTTACAGTTTGTTCTGTGATTCTGTATCCTAAATATTTCCAGGGAGGAAGTGTCTGTATTTTTTCCTTTGCTACTCTGAATCCTACTTTCTCCACTGCTGCGATGACCTGATCTGTTGTCTCCTGCATTGATGCTTGGTCCTTTGCTCCTACTAAAATATCATCCATTGTAGCAGCCAGAGGCCCTGCAAGGCCTCCCTGGCGGTCACTTGCCTAAGATAAGAAATGCCTTGTCATGATGACTGGACCAAAGTAGCTCCTCTTCTGCCCTCAGACCCTTGTTATCTCTCTGTAAGACCATAGATGATATTCGCCTTGACCCTGCCTATTGGACAATTTCCAACATCTCTGTTGTGGATTTCTCTCTCCGGGTTCCTAGATCAGCGTTACCCCAAGAGAGATCGTAGAGAGTCTTTTCTTCCCTTGCCGGAACGCAGCCAAAGAAGGAGCCTGGAATGCTTCCAGTTGTTTTTTCAAGGTTGTTTATTTCTTCTTATCTATATGTTCTCTCTCTTACCTGCCGAGCTCCAGCTAGCAAGGAGGCTATGGCCATCTTCCCTCCCCTGTCGGGCAGTGATTACCTTTTATATCAAAAGTTACGTATACTATGTTTACAATTTATTACCAATATCTAACATTTATTTTGGACAGTGAATCTCTAAACCAATAGAAAAATGCCACCATCACATCAAGACATGGAGGACAAGACAAAGCAGAAGAAGGCCAGGACACACCCAAATTCCTCCATCTTGTACCCCTTTGAACCCCATTCTAAAATTCCCCAAATTCTACTCTTCCACCCTGTGTTAGTTCAAATATCACACTACTAAAACCCTTGTGGCTTGTAATTCCTCATCCAGAGTTGGCAGTTTTCCACAGGCTAAAATCTAAGCCACAGATGTTTCTGACTTTATGACAGGGTCTCCGAGACCCCTGCCAGGGTGTCAAGACAGCCAGGGCAGCCAGAGGGATGTCCTGGGCTCCGACACTCTGTACCCTATATAAAAACCCATTTCTGTCCAGTTCAGCAGAAGAGCTGTCACTGAAACCCTTCATGGGAGCTGCCAATAAAGAAACTGCTGTGGAACCTCATACAGCCTTCTCCTCTCTCTCCCTATGCGTCTGTGAGGCACTTAGCGAGCAAAGAGCTGTAATCACTAAAGAGCTGAATTCACCAAAGAGCTTGTCTCTCTTAAGAGCTGAGCTGCTTGCTAAGATTACCCATGGCTGGGAGCTAGTCTGAGGGACCCGGACAGGTTGCGCTTATCAGCCCAGTGCTATTCGGGACACCTATGGCAGCCAGGATCAGACGTGCTCTGGGCCCCAGGCCGTAAGACTCCATATAATGCAAGATGAGGGAATTTGGGTACTGTACACAAACTGAGGAAAGTGCTTTTGCTACATACCACTGGTATATACTCGGAGAATTGCACATACCTTGAGGAAGTACGAGCCAACGCTATATTTTTAAGGAAGCCTGCTGATTTATTGATGGGATGGAAAAGGCAAATCATGTGGATGCAAACGAATACTGAAAAAACAGTCTTTTAAGTCAATAACTGTTACAGTGCACTCTGGCTATGCTTTCCCCATTTCCAGGGACCCCTGTGACTGGGATCAGATAAGTGTGGTCCCTTCCTTCCTGCTCTGATGGGGAGCCAGAAAGCCCTCCCTGTCCAGAGCCTAGATAAGGCCATGACCCTTCCTGTTCTCTCTCTTTTCCCCATCATCTCATGGATTAAACAAGCTTGGAGAATCACAGTGGGGAATTAGAGCCTCTTTTGTATCTTTGCCTATCATCTGATTCGCCTTCCCTCAAGGCCCTGTATATCTGGGCTAGCCTAGCAATTTGGGGGGCTGAGAGGGAGGCGCATTAGTTGGCCCCCAACATGGGTTTGCTAAAAGCCCACGCAGGAGCTGGAGCCCCTTTTTTAGGGGTCTCAAAAGCTCTTTGGGAAAGTCAACTACCCTGTTCCTTATCAGCTGCTTTTGAGTGGCTTTGAGTGACAGGGATAGGTTGGGACCTCGCCTGAGTGCCCCACGCAAGCCGGCTGGAGCTGGGACCCCAGACAATTCCACGCACGACTGCACGGTTCGACAGGATTGGTAAGAACCCCTTCGTTTTGCGTTTTCCCGGGAGCACGCCTAGCTGGGACAGGGTTACCATAGTGACCGTGGAAAGCCGCGAGCTGGGGTAAGCTAGGACCCAGCGCACATAGCTTAGAATGGGCCGGCTTATGTATCACAGCGGAGAAGCCGCTCCGACCAAAAGAGCCTGCGTTCCTGGGGTGGGGAAGCCACAGGAGGGGTATCTAACCCTGTGAGGGCGGCAGGTAAACCCCCGTACCCCAGGGGAGCTGAGAAAAATAGCAGGAGCTGCCCTGGTGGCGCAGCGCGGCGTCCCCCCTGCGCCCCACCCACCATTTCCCGTGCTCTAAGAGCAGGGAATTCGAAAACTTGTGCTGTGTAAGAGTCCGGTGGATAAGTGCACCGATACAATAAAAAAAAAAAAAAAAGGTGCAAAAATATCGGTGGACCAAAAGAGCACATTAAAACACCTTAACAATATTTTAATCAATGTTACATTCCCAAATAAGCTTCTACTGCATTTCGTATGCTGGTTAACAAAGGAACTACCAAATTTCACTGTGCAAGAAATTAATTCAATCTCATTTTGGGATGAAATTGGACAGATATTAACTTTAAAAGTCGAAAATGGTGAACATAAAACTTCTCTATTTATTCCAATATTTTTACAAGCTCAAAACCAGATTTTAGAGCAGGTAAAAGCACACCGACATAGACAAACAATCCGACTAACCCTTTTTCTCATCCTGAAGCACCCCCCCCCCCGAATACTTTGACCCTGATATCGCTTTAACCACCCTGTATCCTCCTATAACACCAGTTTCATCTCAAGAATATAGTCCGAACTTCTCCAAAAAGGAAAGGTTCTCCTCCCAGAGCCCTGGTGATGTGGCACAATCTCTGGGACCACCGGCAGACGACATGCTCCAGAATAATGGCGGTGGCCATGTGCTTTCGTCTTCTTCCCACAATCCTTTCCTCCCCCAAGCCCCCTACCCCCGCCCCCCCCCCCCCCCCCCGCAATCCTTCCGGCCTCTGGTAGCACCACCCCACCCTCCTTTATCAGCGGCTCCCTCTGAGTTTCCAGGGAAACGGGGGAGGGGCCGGCCCCTCCACACCTCCCAGCCCAGACAGTGGGGGGAGGTAGGGAAGCCCAGCCCACCAGCCCACAGCACTGGCGGGGCAGGGGTTTCCCCCGCAGCACCAGAAGCCTGGGAGAGGGGGGGTGACCTGCTTCTTCCCTGGACTCAAGGGGTGGGGGTGGGAAACCCCCCTGCCTCTGTGGGCATTAGAAAAGCAGCAGAAATTCCTGCAACTCAGGGAAATGAGGATGAATTCATACCATCTGTAGCACCTATTGTATACCTAGGTAGAAGAAATGGTACCAGAGCTTGTCAACCACTACCATATAGAGACAAAACGGAGATCTGCTGCCGATGCGCTCTTCTCCCCTCTGCCTTTCCCTTGCCCCGGCTAGCTCTGGGGAGATGGGGCGCGGGCGGATTTCCAGCACTTCCCGCTGAACCTCGCGGGCTTTGGGCAGTGCTGTTGGAGTTCGGAGAGCAGTCAGCGACCCCACGGGGATTTAATGAAGAGAGTCTTTCTCCGGGGGGCGAATTCCGTTTTATTGTAATCCAACGGGGAAAACAATCATTCAAAGGGAACCAGGCGTGCCGCGCCTGCATTTGCCGAAGCGGCGCAAGTGGGTGGAGCGCGCTGGAGCCAGCCAGGAGAAAGCCCGGAGCGCGCCGTGCGCACGGACTAAGTACGGAACGGAGGAGAACCGGAGCAGCCAATGGGCTAACGCCGCGGGGGGTTCGAGGGTGGTGGGATACGGGGGTACATCCAATGAAGGACAGACAGGGGAAGGGTCCCAGGTCCCCTACCTATCACCCGGCGTCCCGGGTGGAAGATTCTAGGTGGGGGGGGAAGGGATACCAAGTGACAGACAGGCATCTGGAGTAAACAAGGTGAATGACTTAGCATTTTTGGGGACAACGGACCCGCAGGGAGAGACGGGAAAACCCGGGGGGAACTGTTACAGAACTGGGGGTACATGGAACAAACCTATACATAATGCAAATGTAATAAAACCTAAAAAACACAACTCCACAATCTGCAAAATACAGAGAGAATTTGGGAGATCAAGCGAGATTTTCAAAGGGATGAGTAGGACAACCTTTAATTCAAATGAGATGGTACAGAAGGATATTACAGATTTATTTAAATGTTTATTAAGACCTTCTGAATATGAGATGTGGGAAAACAGATGGAAGTTGGCTCTAACAGCAGTTTTAAAAGAGATAAAACAAACACCCAGTGAGGCCAATGATAATGATGGTAATCCTATTACAATAGACCATCTATGTGGCACAGGTGACTGGCATTGTCCAGAAAAACAAACTCAAGTGCTATCTAGGTCAGTTTTAGATAAGATCTGTAATGCTGCAGAAAAAAATTTTTTTTCAATTACCAATAACTGAGGCTAAGGGCAGCTATCTTAACATTAAATAGATTCCTTCAGAGAGTTTTTTACAGTTTGTGGATCGCTTGAGAACACAAGTCAAAAGACAGGTGCAAGACCCTATGGTACAGACAGAGCTGTTTAAAAAGATCGCTCATAGGAATGCGAACGAGACCTGCCACAGAACTATCCTCAGTCTTCCTCTTGACCCATCACCTAGTCTCGCTCAGATAATCAACACGTGTACCAGAAAAGCAGAGCTGTTTGATAGCCCTGACAGAAATACAACATCTGCACAACTACAGCCTGCTGCCACGGCGGAGCAGGCAACCAATGTCACCACAACAGCTGCAGCACATGATCTGCCTCCGTTGCAAGAAACCAGGACACTTCACTAGAAACTGTTCTCAAAACCAGAACCAGAGAAAGTACAATAAACAAAAAAACTGAGTGTACAGTACGTGCCCGCTGCTAATACAACTACGCGCAAAGATATAAATATAGTGCGACCCCCACGGGAAAAGGCCTCTCTCTAAAGAAATAAGGGGGAGGACAGAACTCATGGGGGGGGGGGGGGCGGAAAAATAAAAATGTAAAATGTACAACTAACAAGGTCTGGCAGCCTCTAGGCTGACCCCGCCTAGTGACTGCCAAAGGGTTTCATTTCAGATCCACTGATTAGGAAGTCATTATAGTGGACCTGTCAAACAGCTCACAGGACCTGAAGGCATACCAAATGCAACCAGACAGTGAGTATTTTGTCACTGGGGATACAGCACACACACCTTTGGAGATTGAGGTAGCTCCCATGACTACTAAGGGAAAGATATCAAGCCTTATGCTGTTGGCACGCTGCATGCACCCACCATTTTACCTAGAAAAGAGGCAAATTCTGGCCCAAGCCATTCCCATCCCAGTAGAAATAACAGTAGAAGGAAAATCACCAGAAGTCTACTGAGCAGAGGTGGTGGGAGAGGGTAAAACCTCGGTGGCATGCAACCTAGCCCATGGGTCAGAGCACCTTCATGTGGAGGGGGTGCTGGACACGGGCACAGATATCACTGTAATACCTAGGACCATGTGGCTATCACATTGGGAGTTGCAATCTGTGGCAGGCAAACTTCAGGGCATAGGAGGAACCACATTGGCATAGGCTTCAAAAAGCATTGTGCAAATTGAGGGACCTGATGGGAAATTGGCAAGGGTTCATCAATTTGTTGCAGACTATAAGGCCCCTCTGTGGGGGAGAGACACCATGTCCCAGTGGGGAGTCCAGTTGATCATTCCTAAGACACCCCAGGATTTTTGGAAGTAGCCACTGTGAGGCACCCTGCCCACAAGTTAAAGTGCTTGGATAACACCCCAAGGTGGGTAGCACGGTGGCCTTTGAGTATCGAGAAACTCAAGAGACTTGAGAAACTTGTGGAGGAACAATTGGCTCAAGGACACATAGAAGAGACAGATAGCCCTTGGAATTTCCCAGTCTTTGTAATAAAGAAACCTGGGAAGGACAAGTGGAGATTGCTCCATAATCACCGAGAAATAAAAAAAATTATAGAGGACATGGGTCCACTCCAACCAGGGATGCCTAATCCAACAATGCTCCCTCGACATCGGAAATTGGCTGTCTTAGATATCAAGGACCGTTTCTTCCAAATTCCATTGCACCCTGAAGACGATGCAAGGTCCGCATTCTCAGTTCCCACCATCAATCGAGAAGCGCCAATGAAATACTATAATTGGAAAGTTTTGCCCCAAGATCTAAAATCTAGTCCTTTCATATGTCAACAATACGTAGCCTCACTACTGTCTCTGGTACGCGCAGAGAGAAAGGACACCATCACCCGTCATTAAATGGATGATGTGCTTGTGTGTGCCCCCAATGACTCTATACTCCAATACACACTTGACCTAGTGGTTGGGATTTTAACCTCTGCTGGATTTCAATTGCAGGAAAACAAAGTTCAAAGGATGCCACCTTGGAAAATCCTGGGCCTGGAAATCTCTGCAAGGACTATTGTCCCACAGAAATTGGAGATCAATTGCAACCCAAGAACGCTAGCCGATCTCCACTCTTTTTGTGGGTCTTTGGACTGGGTAAGGCTCTGGCTAGGCCTCACAAATGAAGACCTAGACACTCTCTTCAAATTATTGGAGGGGGAGAGGGAGCTGGCCTCCCCCAGGGAACTGACCCCTGAGGCAAAGACAGCAATCGAAAAGGTACAGAAGGCCTTGTCAGAGAGGCAAGCTCATTGGTGTGACCCAAATGTGCCTTTCCAGTTCATTGTTCTAGGAAAGCTGCCACACCTGCATGGGTTGATTTTCCAATGGATCGAGGGACAGAAGGATCCACTCTTGATCATAGAGTCGGTTTTCCTCTCCCAACAAACATCCAAGACCATTACTGAGCCACAAGAGCTGATAGCAAAGCTGATTCAGAAGGCCAGGGTGGTATTGTGCGACAGAGGCAGGGTGTGACTTTGCATGTATTCACCTCCCAGTCGGCTTTCTGAGGAGGGAAGGAACTCTCCTGAGAGACTGACCAGAGGGATGTTTGAGCATTTGCTCCAGAGCAGCGTCAGTCTCCAATTATCTCTGGACAGCTACAGGGGACAAATATCAGTCCATGCCCCGTCTCACAAGTTTTTCAATGAGGAATTCCACCTCATTCCTCAAGAGAAAAGAAGTCGGAGACCACTCGATGCTCTCACACTGTTCATGGATGCATCTGTGGCTTCGCACAAGTCGGTGATGACTTGGAGAAATCCACAGACTCAGCATTGGGAAGCTGATGTCGAGTTTGTGGAGGGATCCCTGTTGCAGCATTTTTGAGAGAAAGAGGACATGAGTTATGAGATTTGAGCTACTCCAGTCTAGGCCTCAGATTTGGGCCTTCTGAGGCCTTCAAGCCTCTGACGCAGTTAGAAATTCAGAGCTTGTGGCGCAGATAGAAATAGTCTTAAGGTGTGATAGGGACCACTGGGTTGTCTGGGTGTGAATTAGTATAGGTTTCATAGTATAAGGTGTAGGCCATTTTAAGGAAAAGATAAACAATGTTAGCCTACCAATCAGAGTGTCTTTGTTTTTGTAAACTATGTAGAAGCTTATATAAACTACCATCTTATCTTGTATAAAGGGAGAAGGTTTGATTAACCACATTGGTTCAGATCTGCGTTTGTCTTGTCCAGCTTTCCGTTTTCCTGAGATTCCCTGGCTTTTGATCCCCCCAGATCGCTGAACTGGCTGCAGTGTTAAGAGCTTTTGAAAGGTTCTCGGAACCAATCAACTTGGTAACAGACTCTGCCTACGTACCAAGGGTAGTTTTAAGTGTGGAGCAGGCCGTGCTCAAAGAAATAGAGAATTGATATCTCTTCAGATTGCTCTGAAGGCTGATTTATTTAATCTCTCACTGAGAGCATCCATTCTTTGTGATGCATGTGAGGTCACACACTGATTTTCCAGGTGAGATTGCAGAGGGCAATCGCAAAGCAGACTCCCTTGCTGCACCAGCTGAAAAAACACGTCTCCCTGACGTCTTCCAACAGGCAAAGCTGAGTCACCAACATTACCATCAGAATGTGCCAGGTCTGATCCAACAGTTCCAGCTAACACAGAGTCAGGCCCGAGCCATTGTGACCAACTGTCCTAACTGCCAGCTCCAGGCCGTGCCATCGTTGGGCATGGGGGTAAACCCCAGAGGCCTTAGCAGCTGTGAGGTATGGCAGACAGACATAACACACATGCAGAGTTTTGGTCGCCTTGAATGCGTTCATGTAAGCGTGGACACATTCTCAGGTGCAGTTTATGCCTCTGCTCATATAGGACAAAAGGCTGCACATGCCAAACAACACCTAGTGCAAGCATTTTCAGTACTGGGGGTTCAAAAAATGATTAAAACAGATAATGGCCCAGCGTATATATCCAAGGAGTTTCTGGAATTTCTCCAGCAGTGGGGAGTGGAACATAAGACTGACATCGCCCACTCCCCCACATGTCAAGCTGTAGTCGAGCGTGCACACCAGACGCTCAGGCAGTGTCGGAACTCAAAATGTCCCTCAGACATTTTTAGAGGTTCCAGGCCTTGGTCAGAAGCATTTTAGACCCTGGCAAGCAGCTGAAAACAGCTGTGATTTTGAGTTTGAACCATGGAATGAATTACCAACTTTAAAGGTGGAACAAGCAGTCACAGAGGGTCAGATGATATAGTAAAAGTAGTCACAAATTAGAGGGGAAAATTTTTTAGTATTGTACAGGGGGGTTTTAACACCTGTACAGGGGGGTTTTACTTTGTACAGGGGGGTCAGGAGTTCTAAGATGGAGGAAAGTGGGCCTGAACCTGTTCTTCCTCCTTCTTCTTCCTTACCTCCATGTTCTTGGTGATGTTGGCATTTTTCTATTGGTTTAGGCTAGGGACACACTATTCAACGTAGATGATAGATATTGGCACATTATTGTAAATATAGTACACGTAATTTCTGGTATATAATGTTTGTACCATCCCACTGAGGGGCAGAGCCCCACACACTGCCCTGCAGGACAGACCTGCGGCAGGGCAGCAGAACTTGTTATAGATAAGCAAAAATAAACAACCTTGAAACCAGCACAGACGAACTATGGCTTCTTCTTTGGCAACGGGGCAGAAAGACAGAGACTTTCTACAATCTCGGAATCACCAATACCCACAGATTCCGACAAGGCAGGTATTGAAAAGACAGAGCAGTTCAGCTCCGTGGATGTCTCCATGGGAGAAGCTCTGTAAAGCCATGTTTACCATCAATTTTCTGAACTGTTCATTTGAAAACATGAGTCCATCAGTTTTACGTCACTTTAATAGCAGAAATCTGTTCAAATTGTCTCAGCGTCCACCAGTCTTGATTTGGGATCCAGAAACTTGGGAAACCAAGGTTCCCTATGAGCTCGTGACCTGGGGTCGTGGCTGTGTGCGTGTGTAGCTACTCCCTCAGGCCTTTGGTGCATTCCCCAGAAGTGGGTGAATGTCCATGTAAGTTTTAGAGTATTGTGTCTATCCACAGCCCTTGTTAGAAATCAATTCCTATTCTCAGACCCCACTGAGAGAGAATGTCTCTTCCCCAAAGAACTATATCAGCTCCTACTATGAATGGTTTTCTGGTGGCGATACAACCTTCAGGTCCCTCAAACGTGACCACGTGCAAGCTACGAAAGCTTTCAAAGTGACCACCAATGCCTGACAGTTGTTCCAGCATGGGTACTATGGTCCAGTCCTGTGGCCATTTCAATTTCAGTATCAGAATGACGTCAGCTCCAGTATCTATCAGGCCAACAAGGGTGATGTTTTCCCCGAGATGCTTCAGAACACAAGTGAGTTGAGGCTGCCCACGTCTGATGTGCCTGGTCCAAGTGATGAGGGATGTGTTGCTCTGTGACTCTGGTAGGAGAAAAGCTTGTGCTATGGTTAGTCCTTTAGGGATAAATCATGGAGGGTCTGGACACAAAGCTAATACGGTGATTTCCTGTGAACAAGTGACAGATAACACAGTTGGAATGATATAGAAACCTTCTGCATGAGATCTGTTCACTCCCGCTATTAAGATATGATGTGGTTGTGGTTCAGGTCCCAGCTATCCTGTGGATATTGTGTGAGCAATGACATTTGTTAGCATTACTGGTTGGGCTGTAGACAGCTCTAATCTGGTTCCTGGGGACATTGTGCTTGGTAGTCCTGCAAAGATCTGCTGCAGTTCTGTGCTTCATGGCCTGTGGTGGTTTCTGGCCCCTTGGTACAGTGGTTCTTGTGTCCTCGCACACCACTGTACAGTGCTCGGCTGCAAGTTTCCCGGAAGATAGCATGGGCAACCCTGTGCTGGGCAAAACCTGTTAGTATTTTGACAGGGACCTCTGTAGCCACTGTTTTTTGGAGGTGGCCTCCTTCATAGTTTAGGACAGTCCCTTTTTAAATGCCCTCTTTGACTGCAGGAATAGCATGTATCCTTTGGAATCTGTTGGTTTTCAATTGCCCCTTTAAATGCTGTTAGAGCTTCTTCTAGGGTTTGTGTCTGAATTTCTACTGCTTATTCCTGCTGCTTTAAAGTGTTTTCCTGTGCAGTTGTGATGGCATTAGCTAGCACCTCTGCCTGCATGACTGCTGCGTGTTCAGGGGTACCCAGGCAATTGCAAGCATCCACTAGCTGTGTTAAGGTGGGCTCAGGGTCTTGTGGCAATGTACACAGTATTTATTTGCAGCTTGGATTTGCACTGGAAATTGCAAGCCATTTTAATAACTCTTCTCTGGCACGATCTATGGGATTTTGTTTATCCAATGCAAATTTTAAGCAGTCCAAAAAATTAATGTATAGCTCATCAATCCCTTGTTTAATTTCTGTGAAGTCTAATTCTGGTTTATTCCTGTCAGGCACCTGGACCAGGGCAGTCCTTGCTGCTTCCTTAATATCCTGAAGGACTAGTGTATTAAGAGCCCTTCCCTGTGTTTGTGGATCTATGTAGGCTTCTTCCCCAGCAAGCTGATCTAGAGTTATATTTGCAGTGGCTGGAGTTCTTGCATAACCTCTTAAAAGGTCATTTAGTAAACTTTTCCATGCCAGTTCCCACTGAGAACACTGTTGGAGACAGCAAAGGTGTACGAAGTGCCTTAGGTCATGAGGTGTGAATACATTGGCTGAAAAGGTGGCTTGTAGTAAACCTGAGAAATATGCTGACTCTCTTGCATATTTCTTTTATTTCTGCAAAGCTTGTTTGTTCCCACTGTGGTCCTCCCCCGCCCTCGACATTATATCGGACTGGAAACACTGATATCTTAGAGGCAATGTCCCATTCTCTGTCCTGGACTGCGTCCCTTCTTATCCTCTTGTTAGGAAAATAAGGCCTTTTTGTTCATAATATAGAGTTTTTACATCCATAAAATAGAATTTTTACTTAGAGTTTTCACTTGTCTGAATATGTTCTCATTTTGCCAGGCATTCCAGTGAATATCTCTCAAGGACAATTCCGTTACAAACTGTTTTAGGGAGTTGAAACTGATTTAGGGAGTTGATGTTGCTAGGCACCTAAGCACCTAAGCGAATATCTTTCAAGGACAGTTCCGTTACAGACTTAGCAAAAACATGTACTCTTGTGGAATGCAAGTAAACGTGCCTAGAAATAACATTTCTTGTTTTGAGAGAATTCCCAGATCACAGGGACAACCTTGAGGAAGACTACTGGCCTTCATCCCACGACCACCAAGAGGCAGAAAACGACCACCTAGCAACAGGGTGCACCTGCGCAGAAAAGACACCAGAACGTCACACATCCGGAAGAGAAGACCCAATAAGTTGGGGGGGAACGGGGGACGAAGTGCGGTAGTTGGAATAACTGCCGCCCAGCGCGCTGATTTGGTTTCGTTTCCTACCATTAATAAATCTTTTTAATTGGATTAGAAAGCCTACTGTGCTCGTTCATAACACTCTGCCAGGTATCTGTGCCTCCTGATGTATGAAACTCGTCCTCAGAATTCGGGGGGGCCTTCCCCAGGGGGAGTGGGAATATCTGTTCCAAATCAGGGGGTCTCCCCATATGGGCCCTGCCATTTTGGGGAGGGTAACTTCCAGGAGGTCACATCCGGTTCCCAAGGTCACCAGGGGGTGGGCATGCTGTCCCGGGGTGTGGGCGGGGAGTAAGAGCAGGCAGGCAGACTGGGCTTGGCCCACAAAAGGGGAGTGTCCCACATCTGATGGGCAGGAGCTTAGTGATGAATCAGAAAGGGAATTCTATGAGTCTGAGGAGGATGGAATATACCCATGAAGGGCAGACCTCGGCAGCTCCGAAACATGGCACCAGTCATGTGGGCTTTTGTCCTCACAAAGGATGGATTCAGCTCAGCCCTTTTCAATTGCACTGCCAAAATTCACCGATTTAGTGTGTCTGAGGTTACTTTTGAGAGGAAACAGAGGGGAGAGATTAGGAGAGACGGGATGCCGACTGGTCTGGCCAAGGCCAGTCTGTTTCCCTTCCAGCAAAGGAGGACGAGGAGGGACAGGACAGGGAGGGGCTGACCTGGCCGTCTCCTGCCTGCCCTCCCAGGGTCGGTGTACTTCAGGGTGAGTCGGGGACAGGGTTGGGGTCTTGGAATCTCTGCCCACCCTCCTTTCTTTCTGTGCCGAACGCTCCTCTCCCCGATGCCTTTCCCCTGCCCTGGCTAGCTCTGGGGAGAAGGGGTGGGCAGGTTTCTAGCGCTTCTCGCTGGACCCTCGCAGGGCTTTGGGAAGCACTATCTGAGTTCGGAGAGCAGTCAGCGACCCCACGGCGAATTATGAAGAGATTCTTTCTCTGGGGGCGAATTCCGTTTATTGTAATCCAATGGGGAATACGATAATTTGAAGGGGACCAAGGTGAGCCGCGCCTGCGTTTGCCAGAGTGGCGCAGGTGGGGCGGCGCGCACTGGAGCCAGCCAGAAGAAAGCCTGGAATGAGCCGCGTGAACAAATTAAATACGGAACGGGGGAAAACGGAGCAGCCAATGGGGTAAAACTGCGGGGGAAGGGTCCCAGGTCCTTTACCAATCACCCGGCGTCCCGGGGGGAAGAATCTAGGTGGAGGGGAAGGGACACCGAGTGACAGACAGGAATCTGGGGTAAACAGGTGGATGACTTGGCATTTTTGGGGATAACGGACACGCGGGGAAAGGTGGGAAAACCCGGAGAAAACCGTTACAGAACCGGGGGTACATGGAACAAACCTATACATAACACAAATGTAATAAAACATAAAAAACACAACTCCACATTTCTGCTGCAACCTGCGGTCAGCTCTCTATGCTCTGAGGTGTTCTGTGGCTGTCTCTAGATTGCTTTTCAGTCTCCACTGTTACAAATTGTAACATCGTCTGAAATATTGGACATAGTTTTAGTCTGGGCTTCTTATTCTTTTCAAAACTGTATAATCTAAGTCCCACAGCATCCCAGAACTTCAGAGTAAGCGTCTCAGACATATTTATGGTCAGGAATTCTGTGAAAACCCATATGATGAGTTTTTTAAGCTGTTTCTTCTCAAATTTTACATCTTGAATTTCTAATTTTTAGTTCAAATAAAAATAAAGATCCTGCTCAGCTACAGGTAGCACGTTCCCCATTTTCTTACTCACCAAAAGATTGTTTCAGAGCAGCTGTCATCCATGGTCTATACTCTCAGGTCTGTGGGAATCCAGGGCTTCCCTCTGGCTGCGCTGGAGGGCCTGGGACCCTGGCAGGGGGTCAGAAACCCCCCTGTACAGAGCCCCGAGAGACACTGTCTCTGATCTTTGTCCATGGAAAAGAGTTTTCAATCTTACAGGATGAATTACAACCTCTGAGTGTTTGATATGAGTAATAATTAAGTGTGGCACGGGCGCAAAAGTAAAATTTTAAGTTTCTAGATTAGGGGTTCAGAGGGGACAAGATGGAGGAAATTGGGGGTGTCTTGTCCTTTTCCTCCTTCTTCATGCCCTCCATGTTTCACTGTAGTGTTGGCATTTTTCTATCGGTTTAGGCTGGGGACACACTGTTCAACGTAGATGATAGATATTGGCACATTATTGTAAATATAGCACACGTAGTTTCTGGTATATAATGTTTGCAACATCCCACTGGGGGCAGAGCCCCGCACGCTGCCCTGCAGGACAGACCTGCGGCAGGGCAGCAGAACATGTTAGAGATAAGCAAGAATAAACAACCTTGAAAACAGCATAGACGAATGACGGCTTCTTCTTTGGCGATGGGGCAGAAAGACAGAGACTTTCTACAATCTCGGAATCATCAATACCCACAGATTCTGACAGGGTCTGGAAACTCAGCTTTTTACCTTTTTAAGGAGGCAAAGGATAATTTGTTCACTCTGTCAACAGGGGGCACATTCCTACACAACAGCTTTTGTAAATAATTCCATGTTTTGATATAAGGCTTTAAAGTTAATTCCTGTGGATTCACATTTCACTCAGTCAGTGTCTGATGCACCTACCCCTTGCAGCCCCCCGAAGTTACCCAGATCTACGAGGCCTTGGGGGGAAGTGTACCAGGAGCATGGCAGAGATTCCAAAAGAGGCTCCAACGCCCAATGTGGTCCAAAATGTTTATTCCATAGGAGGAAGGGGGAAAGAGAGTGAACCAGGAAGGGACAGAGCCTTATCTAGGCTCAGTACAGGAGGGGCTACTTGGCTCCTAGCCAATTAAGTCAGGAAAGGAAGGAAGGGTCATATTAAGAGATCACATTTATAGGGATTTTTGGGGAGGGAGAAAACATTCCCCAGAGCAATACAACACTTCCCCCTTATTTGTTTAACAAGGTTACAGGAAATCTTTAGGTTCATTTTGACAGTGAGTGTTGGTTTTCCCACCATCTACAATTGATGGCGTACTCAGACTTCTTTAGGTTTTACAACTCTATGTGGTTGACTTCTGAGGTAGAAGTTATGAGATCTTTGATAGGTTTGAAAATCAAGTGACATAGGATCCCGAACGCTGTGGTTACAAGGAACAGAATAACAAGAAATAACAAAATTTATATAACTATAGATGTCCACCACCCTGTGAATCCCCAGCCCTTGAACAGTTCTTGGAAACAATCTACAGATTCTTGCTTCACTTGTCTGATCAGGATGTTCATGCTTCCAAGGGCAGCATGGATGTTTGGCACTTTTGCAGTCAGGTTCAAGCAACAGAGTCCTGTTGCAGCATTTCTGAGAGAGAGAAGGCATGATTTATGCCTGGAATGAGATTTGAGCTACTCCAGTCTAGGCCTCAGATCTGGGCGTTGTGAGGCCAGTGACGCAGTTAGAAATTAAGAGCTTGTGGCACAGTTAGAAATTATATTAAGGTTTGATGTGAAACACTGGGCGTTCTGGGTGTGAAGTAGTATAGGTTTATAGTGTGAAGTTTAGTCCACCTTAAGACAAAGACAAACAATGTTAGCTTGCCAATGAGAGTGCCTTTGTAAACTGTAAACTATATTGAAGTGTATATAGACTGCCATCTTCTAACTAATAAAGAGAGAAGGTTTGATTAACCATATTGGTTCGATCTACGTTTTTCCAGTCCAGCTTTCCTGTCTAATGAGGACCCTGGGTTTGAGTGGCGCCCGAACAGGGACACAGAATGCTCCGAGAGCTCCCAAATTACTTATAGGGTAATGGAGAGACGATTTTTAGTTGCAATGAAAATCAGGTCCGCATCACTTTATAGTGATGGAGACCGGGATCCTGAATTTTCTCTACTGCGAACGAGGATCAAGTGAACGGAGCAAGGAAGACTCCAGAATCCTAATCGTGCTGTTCACGATGGGAGGAAGAAGGATTTCCATGTCGCTGTTTGGCGGCGGGAACCCGCTGGAGCACAGAGAAAAGGAGAGTCCGGTGTTCAAGCGGCCCGAACAGCGGGTGTGTGTGAGAACCCCTGGCTTAGGTCAGGGGTCTCATGTGGTGGTAAAGTCTCTCCTCCGACCCATGCTTCCAAAGAAAAACTCCGCAGCCTCTTGTTGTTTGGTCTCAAGGCAGTTTATTGCTAGTTATCTAAAAGATTGTCTTTGCGGGCTGCAGCTGTTTGGTCATCAGTCCAGGCAGAGACACACACACTCCTGACACCCTCACTGTCTGCTGTCTTCTTCTTCTCTCCCCCCGCCCAGGGCTGCTGCTATCTTTTATATGGTACATTACATGATAAATGTTTACAGTTTTTCCCCAATACCTACTACCTATGTTACAAGGTGCTTTTCTACTCTAAATCAATCCATAAGTGCCAGCATCACCAAGAACATGGAGGCAAGGAAGAAGGAGGAAGAACAGGATCAGCCCACTTTCCTCCATCATAGAACTTCTGACCCCCATGTACAGAGTAAAACCCCCCCTGTACAATACTAAAAAATTTTCCCCTCTACTTTGTAACTACTTCTACTATACTATCTAACCCTTTGTGACTGCTTGTTCCACCTTCAAAGTTGGTAACTCATTCCATGGCTCAAACTCAAAATCACAGCTGTTTCCAGCTGCCTGCCAGGGTCTAAAATGCTTCTGACCAAGGCCTGGAACCTCCAAAAATGTCTGAGGGACAGTTTGAGTTCCAACAGGTGTGGACGTGACCGGAGCCGCGAACTGGAAGTGGGGGTGCTGCCACGCTGAATAAAAGCGACTGGAGCGCCCCGTGGAGGTGGTTTGAGGTAAGCCGCAAACAGAGAGGATGAAAACTAACAATGGATGAGGACTTACAAGCCTCATTGCGGCTCCTTTTGCATATTGTCTCAAAGAGAGCTGAAAAAGTAAAAGAGGCTAATTTAGAGCAGCTGGTTTTGTGGGCAAGGAACAAAGGGAAGTTGAAAAAGCCTTCACTGATTTTTAGTGAAACCAAATAGCAAGAATTAGGGCAGTTGCTTTGGGATGCCGTGGTGGAGGGGGAAAGGACAAGAAAATGGTACTGGAGTTCGGAGGCATTTGGAAAAATGTTTTACATACCTTGCAGAGCATGGCCGTGGAGAAAAAGTCCGCTGAGGCTGCTGTTCAGGAATTTGAGCGGTCCACAACAGAACAGATATGGATCCAGAAGCCATCTCGGGTAGAAAAATTCTTTAGTGTTTATAATATGCAGCCAGTGCAAGGGCAGAAGGCTCCAGTCAGTCCTTCTGTTAAGGAATTTGTTGCTCGTATAGACACGGGTAGAGAATCAGGCAGCGCGGGGCAGGGCAGCGCAGGACTGAGAGGACCAGGACATGGGGGTGCAAACGGCAGCGTGTCCGCAGCGGAAGTTCTCCCGCACACAGCGGATGTTAACAGCTTGGCAGTCCCGCGGAGTGAGGCGAAACTGGAAGTGGCCCCGCCGTCTTTCGGGAGGCGGGGTGACGCCTGAGGATGCAGGCAGAGTTGGCGAGAAAATGGGGCTGAGTCAGGAGGCGGAACCCGGTGGTGGAGATCAAGGGGGAGACCAGGGCGGAGACAGGAGCGAGGCGGCGCGGGCCTTTCAGCCCCCCACAGACGCGGCGGCAGCGAACGCCCTAGCACGGCTCAGGGGGGCTGGACACAGCCATGCTAGCGAGATGGCAGAAGCAGCTACCCAGAAAACAGCAGTGCAGACCCCCCGCCACAAGCAGCCCCCACCCCACGATGGTAGCGCTGCACTGCCCACTTCCACCAGGCTCTGATTCTGATGACTCAGAGTCAGACTTCCCTGATGTCAATGGTAGCAGGAAGAAGCGATCACAAAATAAGATACAAAGACCAAATATGTTACAGCAAAAAATAGCCCAACTTGCCACCCTTTCAAATCATCAGGTTCAACCAGTAGAACCCTCCACTGAGCAGCAATTGGCATTGCCAGCTGTTTTTAAAAATCCATTGCAGTCGCGATGGGCGTCAGTGGTAAAGGATGCTATTTTAGATGGTGACTGGGAGGCTGTCAGCTCCCTGGCCTGTCCTGTCATAGTATCTAATGGGAATGCCGTGTGGGAGCCCCATGAGTGGAAAATCCTACAATCAGCTAAGCAGACAGTCACCACTTATGGGATCATGTCAGAAGCAGCAAGGAACATCATTCAATATATATTTACAGCAGATGTGCTTTGTCCCTCTGATTCATCTAATATTGCCTCCCTGCTCCTGACACCTTTGCAGTTCCTCATGTTTGAAAGGGAATGGAGACGTTTGGTAATTCAGGAGGCCAACAAACATAGAGTGGTGGGAGATCCTCTTTATGGAATTCAGACAGATATGTTGACTGGGCACGGACCATATGCAACCAACAGAGTGCAACTTACCTACCCCATTGAAATGCATCAATTGTCACAGCAGCTGGCCCATCAAGCTTTGCTTTTGGTACCACATAAGAAGAAATCAGCATCCTATGCAACCATAAAGCAAGGAGCCACCAAACCATATGGACAATTTATTGATAGGCTGTCAGCTGCCTTGAAAGATGCTCCTGATGTGCCACCAGATGTTCAAGATCATTTATTCCACTCCCTTACTTTTGAAAATGCTAACCCACACACAAGAACCATCTTAGCCACCCTTCCTCAAGGCTGTCCAGTCGACAAGATGCTCGTTAGAGCCACATGTGCAGAACAAAGCAACCAAGCTGCGGCATTCACAGCAGCTATCCAGGATGCTATGCAACAAGGACACATGATTGCAGCTTCCTTGTCAAGCAACAATGGTAACAACTCTCTTTGTCGCAGCAAAAGTCAACCTAACCTTAGATCATCTAAAACCAACTGCTTTCGATGCAGTGGAACAGGTCATCTCCCGCGAGACAGCCAAAAGATTATGTGGTGTCACAGGTGCAACAGTGACAGTCATGCTACAAAAGCTTGTCACAGAGCGGGAAACGGCCAGCACAGCGCATCGAGGCACTGCGTGAAGAAATAAATTGATGCCCCGACTCCAAGAACGGATTCCTGTTCAACAACTCACCTGCCACCTGGGGAAGTCTTGGAGTCGATGTGGCCACAACAACAGAAATCACTCTGAATGACACAAAGGTAACCTTAATTCCAACCAATATATATGGTCCAATGTACAGCACAACTTCTCTAGTTGGAGGTTTGTTGCTGGGGAGATCTTCCACAAGTTAACAAGGTGTGATCATGATTCCAGGCGTCATTGATGCAGACTTCACCGGTCAAGTGAAAATAATGGTTCATGCCTTGCAACCACCTGTGACAATTCCCAAAGGAAGCAAGATGGCCCAAATTGTAGCAATTGAAAATTTCCTGCCACATCGCCAGCACCCAATGAACCAACTGAATCTGAAAGACGAGACAATGGCTTTGGATCCACTGGCCACAATGTCTTCTTTACAATTAACCTGAAAGATCGTCCATACAACGTAATTCACACTGCATTCGATTGGAACCAATGCTTGATACAGGAGCAGATGTCTCAATTATCAATCCGATGTACTGGCCATCCAACTGGCCTTTGCGAGCTCCAAGTTCCCACACTGTAAGAGTGGGTGGAATGAAGATTCCTTCAGTAAGCAGAGACCCCATCAGCATCATTTTTGAAGACAATCAAGTTATCGTGACTAAACTATATGTCATGCCTTTACCCAAACTGCTTCCAGGACTGATAGGCAGAGATGTGCTTTCCCAGCTTGGGATGGTTTTGATCACAGATCAGCATTTTCCGTGATGATGGCCACTGCAGAGCAGCCGCCCATCCTCAAAATTACCTGGTTGACTGAAACACCCCTGTGGATAGAGCAGTGGCCAATGTCAGAAGTATGGCTGCAAATTGCTGACCAATTAGTACAAGAGCAACTTGAAGCTTGACATGTTCAGCCTTCTGTCAGTCCATGGAACACCCCGATTTTCATCATCCCCAAGAAATCAGGAAAATGGAGATTGGTGCATGATTTACGAAAGGTGAATGAACAGATGCAAGCAATGGGTGCTTTGCAGCCTGGGCTGCCAGCACCAACCATGATTCCACAAGGGTGGAGCATTGTTGTCATTGATCTAAAGGACTGTTTCTTTACCATTCCACTTCATCCACAAGATACCCAGCGATTTGCCTTCACCGTGTCATCTATCAACAGAGCAGCACCAGCAAAATGGTATGAGTGGGTTTCCCTCCCTCAAGGAATGCGCAATTCTCCGACCATGTGTCAGCTGTTTGTTGACTGGGCCCTGCGACCAATTTGTCAACATTTCTCTAATGCGATGATTTATCACTATATGGATGACATTCTCATCACCACCAAACAGCCGTTGGCAGATGCAGACTTGAATTGGCTTTTTTCACAACTGAAGCAGCATGGATTGACAGTGTCCCCAGAAAAAATACAGCGATCAGCCCCCTGGAAATACTTAGGCTGGCTGATCACAGATGCACAAATTCAACCCCAGAAACTTACCTTACACGTAAACATTTCTACTTTACATGATGCCCAGAGACTCTTTGGAGACCTGCAGTGAGTTCGTACCATTGTAGGAATCACCAATGATGATCTGCAACCATTTTTGCCATGGCTCCATGGCAGTGATGCCAACAGTCCTCGAGTCTGCACTCCTGAACAACAAAAAGCTTTGATTCAGGTTTCAGAAAAATTACACCGTGGTTGGAGTGCTTGTCGCATTGAACATTTGTCGTTGTTACTGTTCTTCTCCAACACTGATGCTTCTCCGCTTGCCATTGTTTTTCAATGGCAAAAGAAAAAGTGGGAGTCCCAACATGGATCAACAACAATCCTGCCTGAGAGGGTGTTTTTACCCGTTCAACCAAAAAGTCATGTGATGGGCAGGACAGATGCTCTTGCTGCGTTGATACGAAAAGGCAGACAGAATTTTAGAAATGGATGGAAAAGAACCAGCAGACATCAGTGTTCCTGTGAAAAATGAAGATCTAGAATGGCTGCTCAGACACTCTGTTGTGCTGCAGGAAGCATTTTTAGGTTTCACAGGAGTGGTGCACAACAAACAACCAAAAGGCCCGATGTGGCATTTCATCAGTCGTTATCAGTGGTTGGAAAGACCCTTGTGTTCATCAAAACCAGTTGAAGGAAAACCAGTTTTTATTGATGCCGGCCGAAAATCAAAAAGAGCTGTGTGCATTTGGCAACAACGAGGCAAATGGTTGAAACACCTAATCAGAGGTGATGCGAAAGATAGTCTACAAACCATTGAGTTGAAGGCCGTGTGTTGGGCTTTCCACACCTGGAACAAAGAACCACTCAATATTGTTTCAGACTCATTATATGTGGTTGGAGTTGTGCAGAGAATTGAGGATGCACTCCTCAGAAGAACCCAAAACCAGCATCTTGGAGAGCTGTTCCTGCAGTTGCGGAGTGTGTTGAAACAACACCAGCATGTCTTTTGCATCATGCACATTCGAAGCCATCAATGTAACAGCGGTTTAGGAGAAGGCAACGCATTGGCAGATGCTGCGGTCAGTTATGTTGTCCATGTTCCCCCACAGAATAACTTTGAGAGAGCTCTCAACAGTCATGAGACATTCCACCAAAATGAGAGAGCCATGCACCAACAATTTCAGATGCCCATAAATGATGCACAAGGGATTGTCCATGCCTGCCCTCAATGTAGTCATTATGGGCCTGGCCTCGGACTTGGCACAAATCCAAGGGGTCTGAAGCCTTTAGAGTTGTGGCAGATGGATGTAACTCATGTTCCAGAGTTAGGTAGGCTGAAATATGTCCACGTCACTGTAGATACTTATTCTAGATTTATTTGGGCCACAGCACAAACAGGGGGAAAGGCTCTGCATGTGAAAAGGCATTTATTTGCCTGCTTTGCAGTAATGGGTGTACCTGTAGAAATCAAAACTGATAATGCTTCATCTTATGTTAGTCAACAAATTGCTACATTTATGCAGAGGTGGGGGGTGAAACATACCACAGGGATCTCTCACTCATCTACATGTCAAGCCATTGTAGAGAGAGCCAACCGTACCCTGAAAGAATATCCAGCAAAACAAAACCAAAATGACGAGTGATGTGTTTAATCGATTGTCAGAAGTATTGTTTACTCTAAACTATTTGTGTTTAGCAGAAGGCAGAGAAAAACCTGTGGTTGTAATACACCACCAAGCAGTGAAAGAAGGAAGACCACAAGCAATTCCAGGACTTTATGTTTATCACAAGGACATGCGGATGGGCGAATGGCAAGGGCCAAGTCCGGTGTTGTTTAATGGTAGAGGTTATATGTGTGTTTCAACAGGTACAGGTCCAGTTTGGGTGCTGAGCAGATTCACAAGTGCGTGTCCACAGGAAGAGATACCAACCCGCAGTGATAATAATGTCGACGATGACAATTTGCCCGGAACATCCCATGATAAATCCAGTTCTGATGAAAATAAACTTTTTAGAGTAAGAGAAATAAGTTAGATTATCATAAGCATGAAGTTAGATTTATCAGAAGTTAGTTCATTATAAGTTATAGTTTATGTGTAGAATTAAGTTTGTTCCTTTTATGTTAAACAAGGCATTCAAGAACCTGAGAAATATGTGGTGGGTCACAATGTTTCTATTAAGTCATGTTTTGGTAACTGACGTATCTGAAATCCTTGACATTGACAAGAGAGAAAACATGTGGATCACTTGGGCCAAACAAACTAGGCAAGATTCATTCAGCCTGTCATTAGCCACACCATCTAATCCTTTTCATACTTGTTTAATTGGAGTTCCACTGGGTTCCATGGCAGAGTTCAAAACTTTGACCCGAGCTCAAATAAATCCAAAAAGCACACTGGGAGTGCAAGCTGTTGCATTTGTGCAAAATCTTAAGTTTATTGATGTCAGCCTTCAAGAATTCGATCTTTTGGGTTCTGTCCCAGGAAATTACTGTTTGATATTTGGACCTTATGCTATCAAACCAACCCAAGAAAAAAGACAGTTAACAGATGACAACACTTGGTTGTCTCCCAGATCACCATTGTATTATAATTATTCAGAATATTGTAACAATTGGATTCAATCTGTGATACCATCAAGAGGCGGTGCGGGAAAACTGCCCCTGGGAACCTTCCTCATTTGTGGGGACTGAGCCTGGTCTGCAGTACCTCAAAATGCTAGGGGAGGCCCATGTTATATTGGTAAATTAACACTTTTTGCTCCCACCATACATCAGGTTCTTGGATTGCCTCAGAAGACTCAACGAGACAAACACAGTGTTCTCCAAATAGACCCCAACTGTAAAGATCAAGTGTCATTATGGGGGCACGCTTCTGTAGTACTAGACTCATTTTTCGCCCCAGGAGTTGCTTCAGTGAAAGATCTCACACAACTGAGAACCTTAACCTGTTGGCCAGGAAAGCAAATTACTATCACATCTAAACTGATAAGTGAGATTGCTGCAGATGTAGCTAATACCCGCCATGCATTTCTTCAAAACAGAGCTGCCACTGATTTCCTTCTTCTAGGACAAGGACATTGTTATGGTTTGACACTGGCACAATGCCAGTGCTTCTATGAAAATGTAATTTTTAAATTGAATGCTGTGAAATGTAATTGAGAATAGAGTAAAGCAGGCTTAAGCTTAACAACAAGAAAAAAACTTTATTAAGCTACTACTACTATACTACTATAAAAAAGAAAAAGAAAGAAAAAAAAACACATATAAAAATTAAAATGAAAACCTTCTAAAGCATTCTTCCTCCCACCACCCACTGTGGAATTGTGTTATTATATGTTCTATTATGTATAAGGTCATTCCATGTATCCCCTCTCGATCTGTAACGACCCCCCGGGTTCTCCCATTTCCCCCCGCGGTTTACCTTAGTCACTCTGTTTACGTCTCTCAGACCATCTGTCAGCCACGCGGCGGGGTCGAGAGACGACCTGGCACCCTTCCATCTGTCCATCTCCCATTGGACCCCTGCACCCCAATATCCCCAGTCCCCCCGTGGCGTTATCTCATTGGCCGCCCCGGGTTTCCCCTATCCAGTACTTATAGAACAGGTTGGGGACGCCCCGGGGCTTTTTCTCCCGCCTGGCCCCTGATCGCTGCTGCTGCCCGGCCCGCCGCCTCTTCTCCCGCCGGATCCCTGCGTGCCGCCGCGGCTCTCTCTCTCTCTCCCGGCCCCTGACTGCCGCAACCGCCGCCGCTGCCTCGGGCGATCGCGGCCGGTCCTGCGATCGCTGCCGCAGCCTCACCGCCGCCGTCGCCTCTGCCGCGGTCGCCGCGGCTCCCGCACGTGCCGGCTGCAGCGCCGCGGCTCTGCACACAGCCTCTCTTGGCTCGCGGCGAGCTTCGGAGCGCGCCGCCCCGCCCCCGAATCGGCCAGGCGGCACGGACAAACTCGAACTTAGCACGCAGCAGCTTCTCGGTTTTTGCCTTCCCAACCAAGCCGTAATAAACCGAGATATCACCCGTGGGGGAAAAAGTCTCTCTCCTTTTATTCGCCTCGGGACTCGCCTCGCTCCCAAACCCACGCAGCACCGGCAGATACCCGCGAGGGTTCGCCGGAAAACACGGAAGTTGCCAGCGCTCCCCCCCCCTCATGGAGCTAGCTGGGAAAAAAAGGGGGGACAAGAGAGAGCGCTAAGGCAACCCACCTCCAACAAACTACAGTGAGACACAACCTGGACTCAAATCTGGTTTTTACTTTATAGATAATTGATTTTTAGTCTATTGATGGGGAGAGGAGCCCCTCCTGTGCCACAGATCCCCTAAGAAATACAGCTGCCACATCCTGTGCTTTTATGTCACCACATGGCACCGCCCGGAGAAAAAAGTTGCTAATGGTGACCCTCTCCTTTCTATGCACAGTGCTGTCACCACCAATGCATGGATGGAGAGACTGTCTTTAGGATTTTTTCCTTTCAAGGATGCCCTGCCAAGAGGGGAAAAACAACAGTTCAGTTTTTCATTTTTGGGACTACAGTCCCCCCCATTTTCCCCTGGGGCCGAGGGTCTAAGAACAGACATCTTCTTCTCTTCTTCCTCTCTGAAGACAGGGGTCACTACCACAAACTTCTTTAATTTTTTTCTGTTTGCTTTACTTCTGTCTTTTCTCAGCTGAAGCATGGTTTCTTTGGCTCACTGGCATCTTCTTAAAATATAGTCTCTCTTGGAGGAGATCAGTTCAGTCTGTGACTATTAAGAAAAAGTCTAGCTAAAAGCTACTCTATTATTTCCTCCCACCTAGAATTTCTCTTTTTAACATCTCAGGGTCTAAGCTGTTTCTCTTCCTCTCTTTTAAACTGAGGAGGAGAAAAATTTCACAAAGCTTTTATTTCTTAAGGAAGGGTTAAAAGTCCTGACTCCCAAGAATGGCTTGCTGCCCAGACTCCGGCTCCCACAGGCAGCTGGGCACCTTGCGGCCCCCCCGCTCTTCTCCTTCCCCACAGTGAACTGCTGACAAAACTACTGCTGTCTCTTTCTCTCTCTCTCTCTCTCTCTCGATGCTGGGGGGGGGGGGGGGAAACGGAGACATCCCAGATTTCTCCACCCTTCCATCTGCAGGGGGCCAGCCCGGTTCCAGTCCCTCCACCCTTGGGCCTACCTCCGAAGGCAACATGGCTTTCCCCCTCCCCCACCCAGCCACGGGGGGAAGATTGGTGTGGAAGGGGTATGAGTGAATGTCACCTATACACCGCGGCAGAGGGGCAGACCCCTCGCACAGTGGACTCCAATCCCACAGTCGGTAATCAGGGATGTCTGCAAAGCTAGAAAGGAGTTTGGCCGGGAAAGTGAATACTTTAGGGGGCTGTTAAAAGCCACACTTTCCTCCGACGAGTACGTGCCTGCTGACATGCGCGCTCTGTTTTCGTGCTTGATTACTCAAGCTGAGTTTTTGGTATGGGAGTCCGCATGGAGGCGGGAAGTACGAGATGCATTACCCCACCTTTGGGCCAATGGTAAGACCTCCTTCGACACTGATGGGGGCATGTTGTCCATTGATCATCTGTGCAAGATGAGGGATTGGGACGTGGCAGCAACTCAGGCCGAAAAGATCCCAAGGGGGGCACTGTCAGCAAGTGCCAAGGCGGCACAAAAAGCATTCTTTAAGTTTAGACCCAGTGGTCCTGTTGTTAACTGTTTCTCTCTTAAGCAGGAGACACAGGAATCTTTCATTAGTTTTATAGACAGGTTGTGCAGGGCAGCTGAAGCACAGGTTCCAGAGGAGGGATTGAGGCAAGGCATGGTGAAGCAAATTGCACTCCAGAATGGCAATGAAGCCTGCCGACAGGCAATCCTGAGCCTTCCCCTCGACCCAGAGCCAACACTCCAAGACATTTTGGACGTGTGCGCTCGAAAGGTCAAATTGCCATCAAATGACCTTCAGGGGACGCCCCGAACCCCATCAAGGAGGTCTCCTTCGCCAAAGCCCACACGCCATCCGCGACCCCAGCTCCTACGCACCGCTTCTCAGGGCCACCCACCAAAGGTTACCACCCAGGAAAACCCTGCAACCTCTGCAATAAGAAAGGACACTGGGCATCTCATTGCCCTCTCAAAGAGGACTTCTTACATTTTAAGAACCAACAGCAAGGGCAAGGTGCCTCCAACCCAGGGGATCAATCAAAAAACTAGCTTCTCAGCGCAGTCCCTCCCTGCGTGAGGACACAAATTTGGTGGGAAACATAACATCAGGGGGCAGGAGGGACAACACATTAGCATACCCACCTGAGGACAAGAACTCTAATACCAGACATGACATTACTGGATTGGACAATAGGGGAACTAGAGCTGGTGAACCAGCCTGCGTGGGGGGAGTCAGGAATTTCATTTCGCAGGCACGGCTTGGTCGGGACCCTGACCATCCCAGGCCAATCCTTAACACCCAGTCCAACTTCTCTCCATACAGGTTGGCCCTAACCGAACCCCTGTTACTCAGGGATAGCAGTTGGCATTTTGTCACGGTCGACACACAGGACCCAGGGACCTGGAGGAGCCTCCACAGTAAGTACATCGTCCTTGGGGACACAAAATACACGCCACTCGACATCACTATTGCACCCAATTTAACATCTGCAAACCCTAAACATCTGGTGCTGTGGCTGCACTGTGCTCACCCGCCAGTCTACCTTCCCAAAGGGCAAATCATCGCCCAAGCCATACCTGTATCTGGGGCCCCCGTCTACCCAGAAGACCTATGGATGAAAACCGCAGAGAAAATCTATGAGGTGTGTCAGGCCCAGGTAATTGGGAAGGAAAGACCCAAAATCGCGTGTTACATGTGGAATGGCGGTGAGCACAGGTGGCTTAACAGCCTCTTGGACACAGTGGCAGACGTCACGGTCATTCCCTCACGGGATTGGCCATCGCGTTGGGAGTTGCAGGACGTGGCTGGACAAATTCAAGGTGTTGGAGGGGCACAATTGGCAAAACAATCAAAAAACATAATCAAATTTGAGGGGCCAAACAGACAAACAGCTTACCTGCGTCCGTTTGTTCTAGATTACACATAGCCCCTGTGGGAAAGGGACCTGATGGCCCAGTGGGGGGTCACATTGACCATTCCTACCCCCCAGGTTTTTAAGGCAGCGGTCACTGAGGAGCGTCCTACCCAAAAGTTAAATTGGCTTTCTGATGTTCCGATCTGGGTAGAGCAGTGGCCGCTCAATAAACAAAAATTAAAAGCACTCCAAAAGCTAGTGGCAGAGCAACTTGCCAAGGGACATATCCAAGAAACAACATCTCCTTGGAATTCCCCCATCTTTGTCCTGAAAAAACCAGGCAAAGACGAATGGCGGTTGCTCCATGACCTCCGTGCCATCAACAATGTGATTGAAAATATGGGTCCCCTCCAACCAGGGATGCCGTCCCTCACAATGTTACCAAAAGATTGGGAATTGGCTGTCATTGACATCAAAAATTGCTTCTTTCATATTCCCCTACACCCTGAAGACGCGCCATGTTTTCCCTTCTCGGCTCTTCCCACCAACCGAGAAGCCCCAATAGAGCGCTACCATTGGCGAGTGTTGCCACAGGGCCTCAAATGCTCGCCCACCATCTGCCAGCGGTACGTAGCTTCATTGCTGAGCCCTGTCCATGCAGCCACCGAGGGCATGATCATCCAACACTATATGGATGATATCTTGATTTGTGCTCCCAATGGCAATCTCCTTACACACGCGCTTTACCTGACAACCAATGCGTTGGTTGCTGCAGGGTTTGAGCTGCGAGAGGACAAGATTCAAAAGATGCCACCCTGGAAGTACCTAGGTATGGAAATTAACAAGCGGACTATTACTCTGCAAAAATTGGCCATCAAAAACAAAATTCGGACCCTAGCAGACGTCCAGCAGCTGTGCGGTTCTTTGAACTGGGTGAGGCCATGGTTAGGTATTACAGAGACCTAGCCCCTCTTTTCGATTTATTGAAAGGGGGGGAGGAGCTGAGTTCCCCCAGGGAACTCACCCCAGAGGCCCAGGCAGCTTTGATTAAGGTCCAGGAGACAATGTCTGCCAGACAAGCCCACCGGTACGATCCGCACCTGCCCTTTAAATTCATCATATTGGGCAGACTTCCACACAACCATGGTGTGATATTTCAATGGCCAGACACCTCAAAGAAGGGCAAGGGCCAAGACCAAAGGGACCCACTCTCCATCATAGAATGGGTCTTCCTAAGTCACCATCGGTCCAAGAGAATGACAAGGTGTCACGATCCGCTTATAGCGGGGTGTCGTGATGGTTCGTTAGCCGATCCCAAAGTGCAAAAGACAAACAGCAGGGGACTATCAGTTTAATCACAACAGATGCACCTTTATTAAGGGCCAAAAAACCAATAAATGCAATAGTGGGGTCAGAAAAGAAATAAAAAGGAGAGAGAGAAAGAGAGAGAGAGAGAAGGGGGGATGTGTTGGGAAGGGTAGATAAATATGATTAAGAACCACAATGGTACAGCCAGGACGAATATAACGCCCCCTACTGGCTGGACAATTACCCTCACCTACAGCGGGGTCCAAAAGCCAAATGGACTCTTCCATCTCACCCCCCAGAATGTATGGTTCACCCCACATCTGTAACCCTCCCCTGAACCATCAGGTGTCTGTGACCCCATTGGCCCAGGTCCTGTTCCGGCCCACCCTGGAGCCCCCTTTGATAAAGGCTCTCCGGGGGGCTGGACGTTCTCTTGGATCTTCCCTTCTCCTCCTGGAAAGTCCTCTGGGAGTCCCTGCTCCCCTCTCTGTCTCCCCCCTCCCCCATCACCCGAGGCCCAGCCATGTGCTGTGTCTGGCAGCTCGAGGCAGAGCCTCTCTGCGTCCTGAATAAACTTCATCCCCCAAGAGCAACCAAAGAGATCTCGCTTGAATCTGTCCGTGGAATACAAATATACGTCGTTACAGGGATGGGAATAGCTACCAACACAGGCGAGGTCCTCAGTGGTCCGGACGATGGGGATCCGTCTTGTTGAGTTGGGGAGAGTCTCCGAAATCCTACCTAACCCAGGGGTCCAGTTATAGTCCACAGAAAGAAAGGGGGGAACATGCAGAACAATGAGAGTCTATTGAAATTGCTATGGGGGGAACAGGTGTATCTACAGAAAATCATCCAGGCTGAACAAACACAATAATGAATAAGTCCATTGAAGTTACTGGAGAAGAACAGGTCATGTCATTTCCCCCCACCACCACTCTCTGTGGTAGGGGTCTCAGTCTCAGTCCTTGGGGAGAGGGTTCTTGATCTCTGTCTGTCACGGTGGTAATGAGGCAGATGAGGGGTCTTCAGTGAGAGACCACCAGAGTCACCCCAACAGTTCATTCAGCTTAAAGGTGGAGAGTGAAGCAGGAATTGCAGAGGGCCGCTCTGTGCTGGGTCCACGCTGGGTCTTCGCCAAGTCCTTGCCAACTTCTTGCCAAGTTCTTGCCGGGCCTCGTTCCGAACAGAACGTAACGGTACAGCAGCTGCACCTGCACTGTTGCCTTCTCCAAGCCAGAACTGCAGTGGGGGAAGGGAGTTCCTTCTCGTGGCAATTGGCAGGCAAATGAGTGAGGGTCTTCAGATTGCCTCTTACACCACCCCGTGACTGACGATTGCCCTCAAGAGATCTTCAGCAGGGTTCTGTAGTGTCGTTGTGAAATCTTTAGGACTTGTCTAGTGTTGGCAGCATATCCCAGAGAAGGGAAAAAAAAAGATAAAGGAGGGGAAAAGAGAATAGGGGAAATAGTAAAACAATAACAATAATTAGTATAAATTGAATCAATATTAATTGGAACAATTTTAATTGGAACAATTTTCTAATCAATAAACAATGAGTTGATTAAATAATATTAAAACAATTCTTTAATAATAAACTAATAAAAGAATCTTTAAGAATTCAAATCAGGTTTTCTAAAACAATCTTCCAATCTTATAATTGCTTTGTGTCTATAGTCCTGGGGATTTCTATAGTATAAAGTACATCGGCCAAGTGGTGCGCATTAATTATAGGTGTCAATTTTGTTAATCGTTTTATCATTCTCCAATTCATAATAAGCAAGATTGCTGATAAAGCAAAGCCAATCAAAACTAAAATCAAAAGGACAACGATGGGATGACACAATTTTTTCAGGATACCTGTAGCAGTAGGTGACCACCCAAAAAGTGTATCCCACCACCTATGTTCTGCATCACTTTTCACTCTTTCTATAACCCGATGTATTTCTTGTACATCATGATGAATAGTTACCAGTGTTTTCTGTCCGTTCTCCTTGATTTTTCCTAAGATTTTAATTAAGTCCTGGTGAAGCAACAATTGCCTTACCAGAGTAAGATTCATTCCAATGGGGGTAGGCAATAGCTTATGGATCAGCGTGTAATTAGATTCTAAAAGTTGATATGAAGTAACTGGAGCTTCAAAAGAAAAATCACATCCTGTAATTTTAGTGAAATTGCAAGCACAAAAATTTGAATGATTTTTAGTATCTACTACTGTGTCTTCTACATACACTGTGTTACAAGCAGTTCTAAAGCATGCACATCCATTGCCTATATATACAAGAAATGTTTTAGGAGTTTCGTTAGGATGAATTTCAAAGTGACAGATATTTTGTTCAGTGTCCAGGCAAATATCCTGAGTTATAATTGCATTGCCTTCACAGATGAACCCTTGTTGTTCTCGGACAATACAAGATTCTAAGTTAACAGTTTGCCATTTATCATCAATTTGTCGGGCCCATTCTCTATGCTCAGAAGGATAGAGAGTGGCTCCATCATGATTCAATCCTAATGCAATAATGGGGAATATTGAATGCACGGAGGCATTGCGTATGGTTAACACAAAAGCTGTGGCTAAGTTTGCAGTGGGGTCATAAGTAAAGTTCACCAAATTCCACCAGGATTGGAAATCCTTTTCAAAGTCAGTGGCACTGTCCCAAACTATTTTCCGAATTTCCATAGGAAACGTGCCTTCTTCACCTTCTCTTATAATTGAAGCAGCAACTGACTGCATCCATAATTGTGCCTGGATGCAGCTAAGGGCTAAGGAAACGTTGCTTTGTGTAGCATTGAGTGCATCAATTATCAATTCGTGGTCATTCATATTTACCTTTTCCCAATTTGGTAATATGTTTGTTAGCAACCACTGATGTGTTCCCAAGGCTGATAAGGATGATTGCAATGGTTGTTGTAATTGGGTCAAATCTTTGGTTGTAGCAGCCAATTTATTTAATAATACTTCTGAATTAATACTATTTAGAATTCCCAATCCCGTTCCCACAACACCAGTTATGTCTCTTGGTTTTCGTGTTTTAGAAGGGTTCCACTGTCGTAACCAGGTCGTCCAACCCTGGAAAGAAGTTTGCAAGAAAGGTGAACAAGCTGGCTGAATTTCAGAGACATTGCTTTGCATTAGCAATTTAACTTGTTTAAGAGACCATGCCGGATTGAACAATATTTGTTGTTGGCCAGTTTTCCTGATAATATATGGTCCAACTTTTGAGATTTTTGGAGTAAGCATAACTGGTGGTTGAGTTTGAGTGGTGGTGGTGGTATGAACTGTAGTAGTTTGGGTTATAACATTTATTATGAATTTAAAAGAAAGTCCTTCGGTGTCTTTACCCCAAAGACAAACTACTTCAGCACTTTGTGTTAGTGTAAAATTGTGCCAACACTCTTGTATGCTTGGATGCGTGCAAACCTCCTCTCGCTTGTTTGTTTTACCTGTTAGGACACTAATTGAAGTTGCTTTGTCGTAGGCAGTTTTGTTAATCATTCGGCATCCTATACTAATTTTCTCCCCTATTTCCCCTTGAAGCTGCCAAATTTTTTGTTCTTTCCATTCTTGCTTGGTGTATATTTGATTATTATGCATAACAAGAGTTAATAGATTTAAATCCTTTACATTTCCCATGTACCCAGAGAAATAAACAAAAGCTTGTGACCATGGCCCTTCGGTAAAGGGACTTTCTATCAATTGTGGTGCAATTATTGTGTCACTGTTAGTTGTAGCATCAATTTTAAATTTGTAAACCAGACCTTGTAAGTCCAACGGATTGGTTAAATTATTTTGCCAAAGACATGTCACATAAGTAGTTTTAGCTAAAACAAAACTATACCAGCAATCATTGGGTTCATATTCACAATCTAAGGTAATTACTACATTGTTGTTTTGGGGACTTGAAGTATAGTTACCAATATATTCTTGACGGCAGCACAGGGTAAGGGGAAATGTTTTAATACATTCCCATTTCTTTGTAGGGCACACTTTTGCTGAAGGAATTTTTAAATTATTTTTTCCTCCTGGTTCCATAAAACTTCCAGCAACTGTGATAGAAGAAGCTTTCTCATGTAAGGATCCTTCTACCTTTCTGCATGCTACCACAATAGTCTCACCAATCGCTCCAGTTAGGGTTCTGGTCCAGTCCTTCTGATCCCATTTCCACTCACTTGGACGATATACCTTAGAGTTATGTAGCACGACAGTTGCCAGATTTGGGTGGCGATCTTTAGGATATGATCCTATCACATCAGTGTGTTCGATGGTAGCTTCTGACCACGACCACTCAGAGGGGTGTTGGCTGTAGATTTGTGGTAAAATGCAGAGGAGTATCACCAATTTTATCATGGTTCAGATGATAAAGTCCCGCGGGGTTCTTCTGTAAAAGCAAACATAACAAGAAAATCCTGCCACTATATGGCAGAAAAGGTTAGAATGATGAAATTATCCAGCGTGTATTTATCCGATGCTCTTTTCCTAGAGCATCAGAGGCTATCCATGTATATTTGTTCAGAGGGGTTTTCAGCACAAGTGGTACCTGCCCTACAGTGGGGAGGTCTACCAAGACAGGTTGCCCAGGGTAATGTGCAGGATTTTTAGGATCATTAGGTCCTTGCAGTGAGGGAATGATGCTTGGAGCTGTTGGACAAAAAGCAGTGACCTTGGGACACCCATTTACTCCCCACCTGTTATTTACACCTTTTACAGCATTCCATAACCGAAGATCCCAATTTCCTTCCTGTGGTCTCAATAGTCTTTTTAAAAGACCATTAGTCCTTTCTACGATCCCGTTAGCTTGGGGATAGTAAGGGGTGTGAAAAGTCCATTTAATTCCTTCACTTTTTGCCCAGTCCTGTACAACTCTAGCAGTGAAATGAGATCCATTATCAGATTGTATTTCCTGGGGCTTAAGGAAAGTTCCAAACCACCCCTGCAAAGCTTTGACAGTATTGTCCCCTGTAGCCCTTTTGAAAGCATCAGCTTGGACTAACCCAGATACAATCTCTACTCCTACTAGTACAAAATGTTTTCCTCCTGATTTCTTGAAGGGACTGATATAATCTATCTGCCATGCATCTCATAAACCTTTACCTTTCCTTAAATGCAAAGGGTCATCTTCTAAAGGGTGTCTTTCCAGTCGCCTGCGACACTGCTCACAAGCTGATATGCAGATTTTACACATTTCTCTGGTAACAGGCCAACCTCGAGCATGAGCTTCTTGATATAAATCTTTCACACCTGTGTGCTGTCTTTTGACATGCAGCCATTCTAATAGTTGATCCCATTCCTCTGTAATTTGCTCCTTTTTCAGGGGACTAAGCCTTGCTAGTTCATCAGCTTTATTATTCCACTCTCCTGCTGGATTTCCGTCTGTTTGATGAGAGGCTACCCATCCCACTGCAAAATTCCCCTGACTTGCAATATTTAATATTTCTTGCCATTTTTCCTTTTGCCAGACTGGGATTCTATTCACTTCCCAATCATTTTGTTGCCAAAAAGGAAGCCACTCAGTACAACCTTTGTACACAGCAGATGAGTTAGTGTAAATGTTGACTGAAGAGGAATTTTGTGCTTCTCTTTGGAAAACACTCCAGACAGCTATTAGTTCCCCAACCTGTGCGCTACCTTCTCCCTCTGTGATAATTTGCTCACCAGAAGATATGTGGAGTGCTGCTGCTCTATATTTCCATATTTTTCCTTCCCTTTTAGCAGAAGCATCAGTGAACCAAGAGTTTGCTGATTTTTCAGGGCAGAAAGGAGGGGCCACTTTGATTATAGAGGCAGGTTTGTCCTGGCTGCTATCCAAGCTCTCAGTTTCTTGTATTGCCAAATTTTTCACAGCTCCTTCTGTTATTGTAAAGATGTTACAGTAATGTTCAATCTGAGCATACCACTTTCTTACCGAGGCCCTCTGGGTCACCCTGTCAGGAGGGGGGGTCCCATTGATGACTGTCTTGATAACCTTGAAGGGGCCTCTTAGTATAATAGGTTGTTGACGTGTAATCTTTTCTACTTCAATGAGGGCTAGGCTGACTACAAACAATCCCTTTTCCCAGGTAGTGTACCTTTTCTCAGCATCTCTGAAACCACGGGAATAGAAACCAACAGGCCTTGTTGGACCCTCGGGTCCCCGCTGCCAAATGTGTACTGACAATCCTGAGACAGCAAATCCCCATTCTACCTGAAAGGGGTCTGTAGGATGAATAGGGCCCAGTGCTTGATGAGCAGTTGCTTCAAAAATTAGTAATTGCAA
The DNA here is from genome assembly GCF_048771995.1 of Taeniopygia guttata. Classification (NCBI taxonomy): domain Eukaryota; kingdom Metazoa; phylum Chordata; class Aves; order Passeriformes; family Estrildidae; genus Taeniopygia; species Taeniopygia guttata. The sequence goes on from NC_133064.1 coordinate 33,423,414, forward strand.
TGCTTCTTCCTGAGAAGGAGTCCAATCCCATTTTACCCCTTTTCTTAGCAAGTCATAAAGGGGCCTAGCAATTATTGAGAAATCTGGAATGTGTTTTCTCCAAAACACTAATAATCCCAGAGCCTGTTGTAGATCTTTCCTGGAATGAGGCATTTTAATCTGATCTAAAGAAGTTAAGGTATCAGGTGGTATACATGTCATGCCTCCTTTCCACCAAATCCCCAGAAACTTTACTTCTTGAGAGGGTTTTTGAACCTTTTCTGGGGGGATCTGTAAATCGAGACTCTCTAAATGAGAGATTATTTTCTGTTGAGTCTCTCTTACTGCTTCAATTTCATCCCCTCCCACCAAAATATCATCAATGTATTGATACACTGCTACATTATCAGGTTTGGATATCTCCTCTAGTTCTTTAGCTAAGGCATGGTGGGCTAAGGTGGGTGAATGCTTGTATCCTTGTGGGAGTCTAGTGAAAGTGTATTGCTGTCCTTCCCACGTAAAGGCAAAACGGTCCATATCTTCTGGTTGTAATGGTATCATAAAAAACATATTTTTGACATCTATAGTTGCCATAATTGGATGAGCTTTTTCTTGAATAGATGTTATTAATTCTGCTAAGTTTGGGACCGCTGCTGTGAGAGGATCTGTGTTGGCATTAAGCCTGCGAAAATCGACTGTCAGTCTCCATTTCCCATTAGGTTTTCGGACTGGCCAGACAGGTGAGTTGAAAGCAGAATGTGTGTTAATTATTACCCCCTGGTTTCGCAAATCCTGTATAACTGGTTTGATACCTTCTCTGGCACCAGAAGGTAGGGGGTATTGTTTTACATTGGTGGTTTTGCTATATGGCAGAGCAGGTGCAGTTTGAAGCAGCCTTATATTTAAAGGCATAGCGCCAAAACACCATAAAGATCCTTCTGAGTCCTCCCACTGTCTCCCAACAAGGACATCCATCCCTAGTAAATTGTTTGGGATGTCCCCGATTACCATTTTAACAACCAATTGATCCTCATCTCCAGGAAGAGTAAGTTTAACTAAGGCCACATTCATAGATTCTGACATTCCTAGAGCATTAAGGACACAGTATTGTCTCTTAGTCGGAACAACACCGCTCCTCTGGGCATCTTTTTCTGTTAATGCAGAGATTTGAGCCCCAGTGTCAATCAAAAAGGTTACAAGAGCACGTTTGGGACCCACGATAGCTGTGATCAAAATATCTCCTGATTTATTTTTAGTGAGCCTTCTTAAATATACCCATGCTCCGTCTCTTCGCTCACCTGTAAGGGACGGAGAAATTAGTTTCCCTGGTGTTGTGTCAGTTCATTGCTCAGATTTTGAGGAAAAGGCTGAGAAAGAGATGACTCACCGCCTGGATTTTGAGAGAGAAACTGGGAAAATGTTAATTTTGGGTCACAGCCTGAGTTCCGAGAGGAAAGTTGTGATATGGTTAGTTTTTGTCCACTACCCCGGTTTTGCGGGAGGGACTGTGAGAAAGTTGTTTCCTTACCCATGTTCTGAGGAAGAGTGGGTGCACTAGGGTGTGTACCAGGTTGAACCGATGGATTTGATTTTCGATAGCGCCAATTAGCTATTATTTTCTTTAATTTATCAAGGGGTAGACCATCCATCACTTCTCTGGGGACCCCCTTTTGGATTCCCAGTGACCACCAATGCTGGCGGTTAGGGTTCTGTTTTCCCTTTTCTGGATTTTTACTGTAAGGAGTCCCAATAGACCGAATCCCTTTTGTTTTCTCTGATTTTTCTGGTTTCTCTTCTGGGGTTTTTACAGGTCCATATTTTCTACAATAATTGATCAAATCCTCTGCAACTTCACCCCATGTCCAAATTTTATGGTTACTGTCAGGTGAACTGGTTTGTGAATTTACATCTTGGAGAGGAGAACAGGATGGAGTAAAGCCAGGATCAGTAGATCCAGTGCGATCAGTGGGGTTACCAAGAAATCTATTTAGTCTTTCTACAGGGCCTAATGTCATGATAGTTTTCTGTAAGGCTATGGCAGTAGGTTTGAGTATTTCTGGAAGCCCACGAATTAAAGGAGTCATTAGTTCAGGCTTCACAGGTAATTGCATTGGGGATTCAAAGCCAGGAATTAATTTCTTTTCATGAATCATTTGCAGACAAGCGGCTTTGTGTACACTTTCTAGGAGCTGGTCAGGGGTACTAATTATAGCTATAGGATCTCCCCTTTCCAAGGGGTTTGTTCCCCCGGCCCAGAAAGCCGCAGGCTGTGTCAGGGACCACGAGTCACATTTATCTCCTGTTGTTAAGAAGACACCGTGTCCCCAGTACCCACTGGCTTCTTGTTCAGTTAATTTAATTTGATCGCCACCGGTGAGGGACACCCGGAAAACATATTCTGTTTCTGATTCGTATGGGAGGCGTCCGTATTCTTTTTTAAGCTTAGCTAACTCAGTGGCAGTGTATGGTATGTGTTTGGTTGTGATGTGGGGTTCAAGATCATCATCACTGAGATAGTTATATTCTGTTTTAATTAAGGGTCTTAAATGAGAGCAGCAATGTTCCCCACAATTATTTACTGCCTCAAGTTCTTTGTGAGGATAAATTTGGTTAATGCGAGGAGTTTCCTTTTCCTCGGGATTTATAGAGGAATCAGCATTAAGTGACTTGTTAACGTGTTCCTCTTTTAAGGCAGCTCTCAATGCACAGTTCTCATTTCTCAATGAATGTTTTTCATTCCTTTCTTCATGTAATTGTTTTTGTAAAATTTCAACCAAATTTTGAAGGGAGTCTATTATTGTTTCTTGCTCACTTCTTCGCTGGAAGCGAGTTTCTACAGCTGCCGTAAGACAAGCTCCCAAAAATGAGCATAAGATGGTTTTATTTCTGCCCAGTTTAAATCTTGTATCATGTTGTAAAGAACATATTCTATCAACCACATTATCCAAATTAAACCAATTACTTTGTGCCCATTCTTCTCCTCCTGGAGAAGGTTTGGCATTGTATTTAGCTAGTAAAGCATAAAATTCAAATTTACCCTTATCGTTCAGGTTATCACTCATTTTGTGAAGGGACCAAAACCACGGCAGGGAGGTACAAACTTAAGTCACACAAAGCACACAGTCTTCGCTGTGTCGCCCTTCACTTCCCTGGTGGGTGAAGAGACAAAACCTGCCTAGGAGGCTCTGCTTAGTTTCCTCAAGTTGTCCCTTCCTTCCCAGACAGTGCAAACATACACATAAAAACAACACAGTGTCCCGCCTTTTGCACTAAGAGATCTTTTGCAATTTCTGAAGACAGTGTGGGTGCCTTTTCACCTAGGCAATGTGCAGTCTGTAGGAAATTCGAATCTCCCCCCTTGCTTTCTAGACCATGCTCAGTTTTTTGAACTGGCAGGCTAGGTGCGGCTGGAGAGAAACGTCCTTCCCCTGTTACAGACTACAGGGAACCTGCACCCTTCTGCCTAGACAGAAATCCTGTCCGTGACGCCAATTTAATGTCACGATCTGCTTATAGCGGGGTGTCGTGATGGTTCGTTAGCCGATCCCAAAGTGCAAAAGGCAAACAGCAGGGGACTATCAGTTTAATCACAACAGATGCACCTTTATTAAGGGCCAAAAAAACAATAAATGCGATAGTGGGGTCAGAAAAGAAATAAAAAGGAGAGAGAGAGAGAGAGAGAGAAGGGGGGATGGGAATAGCTACCAACACAGGCGAGGTCCTCAGTGGTCCGGACGATGGGGATCCGTCTTGTTGTGTTGGGGAGAGTCTCCAAAGTCCTACCTAACCCAGGGGTCCAGTGATAGTCCACAGAAGAAAAGGGGGGAACATGCAGAACAATGAGAGTCTATTGAAATTGCTATGGGGGGAACAGGTGTATCTACAGAAAATCATCCAGGCTGAACAAACACAATAATGAATAAGTCCATTGAAGTTACTGGAGAAGAACAGGTCATGTCATTTCCCCCCACCACCACTCTCTGTGGTAGGGGCCTCAGTCTCAGTCCTTGGGGAGAGGGTTCTTGATCTCTGTCTGTCACGGTGGTAATGAGGCAGATGAGGGGTCTTCAGTGAGAGACCGCCAGAGTCACCCCAACAGTTCATTCAGCTTAAAGGTGGAGAGTGAAGCAGGAATTGCAGAGGGCCGCTCTGTGCTGGGTCCACGCTGGGTCTTCGCCAAGTCCTTGCCAACTTCTTGCCAAGTTCTTGCCGGGCCTCGTTCCGAACAGAACGTAATGGTACAGCGGCTGCACCTGCACTGTTGCCTTCTCCAAGCCGGAACTGCAGTGGGGGAAGGGAATTCCTTCTCATGGCAATCGGCAGGCAAATGAATGAGGGTCTTCAGATTGCCTCTTACACAAGGCCACAGGAGTTAGTAGCGGAACTGATCCGCAAAGCAAGAGCGCGGATCCGAGAGTTAGCTGGATGTGACTTTGGATGCATTCACATTCCCATCAAATTGGAATCAGGCCAATTCACCAAGGCCATGCTAGAACACCTTCTACAGGAAAATGAATCCCTTCAGTTCTCTCTAGACAGCTACAAAGGCAAAATTTCTGTTTTGAGACCAGCCCACAAAATTTTTGAATCAGAAATTCAATTCGCATTGTCCATCAAACGAATTCAGAGCAAAAAGCCACTCAAAGCGTTAACAGTTTTTACAGACGCGTCCGGAAGTTCTCACAAGTCTTTGATAACTTGGAAAGACCCCCAGACGCAGCAGTGGGAGGCAGATATTGTTGAGGTGGAAGGTTCCCCTCAAATAGCTGAGTTGGCTGCTGTCGTTAGAGCCTTTGAGCGGTTCTCTGAACCTTTTAATTTGGTAACTGATTCGGCGTATGTCGCGGGCGTAGTATCTAGAGCGCAGGATGCTGTCCTGCAGGGTGTGTCAAACGAAGCCCTGCTCAAGTTACTCTCGAAACTGATTAAGTTAGTTTCCCATCGAGAGCAACCCTTTTACGTGATGCATATCAGGTCACATACCAACTTGCCAGGGTTCTTGGCCGAGGGCAATCGGCGCGCCGACTCTCTCACTGCCGCCACTGCTCAGATAGCACCGCTCCCAGATAAGTTCCAGCAAGCTAAGATCAGCCACCAATTTTACCACCAGAATGCGCCCGGGCTGGTCCGGCAATTTCACCTCACCCGTGACCAGGCCAGAGCCATTGTGGCCACCTGCCCGTCCTGTAAGTCGCTCCCCTGACCATCGGTGAGCTCAGGGGCAAACCCTAGGGGTCTAAAGTCCTGCGAAGTGCGGCAGATGGATGTTACTCACATCCATTCCTTTGGGAGGATGAAGTACGTCCATGTCTCCGTAGACACTTTCTCTGGGGCAGTCTTTGCTTCTGCCCACACAGGGGAGAAGGCCAAAGACATCGAAAAGCATTTAATATAGGCCTTTGCTATGCTGGGCGTCCCAAAATTGATAAAAACAGACAATGCCCCCGGGTACACATCCAAGGAGTTTGCCAGCTTCCTGCAGCAATGGGGAATAGGGCATAAAACCGGCATCGCATATTCCCCGACAGGTCAAGCTGTAGTGGAGCGGACTCATCAGAGCCTCAAACGTATGCTGAAACAACAAACACCAACTATGAAAGTTCAGTCCCACCAAGTTCGACTCGCGCGAGCCGTCTTCACACTGAATTTCTTAAACTGTTCTTTTGAAAACCTCAACCCACCAATCACTAGGCACTTTGGCAACCACGAGCAGAGCAAGGTCAGGGAGAAACCGCCAGTGCTCATTGTCCTAGGGTGACTGTTATGGTGTTTGTATCCCCAATCATGTGTTCTGTTTACGTTTGATATTATATTCTGTGCTTTCAGAACTGACTCTGAAAGTGAAGGTTTGTTTTGCCTTGTTATCATCTGGTTCACCTCCCCCCATGGTCGGCTGTCTAGAAAAGGCTAGGGCTGGCTGGCTGGCTTTGCTTTGCTTGCTTGCTTGCTTGACTTGCTTGCTTTGCCTGCTTTCTTGCTTTGCTTGCTTCCTAGTTAGGTTAGCTAAGCAGTCCAATTCTTTCCCTGGACTGTTGCTTTTTCCTTTCCTCTTTCTGAATATCATCCAACCTGCTCTGGACTGGGATCTGGGAAACACCAAGGAACACCAGGAGCCTGCATTTTGTGATCTGCAGCAGCCATCCCCAGTGCTGGAGAGCAATCCCCAGCGTCCAGACCCGGGCGACCACTCCCAGGAAAGACCTTCTGGATTTGTTCATCTCTTCAGAGGGGTGAAAGAGTTTTGTTGTCATCTAGTGTTGTTAATTTTTTTGGTGCTGGGGAGTGCTTTGTTTGTTGAATAAACAGGTTCTTTTCCACTTCTCTCGCAGAGGAAATTTTTCCCTGAACCAGATGGGTGGGGAGGGGCCGTGGGGGTTTAGTTCCTGGGTTTTCCCCAAGTTTGCCCTAAACTAGGACAAATATTTTGGCGCCCAACGTGGGGCTCGAGAGAGTGGAAAAAACCCTGTTGTAATCATATTTTTGTTCCAATTATTTTGTGTGGGTATGGAGCAGTTACTGGTTATGTTGTTTGAATTAATATTGTCTCTTGGGGTGAAGGCCTGCATGTGTCTCTGGTCCGTAGGGGTTTTTGAGATCTTAATCCCCCTGTGGTCCCTAGGTTTATTTTTTTATCCAGGAATAGCTCCGGTATTGTCCCTAATACGTAGGTTTTGCAGTAGAAGGGCACTGACCAGAATATCCATCGGGCTGTGCTTGGGTGTCATGGCTTCCAGAGGGTTTATAAAGGTGCTGAGGTCTGTTCCTGGAATGTATGGTTGTACAGCCAGTTTGTTAGAGGGGAAGTAGGGGATGAGGCTTTTCAGCCTTTGCTTTCCTTCTTCTCGTCTGAATTTGTTACCTCCCTATTAGAGAATGTTCAGTTTCCCCTGACTGTTAAGGAGACCATCTTCCTGGTCTTTAATCTGGTAAGCTTTCTCTATACAGTCTGCAGTCTCTCTAGAATGAGGGCTGAGATTTCTAGAGGGGCTGATGAGACCTCTGACCCAGGAGTAGACCCAGGTGTGAGAAATCCTGAGTGGTGTGGGAAATGGGAGGATTTGGGCCAAATCTTAAAGGAATTTTCTGACCCTATAGCCTGGGACTTTCCAAGTGAACAAATTCAGAATCCGGCTGAGGTGGCGAAGTACTTGAAAGAGAAGTGCCATGATAACTCTAAGGAGAAAAAGATCATTGCAGTGAGCTGGGCCCTGGCATATGCTTATCGCACCCTGCTAGATACTGTAGGGAAGCAGACAGAGGAAGGGGGGCAGGGAGATAAACCAGCAGCTATCCCAGTCACTCAGGCTGCAGCCAACACCCCCGGCTCAAAGCCAGCAGCTAAACCAGACAGTGAGCCTAGGCTAGCAGCTAAACCAGACTCAGCAGCCAAGCCTCAACCAATGGCTGTTGCTACTAGCACAAGAAGTGGGAAGCGCACAGAAAAGACCAATCAACCAGTGGATGATGACGATGATGATGATAATGCAGGAGAGGGATCCTCAATGCCTGCTGACATAAAATCAGAAGTCAAAGCAACTGGTACAAGATCAGAGGCCAATACTGAGTCCTTTTCCCTAAAGGACCTTCGTGGCCTGAGGAAGGATTATACCCGACGACCTGATGAGTCTGTAATTAGTTGGTTGGTCCGTCTTTGGGATGCTGCAGGCGAGGCTACAATTCTAGATGGTACTGAGGCAAGACATTTGGGATCCCTGTCACATGATCCTGTCATTGATCAAGGAATGATGAGGGGGGCTAACCCTCACAGCCTCTGGGCATGGGTTCTGGGAAGTGTAGCACAAAGATACCTGTGTGCAGATGATCTTTATATGCAGCAAACCCAGTGGAAGACTATAGAACAAGGGATCCAACGTCTGAGAGAAATGGCAGTGGCAGAGATTATCTTCTCAGATGAAATAACAACTAGGAATCCAGACTTGGTACCATGTACATCTGTGATGTGGCGAAAACTTGTACGGCTTGGGCCACATGAATACGCTTCTGCCTTAGCAATAATGAAGCAAGATGAGAGGGATGAGACCGTGCTTGAAATGGCAAGGAAACTCCGAGCATATGCAGATGCTGTACATGGCCCAACCCATGCCAGAATTGCAGCAGTGGAAACACGTCTGCAGAAATTAGAAGATAAGATAGAGGAGAATCATAAGAGACTCAGGGAAGAGATAAAGGAGGACCTTCTCCAAATCTCAGCAGTACAGATCAGAGGTTCTGGTATCCAACGCAGACGTTCCTCAGATGGTGAGAGAAGGTACACACCACGAACTGAGCTGTGGTTCTTCCTGCGCGATTGCGGAGAAAATATGAGGAAATGGGACGGAAAACCTACTGGTGCTCTGGCACAACGGGTGCATGAATTGAAGGAAGGTAAGACTCAGAGAGGAAGTGCCACCAAAAGGAGAGCAGCTCCAGTTGCCCGTAGCCAAACTGCCAGGCATGATGATGATGATGACATGTCTGATCCCCTTGAAGGAACCTCTAAGACATACGCCCAAGGCAAGAAGGATAACCAGGCTTAGAGGGGCCCTACCTCTAGCCAGGTAGAGGCGAGGGAAAACCGTGTTTTCTGGACTGTGTGGATTCGCTGGCCTGGCACATCGGAACCACAAAGATATAAGGCTTTGGTTGATACTGGTGCACAATGCACGTTAATTCCATCGAGACACGTAGGGGCAGAATCTGTCTCTATTGCTGGTGTGACAGGTGGATCACAGGACTTTACCATGGTGGAAGCTGATGTAAGTCTGACAGGAAATGAGTGGAAGAAACACGCTATTGTGACTGGCCCAGAGGCCCCATGTATTTTGGGCATAGATTGCCTTCGAAGGGGCTATTTTAAAGACCCAAAGGGACTCAGGTGGGCATTTGGGATAGCAGCTGTAGCGACAGAGGGCATCCAGCAACTGAACACCTTGCCTGGACTGTCTGAGAATCCAACTACAGTAGGACTTTTGAAGGGAGAAGAACAAAAGGTACCAGTTGCCACTTCAACAGTGCATCGTCGACAGTACAGAACAACTCGAGATGCTGTGGTTCCCATCCATAAGATGATCCGAGAGCTGGAGAGCCAAGGGGTGGTCAGCAAAACCCACTCACCCTTCAACAGCCCCATTTGGCCTGTGCATAAATCTGAAGGAGAATGGAGATTGACTGTGGACTACCGTGCATTGAATGAAGTGACTCCACCACTGAGCGCTGCTGTGCCAGACATGCTGGAACTCCAGTACGAGCTGGAGTCCAAGGCAGCGAAGTGGTACGCCACTATTGATATTGCCAATGCATTTTTCTCCATTCCTCTGGCAGCAGAATGCAGGCCTCAGTTTGCCTTTACATGGAGGGGAGTGCAGTATACCTGGAACCGACTGCCCCAGGGGTGGAAGCACAGTCCTACCATCTGCCATGGACTGATCCAGACTGCACTAGAAAAGGGTGAGGCTCCAGAACATCTACAATATATTGATGATATCATTGTGTGGGGGAACACAGCAGCAGAAGTGTTTGAGAAAGGAGAGAAAATCATCCGAATCCTCCTGGAAGCTGGTTTCGCCATCAAGAAGAGTAAAGTGAAGGGACCTGCTCGAGAGATCCAGTTCTTGGGAGTGAAGTGGCAAGATGGACGGCGTCAGATTCCTACAGATGTCATCAACAAGATCACAGCCATGTCCCCACCAACCAACAAGAAAGAGACACAAGCTTTCTTAGGCGCCATCGGTTTTTCGAGAATGCACATTCCTGAGTACAGTCAGATCGTGAGTCCCCTCTACCTGGTCACCCGCAAGAAGAATGATTTCTGCTGGGGCCCTGAGCAGCAGCAAGCTTTCACCCAGATAAAGAAGGAAATTGCTCATGCAGTAGCCCTTGGCCCAGTCAGGACAGGACCAGATGTGAAGAACGTGCTCTACTCTGCAGCCGGAAACCATGGTCTGTCCTGGAGCCTTTGGCAGAAGGTGCCTGGTGAGACTCGGGGCCGACCACTGGAATTTTGGAGTCGGAGCTACAGAGGGTCTGAAGCCAATTACACCCCAACAGAGAAGGAAATCTTGGCCGCCTACGAGGGCATCCAGGCCGCCTCAGAGGTGATTGGCACAGAAGCACAACTCCTCCTGGCACCCCGACTACCGGTGCTGGGGTGGATGTTCAGAGGAAAGGTTCCCTCCACCCACCATGCCACCAGTGCTACATGGAGCAAGTGGATTGCTCTCATCACACAGCGTGCCCATATTGGTAAGCTGAATCGCCCTGGGATTTTGGAAGTAATTACAAATTGGCCCGAAGATGAAAGTTTTGGTGTCGCAGATGAAGAAGAAGAACCAGTGACACGGGCTGAAGAAGCTCCACCATACAACCAGCTGCCAGCAGAGGAAACACACTATGCTCTCTTCACTGACGGTTCCTGTCGCATCGTAGGGATGAATCGGAAGTGGAAAGCAGCTGTATGGAGTCCCACACGATGGGTTGCAGAGGCCACTGAAGGAGAAGGTGGATCAAGCCAGTTTGCTGAACTCAAAGCCGTTCAACTGGCCCTAGACATTGCAGAAAGGGAGAAGTGGCCAAAGCTCTACCTCTACACTGATTCATGGATGGTAGCCAATGCTCTGTGGGGGTGGCTAGAGAGGTGGAAAGAAGCTAACTGGCAGCGTAGAGGAAAACCAATTTGGGCTGCTGAAGAGTGGAAAGATATCGCTACCCGGGTAGAGAAGCTACCTGTGAAGGTTCGCCATGTAGATGCCCATGTTCCCAGAAGCAGAGCTAATGAAGAGCAGCAAAACAATCAGCAGGTAGATCAGGCTGCGAAGATAGGGGTATCAAAGATAGACCTCGACTGGGAACACAAGGGAGAGTTGTTCCTAGCATGATGGGCCCATGATGCCTCAGGCCATCAGGGTAGAGATGCCACTTACAAGTGGGCACGAGACCGAGGGGTGGATCTAACCATGGACAGTATTTCTCAGGTTATCCATGACTGTGAGACATGCGCTACCATCAAACAGGCCAAGCGGGTGAAGCCCCTATGGTATGGTGGGCGGTGGTCCAAGTACAAGTATGGGGAGGCCTGGCAGATTGACTACATCACACTGCCCCAGACACGCCAAGGCAAGCGCTACGTGCTCACAATGGTAAAAGCCACCACTGGATGGTTGGAAACCTACCTTGTGTCTCATGCTACAGCCCGTAACACCATCCTGGGCCTTGAAAAGCAGGTCCTTTGGAGGCATGGTACCCCTGAGAGGATTGAGTCAGACAATGGGACTCATTTCAAGAATAGCCTTATCAACACCTGGGCTAGGGAACATGGCATTGAGTGGGTGTACCACATCCCCTACCATGCACCAGCTGCAGGCAAAGTGGAGAGGTACAATTGACTGTTAAAAACCACCTTAAAAGCATTGGGTGGGGGATCTTTCAAAAATTGGGAGCAACATTTAACAAAGGAGTCATGGTTTGACACTGGCACAATGCCAGTGCCTTCCATGAAAATGGAATTTCTCAACTGAATGCTGTGAAATGCGATCGAGAACAGAGCAAAGCAGGCCTAAGCTTAATAATAAGAAAAAAAACTTTATTAAACTACTACTACTATGCTACTATAAAAGAGGGGGGGAAAAAAGAAGAAAGAAAACACACACAGTTCAAAATGAAAACCTTTTAAAGAATTCTTCCTCCCACCACTCAACTTCAACAAACCACAGTGAGACACAATCTGGACCCCAATCAGGTTTCCACCCTCCAGATAATCAACACCCAGTCCATCTGCAGGGAGAGAGGAGTCTCTCTTGTGCCACAGAACCCCCAAGAAATACAGCTGCCACATCCTGTGCTTCCATGTCACCACATGGCACCGCCCGGAGAAAAAAGTTTGCCAGTGGTGACCCTCTCCTTTCCATGCACGGTGCTCTCACCACTAATGCATGGATGGACAGACTGCCTTTTAGGATTTTTCCTTTCAAGGATGCCCTGCCAAGAGGGAAAAAACAACAGTTCAGTTTTTCATTTTTGGGACCAACAGTCCCCCCCATTTTCCCCTGGGGCCGAGGATCTACGAACAGACATCTTCTTCTCTTCTTCCTCTCTGAAGACAGGGGGCACCACCACAAACTTCCTTAACTTTTCCCTGTTCGCTTCACTTCTGTCTTTTCCCAGCTGAAGCATGGTCTCTTTGGCTCACCAGCATCTTCCTAAAATACAGTCTCTCTTTGGAGGAGAAGATCAGTTCA